>NC_044037.1:289576787-289928050 GCF_901765095.1 Microcaecilia unicolor
TCAATGGGGTATGCATTTTGAACAGGTTTGTTTTTAGTGATTTCCGGAAGTTTAGGTGGTCATACGTTGTTTTTACGACTTTTGGCAGTGCGTTCCATATTTGTGCACTTATATAGGAAAGACTGGATGCATAAGTCGATTTGTATTTGAGTCCTTTGCAGCGTGGGTAGTGGAGATTTAGGTATGATCGTGTTGATCTCGATGGGTTTCTGATTGGGAGGTCTATGAGGTCTGTCATGTATCCCGGGGCTTCGCTGTAGATAATTTTATGAACCAGGGTGCAGATTTTGAAAGCAATACGTTATTTGATTGGGAGCCAGTGATGTGGGGTAGGTGAAAAAAAAAAATCTATTATCTCGGGGGGGGGGGGGGGGGGGGGGCTGTGGAGTGCTGTGCCGTGGAAGGGCTCATTTAAGTTAGCTCTGGGTCCATCCAAAATACTGGGTCTGGCTACGCCACTGATCTTTGCTCTTCCATTAAAAGGCACTTGACTTAATTTTTGCTATTGCCGCAACCCTTAAGAGCTATAAAGAACAGCATTTTTACTGTTCGGCCGAATAATATTTTTCATTATTAGCATTCAGCTGAATAGGAATACCAAATAAGAATAATGGTCATTGAACTTTAACGTAACAGATAATAAAAAGCAGCACCATGAAATCAAAGACCAAATGTTTATTTCAGTAGGATTTAGCACAGTGGAGCCCCAGATTATTCGCATTTGAATTTAAACTAGTTGGACAAACACAAACAATGTATTCAGGGCACTATTTGGGGCCAAATCAAATAATCTTATCTGTTTAATCTACCAGGTCATCAATATTCTTTAGGTAATGTAAATTGTCTCTTTTACTCTGTAATGACGATCCATTATGTTATTCACTTAATTATGTCATCCTGTTCTCTATTTAATATCAACTGTACCTTTCTACTCTGGAGTGGCAAATGCCATGAAGGAAAATTGTAAGCCACATTGAGCCTGCAAATAGGTGGGAAAATGTGGGATACAAATGCAGCAAATAAATAAATAAATAATCGATACAGCTCTAATAGGGTTGCTCCTCCTTGTTTTGAAAGTATCCATCAAAAATACCTCACTCCGAACCGTGCGCTCTCTCGCTCTTTTCGAAACGTTCGCACCGGCGGCATATTTCCACCGTGGAGCCCGCTTTTTGAAATAGGCGTCCCCTTCCCCAGACATCAAAAAGTTCATCACGTACCTTCTTAAACCTCCACTACCCCAATTGTAGAGGGCTCAAATACAAATCACTACACGCATCTACCTTCACATACCTCTGCACAAAATCATGGAATAAACTACCGAATGCTATAAAAACAACGCATGACTTGACAACCTTCCAGAATTATTGAAGACGCACCTGTTCGAAGAGACTTACAATAAAAATCCTCCTTAAAGACTTGATTCCATTCTACATCTAAACCAACTAATACTGATCCCTTCTAATTTGATTATGTTCATCACATTATCACTATTGGTCATTATATCTTACCTGTTTTATTTTGTGTTATGTAAATAATTCTACTGACCTATCTACCTAATTTCTTACACAGTAATATGTTAAATTAGACCAAACCTCTTACTCTGTTTATGATTATACCTTTTGCAACATAGTGTAAGCCACATTGAGCCTGCAAATAGGTGGGGAAATGTGGGGTACAAATGCAGTAAATAAATAAAGAAAGAATGTTGCCCGGTCCCTAACCATTCTAAAGCCCTCTTCCCTGCACTGAGACTCGGGAGCTCCGACTGCCTTTTGGGTTCTGCACATGGAATGGGGAGTATTTCAGAAAATACAGAAATACAGGGACTCTGGGGCCCTCATGATCAAAAGCAAACTCCGGCGCTAGAGGCTGTTAACACTGTCCCGGCGCTATTTTTAGGGCGCTGTTTGGAACAGTGCGGGGTTTTTGATCATCTGGGCCTGGGAGTTCTGAGGTAGAAATCCTGAAGGAGAAACTTACAAAGATGTTGTCAGGAAGTATTTTTTCACGGAGAGAGTAGTGGATGCTTGGAATGCCCTCCCGCGGGAGGTGGTGGAAATGAAAACGGTAACGGAATTCAAACATGCGTGGGATAAGCATAAAGGAATTCTGTGCCGAAGGAATGGATCCTCAGGAGCTTAGTCAAGATCGGGAGGCGGGGCTGGTGGTTGGGAGGCGGGGATAGTGCTGGGCAGACTTGTACGGTCTGTGCCAGGGCCGGTGGTGGGCAGCGGGACTGGTGGTTGGGAGGCGGGGATAGTGCTGGACAGACTTGTACGGTCTGTGCCAGAGCCGGTGGTGGGAGGCAGGGATAGTGCTGGGCAGACTTATATGGTCTGTGCCAGAGCCGGTGGTTGGGAGGCGGGGCAGACTTATACAGGTCTGTGCCCTGAAGTAGGGTATACACAAAAAGCAGCAAATATGAATTATCTTGTTGGGCAGACTGGATGGACCGTACAGGTCTTTTTCTGCCGTCATCTACTATGTTACTATGTTTAGAGACAAAAAGTCATCTCAGAACACTTGATCTTACTTAAGAAAAAAAATCAAGAGTAAAGTATATTGGTCAGACCCTGAAAACAAAATGTATCTGAATTATACACACAAATCAACAGTCTAGATTCCTTTCTCTGCAGAGGCCATTAGAAGAATACGAAAATATTTAAACAGAAGCTTTACTGGTAAATCCTTAATGGCCACCCTCCAACAGCAAATCTCAACAGGGTACTAAATCTAAGTCAGCGCTCAAAAAACAAAACAAAACAAAAAATGTCGAAACTCATCAGGGCTAGTGAAGTAAAGAGTTGTTACACGTTCACCTACTTTTGAAGCAACTTTGGTCATAAGCACGCGATTGTTTATTTAAAACACTGACCATCCCACACAATAAATGACTTGAACATTCCATCAGTAAAAAAAAAAAAAAAAAAACCCCGCTAACAATCCTTTCAGATCATCAAACTCGAAATCACAACTAGCTTAGGAGCCAAAGGACATCTATATGTATAATCCACACTTGAAATACCTGTAGATACTGCCAAATTACACACTATTTTTACAGGTACTTTTCTGTCCCTAATGAGCTCAGAATACAAGATACCTCCATAGGAGCCAACTCTGTGGGTGCTTGAGCACCCCCAATATTGAGAAAATTCCTTGTATGTGTCCAGGGAGGGGTTACTTCCACTGGGCTTAGCACCCCCAATGATTTTGAAAAGTTGGCTCCTATGCCTGGGCCAATGGAGGGTTAAGTGACTTGCCCAGGGTCACAAGGATTTTAGCCCTCTGCCCCCCTCCCCCTCCCAGCTCTGGCATCCTCAAACCAGAGCCGGCACACGAGCATTGATCAGATAAAAGAAATAACCACAAAACAGCGTGACAGGTTAAAGCATGGTTGGCTACTGTTCTCGCCCTGTGGCGATCAGGCAAGGCAAGCGCCCCACTCACCGGAGTGCGGGTAGGAATTCTTTTCTGCAGGTCCCCTGGAGTCTTTGGAGAGTCTTCTTTCAGGAGAGGGCTTCCCTGACTCGTGTGTGCTCAGCGTTTGCTCGCGTAGAGAGAAAAACCGGCTCTGTTATTATTATTATTTTTTTAGAAAAATATGATCCCTCCCCCTCCAGGGGGCAAGCTTAAACCCCGGCTATGCCCTCTCCGCCTTCTCTTCACACCATTCTTTAGACGGTGACAGCTGATGCTATAAATAGAAGCTCCCGGGGGCAGGGACTCAGGGAGGCGCTCGCCTTCTGCCGGGCTCAGGCGTCCAGCCGAAACAAAGAAAAACTTGCGGGGGGTGACCAAAAGTCAGGGCTGAATCTCCAGCTCAAAGCGAGAGAGAGAGAGAGCCACAAGCTCCAGAGACGACCGATACACTCTTCCTGCCCAGCTTTCACTTTTAAGGTGGAGGGAGAGAGCGACTCCGACGTGGGAAGGGTTTTTTCTTAAGGTGGACCGTCATCAAGGCACAATCCCAAATCTGGCTTTAACAGTATTATCTCCGGGTAATTCTATTTTGTGCTGATGGGTTGGGTAGGTTTTGTATTCCTTTTGTTGTTGCTGGTGGTTTTTTTTATTCTTTTTAAGCTTTTACTCATGGTTTTCCAGCCTGGTACTATCAAGGTTTTACCTTTAGCCAATCTAGGCGAGTGACTGCTTTGAATACCGTGGGCAATGGACATGTTTTTGCTCTGAGATTTACGTGTTGAGTAAAATGCAAGCAGGCAGCGAGCAATTTACACATTTGGTGTTATTAAGGAGTTTACGATTAAAGATTAAGGCGAACTAGTTTGAGCGGCACAAGAAGCAGCAAAATAGAAAAAGCACTTATTGACTGACTGACGGACTGTCTGATTTCTACACTTAAGGCTCAGTGGATTAGTTCCACAGAGTTTTCACCAGCTAGTTCTAACTCCATATTTAAAATGCAATAAGGAAAGAAAATACTTTCTAGCGGGTGAGAGAAGGGGATTCTTTTGGATTAGGAGTGGCCTAGTGGTTAGGGTGGTGGACTTTGGTCCTGAGGAACTCAGTTCGATTCCCACTTCAGGCACAGGCAGCTCCTTGTGACTCTGGGCAAGTCACTTAACCCTCCATTGCCCCATATAAGCCTGCTATGAGTGGGAAAGCGCGGAGTACAAATGTAACAAAAAAAATAAAATAGATACTATTGGAGATTCTACATGGAATGTTGCTATTCCACTAGCAACATTCCATGTAGAAGGCTGCGCATGTTTCTGTGAGTCAGAAGCCTACGCGGCCACATTGGTGATCTGCAAGGGCCAACGTCTACATGGAATGTTGCTAGTGGAATAGCAACATTCCATGTAGAATCTCCAATAGTAGCAACAGTGGAGGAGTGGCCTAGTGGTTAGGGTGGTGGACTTTGGTCCTGAGGAACTCAGTTCGATTCCCACTTCAGGCACAGGCAGCTCCTTGTGACTCTGGGCAAGTCACTTAACCCTCCATTGCCCCATATAAGCCTGCTATGAGTGGGAAAGCGCGGAGTACAAATGTAACAAAAAAAATAAAATAGATACTATTGGAGATTCTACATGGAATGTTGCTATTCCACTAGCAACATTCCATGTAGAAGGCTGCGCATGTTTCTGTGAGTCAGAAGCCTACGCGGCCACATTGGTGATCTGCAAGGGCCGACGTCTACATGGAATGTTGCTAGTGGAATAGCAACATTCCATGTAGAATCTCCAATAGTAGCAACAGTGGAGGAGTGGCCTAGTGGTTAGGGTGGTGGACTCTGGTCCTGAGGAACTGAGTTCGATTCCCACTTCAGGCACAGTCAGCTCCTTGTGACTTGCATGTAAGCTGCATTGAGCCTGCCATGAGTGGGAAAGCGCAGGGTACAAATGTAACAAAAATAAAAATTAATTCCCAGTCATCAGTTTTGTATTCCTGCTTTAGAATTGTACACCCTAAACATACCTCCTGCTTTAAATATAGTGTAGTTTTAACTTTCAAACAGAAAACAAATTCTGCTATTGTATCGGTGGGTGACTCAGGGGCGTAGCCAGACACCCAATTTTAGGTGGGCAGAAGAACTCCACCTTGTCCCACAAGTGATTTGGTCTCTCCCTCTCTGGCCTGCTGCATTCCATATGGTCTTTCAAACATCCCCCTCCCCCGCATAGCTTTTAAATAGCTGATTTCCACCTGCAGCGAGCAGCAACTAATACACACTGCTCATGTTGGCCCCACGGCCTTCCCTCTAATGTGGGAATACATCAGAGAGAAGGCTAACCCCACAAGCAGTATCTATCAGTCGCTGCTCCCTGCAGGTGAAGATCTGCTATTTACAAGGTATGCAGGAGGGGCAGTTGTTGGGTGTTTTCAGCTGGTGGGGCTTGGGGATCCCTGCCAGCCACATCATAGATGAGCTGCTACTTGTCTACGCCACTGGTGGGAGTCCGTGAAAGGTTACCACAAAGCACAAAATGGTACTTTCTATCCTGGCTGTTTCCCACCAGAGAGGCCAAGTTACCCAGTTCCAGGCTGGAGATTTGGGGACAGAACCCTTATTTTATCATCCTCACTTTAATTTATTTATTTATGTATTGAGAACATTTATATCCCACATATTCCCACTAGGGCAGGCTCGATGTGGCTTACAACATGTTATGAAAAGACCATCATAGTAAATCTAGTTCAAAACAGAGAATAAGGTACATGAAGGGGAGGGAGGGAAACAACCGGAGAAACGAATGAGGGACTGCAAGAAGTTAAGCAGCAGAGGAGTAAGATCTACCACATAGATAGTCTTTAGGGATGTCTTGAACAGATTGTGATCGGCAGTCTCTTTTAATGTTGATGGTAGACAGTGCCGTAGCGAGGGTGCCTGACACCTGGGGTGGGTCGCCGCTGTGCACCCCCCCCCAGGGTGCAGCACGGGCACGGCGCACCCCCCCTCCGGAGCGCACCCTCCACCCCGAAACGCACCCTTACCTTACAGCGGGGGGCAGGCGGGAGGGCCGATCCGCCCCCTGTGCACATCACTGGAAGCTGCGTCGGCTCTGCTGCTTCCCTGCTTTCTCTGCCCCGGAACAGGAAGTAACCTGTTCCGGGGCAGAAAGAGCAGGGAACCAGCGAGCCGACCCCCCCCCCCCCCCAGTAGCATGCACCCGGGGCGGACTGCCCCACCGCCCCCCTTCCTGATGGTAGAACATTCCAGTAACGAGGACACATAAAGCAAAAAGAGGAGGCCAAGGGTAGTTTGTATCTTAGGTTTCTGCAATTAGGATAGTGGAGATTGAGATAGGTGCGGGAGGGCTTCTTGGAATTTCTGGGAGGTAGGTCAATCAGGCTGAACATATAAGCTGGAGCGTCCCCGTATACGATCTTGTGGGTAGGAGCACAGATTTTGAATTCGATACGTTCTTTAATATTCCCTTATCTCTTGTTTGTCCTGTTTGTCTGTCCTAATTAGATTATAAGCTCTGTGGAGCAGGGACTGTCTCTTCATGTTCAAGTGTACAGCGCTGCGTACGTCTAGAAGCACTATAGAAATGATAAGTAGTAGTAGGTTGGATTTCTGGCCACCCCACCCTCGAACTTGCAGCTCTGCCTTCAATGGGCAAGAAAGGGAAATGGGACTTGATATATCGCCTTTCTGAGGTTTTTTGCAACTACATTCAAAGCGGTTTACAAATATTCAGGTACTTATTTTGTACCAGGGGCAATGGAGGGTTAAGTGACTTGCCCAGAGTCACAAGGAACTGCAGTGGGAATCGAAGTCAGTTCCCCAGGATCAAAGTCCACTGCACTATAGTGCTACTCCTCCAACAGGCACTACAAATCCCACACTGCTTTGGGGTGTACCAGGACTGCCCAACATCTCTAGCCTGAAATTGGGTAACTTGGTATCTCTTTTCTCATAGGGTTGTGCATTTGATTTGCGCTTTCAACTCAGAAAGTTATCAACATGGGCTACTATTAAAAAACTACTACTACTACTTATCATTTCTATAGCGCTACTAGACGTACGCAGCGCTGTACACTTGAACATGAAGAGACAGTCCCTGCTCTACAGAGCTTACAATCTAATTAGGACAGACAAACAGGACAAACAAGAGATAAGGACAAAGAGTAGCAAGATTCCGGAATCCCAAAGAGTAGCAAGATTCCGCGCAGAATCCCAACAGTAGAAAGATTCCGGAATCTCAAACACTACTACTACTTATAATTTCTATAGCGCTACTAGACGTACGCAGTGCTGTACACTTGAACATGAAGAGACAGTCCCTGCTCGACAGAGCTTACAATCTAATTAGGACAGACAAACAGGACAAACAAGAGATAAGGGAATATTAATGTGAGGATGATAAAATAAGGGTTCTGAACAAGTGAATAAGGGTTAGGAGCAGTGGTGTGCTGGAGCCTCCCTCCCTCCCGCCCGCTACAGGACCCCATACCTGAAGAAGGCAACTGGTTGTCCAGTGGATGCTTCGGGGCAGGCAGGAAAGGTCCCCAATCTTGCCTGCCCACTGCCGGCGCTGACCCTCCCCCGCTGCCGGATCGCTCTTTAAAAATGGCTGCCGAGACTTCCAGCAGCGGCTTCGCAAGACTTCTGCTGAAGTCTTGGAGGCTGCCCTTGTAAGTCTCGGTGGCCATTTTGAAGAGCAATCCGGCAGCGCCGCGGGGGAGTCAGCGCCAGCAGCGGGCAGGAAAGACTGGGGATCTTTCCTGCCTGCCCCGAAGCATCCACTGGACAACCTGGGTGGCTGGTGGGGAGAGGAGGGTTGCTGCTGGACATGGGTGGATGGAGGGGAGGGGAGGGCAGGGCAGGGGGAGAGGAGGGTTGTTGGACATGGGTGGAGGGAGGGGAGGGCAGGAAGAGAGGAGGGTTGCTGGACGGGTGGCTGGAGGTGGGCAGGGGAAAGAGAATCGCTGGGTATGGGTGGATGGAGGGGAGGGCAGGGGGAGAGGAGGTTTGCTGGACATGGGTGGATGGAGGGGAGGGGAGGGAAGAGAGAGGAAGGAGAGGAGATGAGAGGGAAAAGGAAGAGAGGAGAAAAACTGCACTTGGATGAAGAAAATAGGCAGAAGCTTGATCCACTGGACAGTCAAGTCTGCGGAGGACCCAACTTTTACTTATGGATGTAGGGCAAGAAATGAAGAAGAAAGGCAGAAAGGGCAGGGGGGAGAGGAAGGTTGCTGGACATGGGTGTTTGGAATATGTCCACTTTGAGAATCAGGTGCTCAACATTATAAGTTTATATTTATTTACTTATTTATGGCATTTTATCCCACTTTAAACATGAATTAGATTGGAACCTGGGATCATATAAATTTCTTTTTCCTGGAGTAATGCATCGCCCCACCACCCCAGGCTCACTCCCCGGCTATAGCCAGCTCTGCAATTTGGGGGGGGGGGGGGCGCAGAGGTGGACCGGGGAGAGAGCCTGTTGTTAAACATTTACCAGCACACCACTGCATTTAACCCTCCATTGTCCCAAGTACAAAAACTTAGATTGTGAGCCCTCTCGGGACTACTATTACTATTAAACATTTCTATAGCGCTACTAGACTTACGCAGCGCTGTACAAATGAACATGAAAAGTACCTACACATACAGCACTGCATATGTCTAGTAGAGCTATAGAAATGATTAGTAGTGGATTAAAGGTTTTGATGCCCATAGGCAAGACCTGACAGGAGATCCCAGAGAGAGGGCAGTGGAACGTGACAGAGATCCCAAAGAATGAGACCCAGAAGAGGAGCTGAGGAAGGCCACAGTGGCACTTGCACATGGCCTTGGTATTTGTGCTTTCAAAACCTGACAGCCTAGGCAGTTGCCTGTATTGCCTATGTGTAACTCCAGGCCTATCACTGAGGCAGGTCTTCAGGGTTCCCCTTCTGACCTGGGTCCCGGTATTTCTAGTAGGGCTGCTGGGGGGGGGGGGGCAAAATTCCCCAGGCCCGGGCCACCAAGGAGGGCTGAGTGCCGGAGTCTCTTGCCCTCTCCTGCTCCCAGGCTGCTGGCGCCACAGTCCTATTTCCACCTGCCTACCCTCAGCTCCCTTCTGTCTGTTGTCCGACCCCTGCATTTAAAAAAAATCTCTAAAGCAGTGGTGCAGTGCCATCTCTGTGAAAGCGGTAGATTGCCTCAGGCGGGCTTTCCCTCAGTGTGTCCCGCCCTCCTCTGATGTAACTTCCTATTTCCACGAGGGTGGGACACAGTGAGGGAAGGCCCACCTGAAGCGATCTGCCGCTTTCACAGAGACGGTGCTGCGCTGCTGGTTTAGAGATTTTTTTTTAAAATTTAAATGAAGGGGGTCGGATGGCAGGCAGAAGGGAGCAGAGGGTAGGTAGGTGGAAATTGGGAACAGCGGCGCTGACGGCCTGGGAGCAGGATAAGGAGGCGACAGCAGTAGCGATTGCGGGGTGGGAGGGAGGCAATCCTGGGGGGAGCACGGCCTTGCCCCAGGCCCAGCTCAGTCTCTCGGCGGCCCTGATTTCTAGTGCTAGCCTTGCATGCCAACCCTTACTCAAAAGCAGGGAGAAGAAGATTATGGAAAGCGTGAAAAAGATAGAAACCAGGTTCAGGATTGTGGAGACGTCTGACCAGAAGGAGAAACTGCTAAGGATGTGCTCAAGCCCACACCGTACATTTGTTGAACGTAGTGGGTTATAAGTCTTTGAATTCAATGAAATGAAACTGGCAAAAACGTTTGTGTTTGTTTTCAGAATTTTTGGAAATTTTCTCAGTTCCTGGCTGTCTTTTTATCCCAGTTCATTTCAGACATCTGGTTTAATAAGAATTGTTTTTAACACACATTAAGGCTTTTTCATGCACGCAAATCGATTGTACATAGGCTGAAGCACATTAAATCAATTTTGCCCAGAATAAACGATTTAAGGCATGCTAAAGAATGTACATCCCTGGAAGCTGCCCCTTGAAACTTTACGTTTAAATCAGCCCTGGTGATGCTGATGCAATCTTTACACACACTAGGCAGTTGCCTAGGACAGCAGCTACTGGGGAGTAAACACAAGAAACTGGAGTCAAAGCAAACCAACTGATCCTGACAGTGAACACTAATTCAGAGAACCATGGAGGGGTAGTTTTCAATCTTGTGCAGTAGCAGGAAGATCTTTCTGGGTCCCTGCTCCAGAACAGTGCCAACCAATTTAATGAGATGATGAGCTAGTCGGAGAAAATCCTGACTGACCATTCGGGCAACCGGGCAGTGCCCGAGGGCCCAGAGGCTCTGTCCGGATGCCTGCCCCCACTGTCTTGGTCCTACCTTAAAAAGCACCGCTGGTGATCTAGTGGCCTTTGTGGGGGGAGGGGGGGCATGCTCTTTCCTGCCCGTTGTGTTGCCGTTATTCACCCTGTATGGCACTGCCGTATTTTAAGAATGGCGGCCGAGACTCCCTGCGGAAGTCTCGCGACACTATCGAGAACCACGAGATTACCGCGGGAAGTCTCAGCTGCCATTTTGAAAACATGGCAGCGCCGGCAGGTGGGGGAATAGCGGCAGCACAGTGGGCAGGAATTAACATGTTCCACCCCCCCCCCCCCCCCGCAGAGACTACCAGACCACCAGGGCCCTTTAGGTAGGACTGGGACAGTGGGGGCGTTGTCTGCGGGGGTAGAGGGGGCAGCAGCGCAGCAGTAGGGGGGGGGGTGTCGGGCAGCGTCTAGGCGGGGGGCCCAGACCACTCTCAGTCCGTTCCTGCCAGGGATCATCCTTCCTACAAATGGGACCGGTATCACAGGCAGCAGAATAGGCGACTTCCTGCCTATCAGGGCCAGCATAACCTATGGACCGGGTGAGGCTCTGGCCCAGGGCACGGGAGATAAAGGGTGCCAAAAGGCTGAGCCTGTGATGTCACTGGCCCTATAGGTTAAGCTAGCCTAGGGTTTACCCGGCGGCATTGGGTGTGCAGGGAAAAAAGAGCCGGCAACCCCCTTCCTCTTTCTGTCTCAGGCACCTCCCCCCCCCCCCCCCCCCCCCCCGTTTACCTTTAAAGGCAGTTTTCCCCTCCCAAACGCAGAGTTTCACCTGACACTACCCGCATCAGTGCCCCAGTGTTATCTTTCTGCTGTACGCTGGCCCCTCCTTTCCAATCAAATAGGAAGCACTGAACAGCAGAAGAGGAGCTGAGCGGGGTGTAGGACCCATCCCAGGAGAGGTGCAGAGTGGAGTGATAACACCCAATGGAGACCAAGCGACACTAACGTAGTAACATAGTAGGTGATGGCAGAAAAAGACCTGTACGGTCCATCCAGTCTGCCCAACAAGATAAACTCATATGTGCTACTTTATACGTATACCTGACTTTGATTTGTATCTGCCATTTTCAGGGCACAGGCCGTAGAAGTTTGCCCAGCACTAGCCCCGCCTCCCAACCACTAGCCCCGCCTCCCAGCCACCGGTGCTGCCACCCAATCTCTGCTAAACTTCTGAGGATCCATTCCTTCGGAACAGGATTCCTTTATGTTTATCCCAAGTTTTTTTGAATTCCGTTTTCATCTCCACTAGAACTCCAAAGATTGGAACCTTTTGTCATCATTTTGCTTTAGTTTTGGGAACAGATGCCTTATGATTTTCATTGCTCTGCTTTTGTACTTTTCAGTCCAATAAATGGATATTTTTACATAAACCCCTACCATGTGCACAATCCTCCCGCACTTTCCTCCGATGATCAACGCTAATAATGCGCCTAAATTTGCATGTTATCAGCGTTGATCATTGGGAAGTTAATTCACCGTGCTGTTCTGGTGCTATTTTGGAAGAGCACAGGGAATTGATCATTGGGTCCCTAACTGGTTAGTGCAGCTGACTATCACCACAGACTGCTAAACTAAAAGCCAAGTATTTTACGGGTGGTCTGGGGCAGAGCCAGCACTTAGTTAAGTGCTGATATTCAGCACTTAACTACTACTACTACTACTTATCACTTCTATAGCGCTACAAGGCTGTACACCATACATGAAGAGACAGTCCCTGCTCAAAGAGCTCACAATCTAAAAATGGAATGTTGCTAGTGGAATAGCAACATTCCATGTAGAATCTCAAATAGTAGCAACAGCATCTCCAATAGTAGCAACATTCCATGTAGAATCTCAAATAGTAGCAACAGAATCTCCAATAGTAGCAACATTCCATGTAGAATCTCAAGTAATAACAACATTCCAGAATCTCAAATAGTAACAACATCCCATGTTCCACTGCACTAACCACTAGGCTACTCCTCCACTAGCAACATTCCATCTAGAAGCCTGCCCTTGCAGATCAGTAACGTGGCCGCGCAGGCTTCTGTTTCTGTGAGTCTGACGTCTTACTACTGCTTATCACACTATAGCGCTACAAGGCTTACGCAGCGCTGTACACCATACATGAAGAGACAGTCCCTGCTCAAAGAGCTCACAATCTAAATAGGACAAACAGACAGAACAACTAAGAGGTAAGGGAATTAAAGAGGTGGGGATAAAAGGGTACAGGGCAAGTGAGTAGTGGTTAGGAGTCAAAAGAAGCGATAAAGAGGTGGGCTTTTAGCCTGGATTTGAAAACGGCCAAAGACGGGGCTAGACGTACAGGCTCGGGAAGCCTATTCCAGGCGTGAGGTGCAGCGAGATAAAAGGAATGGAGTCTGGAATTAGCAGTAGAGGAGAAGGGGACAGACAAGAGAGATTTATCCACAGAACGGAGTACCCGAGGGGGGGGGGGGGCGTAGGGAGAGACAAGAGTGGATAGGTACTGGGGAGCGGCAGAGTGAATGCACTTATAGGTCAGTAAGAGAAGTTTGAATTGAATGCGGAAACGGATAGGGAGCCAGTGAAGTGACTTGAGGATAGTAACATAGAGGGGCATAATTGAACGAAAACGCCTATCTCCATGGGCGTTTATCTCCGAGAACGGGTCCGTGAAGGGGTGGACCGAACCGTATTTTGGGAAAAAATAGACGCCCATGTTTTATTCAACAATGTGTGAGCTGGGCGTTTTTGTTTTTCAGCGATAATGGAAAATGAAAGCGTCCAGCTCAAAAACGAATAAATCCAAGACATTTATTCGTGGGAGGGGCCAGGATTCGTAGTGCACTGGTCCCCCTCACATGCCAGGACATCAACCGGGCACCCTAGGGGGCACTTTTACAAAACCAAAAAAAAAGGTAAAAGAGCTCCCAGGTGCATAGCACCCTTCCCTTGTGTGTTGAGCCCCCCAAATCCCCCTCAAAACCCACTGCCCACAAGTCTACACCATTACTATAGCCCTAAGGGGTGAAGGGGGGCACCTACATGTGGGTACAGTGGGTTTGGGGGGGTTGGACGACTAATAAGCATTAAGCAGCACAATTGTAACAGGTAGGGGGGATGGGCCTGGGTCCACCTGCCTGAAGTCCACTGCACCCCCTAACAACTGCTCCAGTGACCTGCATACTGCTGCCAGGGAGCTGGGTATGACATTTGAGGGTGAAAATTAAAAGTTGTGAAACATCATTTTTTTGTGGTGGGAGGGGGTTAGTGACCACTGGGGGAGTCAGGGGAGGTCATCCCCGATTCCCTCCAGTGGTCATCTGGTCATTTAGGGCACTTTTTGGGGCCTTATTCGTGAAAAAACAGGGTCCAGGAAAAGTGTCCTAAATTCTAGCTAAAAACGCATACTTTTTTCCCATTATCGGTGAAATGCACCCATCTTTGTTCGGCAGATAACCACGCCCCAGTTCCGCCTTCGCCACACCTCTGACACGCCCCCATCAACTTTGTCCGCATCCGCGACGGAGTGCAGTTGAAAACGTCCAAAAATCGGCTTTCGATTATACCGCTTTATTCGTTTTTGTGAGATAAACGTCCATCTCCCGATTTAGGTCGGAACTTGGGCGTTTTTCTCGTTCGATTATAAGCAGGATAGTAACATAGTAGATGACGGCAGAAAAAGACCTGCACGGTCCATCCTGTCTGCCCAACAAGATAACTCATATGTGCTACTTTTTGTGTATACCTTACCTTGATTTGTATCTGTCTTTTTCAGGGCACAGACCATAGAAGTCTGCCCAGCACTAGCCCTGCCTCCCAACCACCAGTCCCTTGATTTGAGGAGAGGGCTATAATGATCCCTACTATGGCAACTGCAACGCAGCCCATTGCATTTGCCATGCGGGAATCATTAGCATGGTGCTAAGTTAAGTGGACTTATTGAATCACATAAAAGTCGGTTCTATCTTTACGCAGTGCCGCTTATGCGGTTAAATGCTGAATATGGCACTGAACCGCATAAGAGATAGCTGGACGCATAAACCTGGATATTTGAAGCCAGTGATCGGACAAGACCTGGCCATGAATGTATTGGAATAATGCCGGTGATGGCTAAAAAAAAAAGCTCGATCTGACCCCTCTGTTTTTGCTAGATTTCCTGGGCTATTACGTGATATTTGCTTTTCTACTACGTGGTTTTATCACACATTAGAGCTTCTTTTCTTAGGTATCTATAAATTGTAAATTTAGAAGTTTATTTTCTGACTAATGAGTAATTTCAGAGTAAAAAAAATATTTTTTTTATTGCTATTTTCAAAGCATAGATATCATTGCTGGTAATTTAATCTGAGACATACATTTGTGCAGCTGAGCAGGCTTCAGCGGGAAGCAAGCCTCAAGACACCCTAGCCATTATTTTTTATTTCTTTGATTTGATTGGTACAGTGCTGTGCTAATAGGTTGTAGTTCAGCGAAATGAGCTTTGGAAATCTGCCTCCAGCGACAAAGACATTCTCCAAAGAGAAACTCACAGATACACCGAACATAATGACGGATAAAAAACCCTACAGTCCCTCTGGTCTGGAGTGATGCCTTGGACCCCAGTTGATCTCTGAGGTTTCCTTTCACTTCTCCACTATTACAGATCTCGTTATGCATGTCCCCTGGCTCCTTCTGTCCCTAGGGGGGGTCTCGCTGAGATCAGATGTGAGCAGCTGCTCAGTGGCACATTCTGATTCTCTAATGGCCTCCAAAGAAGCCTGAATGATATCTGGGGGTGAAGAGGGTGGGGGAAGACAGTGCTTCTAGCAAGGAAGTAGAAACGATGCCAGTGCATAACACACTATATCATGAAATGAATGCAGTAGGATGAATGCAACAGTTTAAATATAAGGAGGAAGATAGATCGCAGTGATCACAATCCCACGATTATATAATAAAATAATGAAAATGTACACAAAGGTTTTTGTTTTTGTTTTCTTTCATAGCAGGGCATTAGAGTAAGCACACTCCCTGCTAAAAGTCACAAATGGTGATTATGCTGACAAAATGCAGAAATGTATTGTCACAGGATCATGAAAATGACTTCTAATTGGGAATTCTGTTCTCTGTTCTTTGGAATAATTAGCGTGGTTTCATTGCTTACGGACTGTTGTGGTAAGCAAGTCATGTTTCATCAGAATAAAGGTGGGCTCTTGGATTATGATTGTCATTTGTTGGGGGGGGGGGGGGGGGCTGTCCTAAAGATGAAAATTGTGGAACAAATAAAGAAATGGGGATCTTGTTTTCTGGACATTTATATGATATATCCTGGGGTTAAATGGATAGATTCTTCTGAATATCATGTTTATAAGGCAACTTGCTAATCCGCATTTCTGTTTATGAAGCTACAAAGTAGTAATTTTAAAACGAATCAGAGAACATTTTTCTTCATTCAGCGTGTAATTAAACTCTGGAATGCGTTGCCAGAGAATGTGGTAAAGGTAGTTAGCTTAGCGGGGTTTAAAAAAAAGGTTTGGATGGCTTCCTAAAGGAAAAGTCCATAGACCATTATTAAAATGGACTTGTGGAAAATCTCTCTCTCCTCCCCATACACACACTAGGGTTAGCAGATGTCCTTGCTATTTGGAGATTGTCCCCGATTTCAGGCCCCCTGTCCCCAATGATTCCTTGTTTGGCAATCATCTGTCCCTTTACAGCTTCTGGCTCCTTCTCTCTGGTGGCAGCACAGAACTACAGCACTGCAATGCAGAGGGTCTCCTCAACCATACTGGGCATCTTTGCTGGGTCTCACTCCCACTGCATGTCAGAGGGGGCAAGACCGGACCGAGATGCAGTGTGGTTCAGAGAGCCTCTGCAGTGCAGCACTGTACTTCTGTGCAGCCACCAGAGGGAAGGAGCTGAGAGCTGTAAAGGGAGATTTGAGGGGCTCGGTGGACGGGGGAGGGAGGAAGGGGAAAGAATTAGATGCTGGGTTGGAAGGGGGAAGAGAGAAGTGGATATGAATGAAACTCCCTTATATGGTAGGGAAGCCCTGCCCAACGCATCCCAGGATGCACTGGGCAGGGCAGGGTGCCGCCATTTTGGAGGCTTCTAGACCACCAGGGTGGGTGAGGGTGGGGTATGTAGCCCACTGGGATGTTTTTGGTGTTGGGGGGGGGGGGGGTAGGGGGTCTGGAGGTCCACCGGATCTCCATCCCCATGCTCTTATGTAGGGGAGGTCAGGGGTTGGAGGTCTAGCTCCCAGTGTCACTGTCTGGGGGGGGGGGGGAGGAGTGTGGGAGCTTGGGGGCCACTAGGTCACCAGGGCATTGCTTTTGGGGGGTCTGGGAGGGTCCCACCGACCTCCAGCTCCTGTGTTTGATAGGTCCAGGCTTTTGACAGTCTGGACTTGTCAACCAAGTGCGGGAGGATTGTGCCTGAGCGCATTCCCAGGCACAATGTTCCCGTACTTTCCCCCAATGATCAACGCTAATAACGAGCCTAAATTAGCATGTGATTAGCGTTGATCGTTGGGGAGTAAATTCCCTGTGCTGTTCCAGCACTATTTTTAGGACGCTATTTTGGAACAGCATGAGGAATTGAGCATCTGGGCCTTAGGGCAGTGGTGATCCTTGGTCAGCTAAACAGCAAAAGTAGAGGCTGCCACCTGGGGCAGATCGCCGCTGCGCAACCCCCCACCGGGTGCAGCGGCGTCCGTCCCCTCCGGGTGCAGCACGACACCCCCCTCCCGGTGCAGCACGAACACCCCCCAGGTGCATTCTTACCTGCTGGGAGCAGCCGCGCGGCTATCGGTTTCTGCTGGTTCCCTGCTCCCTGTGCCCTGGAACAGGAAGTAACCTGTTCCGGGGCAGAGGGAGCAGGGAACCAGTGGAGCCGCACCTGGAGTATTGTGTTCAGTACTGGTCTCCGTATCTCAAAAAAGATATAGTAGAATTGGAAAAGGTACAGCGAAGGGCGACGAAAATGATAGTGGGGATGGGACGACTTTCCTATGAAGAGAGGCTGAGAAGGTAGGGCTTTTCAGCTTGGAGAAGAGACGGCTGAGGGGAGATATGATAGAAGTGTATAAAATAATGAGTGGAATGGATCGGGTGGATGTGAAGCGACTGTTCACGCTATCCAAAAATACTAGGACTAGAGGGCATGAGTTGAAGCTACAGTGTGGTAAATTTAAAACGAATCGGAGAAAATTTTTCTTCACCCAACGTGTAATTAGACTCTGGAATTCGTTGCCGGAGAACGTGGTACGGGCGGTTAGCTTGACGGAGTTTAAAAAGGGGTTAGATAGATTCCTAAAGGACAAGTCCATAGACCGCTATTAAATGGACTTGGAAAAATTCCGCATTTTTAGGTATAACTTGTCTGGAATGTTTTTACGTTTGGGGAGCGTGCCAGGTGCCCTTGACCTGGATTGGCCACTGTCGGTGACAGGATGCTGGGCTAGATGGACCTTTGGTCTTTCCCAGTATGGCACTACTTATGTACTTATGTACTTTCTGCAACCTTCCAGCGGCGTGCATCCTGGGTGGACTGCCCCCTCTGCCCCGCCCTCGGTATGCCACTGCCTTAGGGTTGGATTCAGTGAATAGCACTGAAAAATAGGTGCAGCGAAAAATCAGTGCTCAGTGCTATTCTGTAAAGGATGCTCTGGGACGAGTATCCTCATAGGACAGTGCCTAGCAGGGATTCCCAAGACCAACTTTGGGCATGGAGACTTATGCCAGCTGAAACCTTGTGTAAATCCTGGCACACAAATTGGGTGCAGATCCTCAGAATTCTATAACAGTACACGTCTTTTGAGAACATCCCTGACACGGCCATGCCTCTCCCATGGCCATGCCCCTTATTGGTTCGCACACTATGGTATTTGGGCACCTAGGCTTATAGAATAGCACAAAGCCAGATGTGCACAACCCCTAATTAGTGCCAATTAACATCAAATATTGATTGTTAATGTCCAATTATTGGTGTTATTTAGCTCGTTAATAAGGTTGCACGCACATCTCGGGATCAGGCCCAAATTTGGACATCCTTTATAGAATCTGGGGCTTAACATGCAGTTTACTGTGCACTAACTGCTAATGCACAACTGCTTTAAGTGGTTTCGCGGTAGTTTATCAGTGTGGATCTGGAAAACTTAGGGTTAACATTTCTAGTCTGAAATAATGTTAGAAAATATTGCTTTTAGCTTACAGGAAAGAAATGTGCTTCTCTTAGCTTTTTCCACTGACCTCAGGAAAAGGCCGGATCAATGTGAACTAGACTGTTTATTTGTAGTTGAGGGGCCCTGTGAAGAAGCGTAAACTTTTCAAGGCAAGGTGCTAGTGACAATTGTTTTCTTTTCCAGTCTGCATGCTGCATAAAGAATGATTTAGTTAGATAAGACAGTATCAGTAATTGTTCTTGTTTTCTTATCAATGGTTACCTAAGACCAGTGGCGTACCAAGGGGGGGCGGTGGGGGCGGTCCGCCCTGGGTGCACGCTGCTGGGGAGTGCCGCGGCGCGCGCCTGTCGGCTCCGAGTTTGCTAACTTTGCTCGTTCGCTGCAGCTCCCTCTGTCCCGGAACAGGTTACTTCCTGTTCCGGGGCAGAGGGAGCTGCAACGAACGAGCAAAGTTAGCGAACTCGAAGCCGACAGGCACGCGCCGCGGCAGAGGGAGCTGCAGCGAACGAGTGAAGTTAGCGAACTCGGAGCCCACAGGCGCGCGCCGCGGCACCCCCCCCCCCCAGCGGCATGCACCCGGGGGGGGGGGGTGTCATTTCTCAGGGGGGGGGCGCATCGGCGATCCGCCCCGGGTGTCATCCAGGCTAGGAACGCAACTGCCTAAGACGTGTTTTTCTGTCCTGAAACCCATCTGTTTTGGGCTAATGGTCAAAGTCTCTTTTTCTTTCGTTATTTTGGTGACCCTATGACGTAAGCTTCTTTTTATATCTATATAAACTTGTACACTCTTTTAGACAGACAAGAAAATCATGAGGGAAAAACTGACTTCATTGTCAGTAGTCTGTCTCATGAACTTTCTTCTTCCTAGCAATTTAATTCTCCGACTAAATGAAATTATCAATGACTACTCTGCCTTGAAAATGTTAATGACACAGCCAAAATCCACAGCAGATAGCATGTGGTACATCAAGTGTTCAGTGCTTTTTGTATTAGGGGGTATATAAGGACAGAGAATGGGCATGCTGGTGAAGTCCTGCATTAAGAACATAACATAAGAACATAAACATTGCCATACTGGTACAGACCGAAGGTTCATCAAGCCCAGTATCCTGTTTCCAACTGTGGACAATCCAGGTCACAAGTTCTTGGCAAGATCCCAGAACAATAAAAGAGATCTTATGCTGCTTATCCTAGAATATGCAATAGATTTTCCAAAATCCATCTGAATAATGGCTTATGGACTTTTCTTTTAGGAAAGTATTCAAAACCTTTTAAAACCCCGCAAAGCTAACTGCTTTTACCACGTTCTTTGGCAATGAATTCCAGAGTTTAATTACTTGTTGAGTGAAGAAATATTTTCTCCGATTTGTTTTAACTTTACTACTTAGTAGCTTCAGTGTGTGCCCCCGGGTTCTAGTATTTTTGGAAAGAATAGAGCGATTCACGTTTACTCGGTCCACTCCACTCAGTATTTTATGTACCTCTATCATGTCTCCCCTCAGGCGTCTCTCTTCTCCAAGCTGTAGACCCCTAGCAGCTTTAGCCTTTCCTCATAAGGAAGTCATCCCATCCCCTTTATCATTTTCATCGCCCTTCTCTGTACCCTTTCTAATTCCACTATATCTTTTTTGAGATGTGGTGACCAGAATTGCACACAGTAGTCGAGGTGCAGTTGCACCATGGAGCGATACAAAGACATTATAACATTCTCAGTTTTGTTTACCATAATAATTCCTAACATTCTGTTTGCTTTCTTAGCCACCGCTGTACATTGAGCAGAGGATTTCAATGTATCATGAACTATGACACCTAGATCTTTTTCCTGGAAGGTAACTCCTAATGTGGAAACTTGCATCACACAACTATGGTTTGGGTTCCTCTTTCCCACATGCATCACTTTGTACTTGCTTACTGTCATCTGCCATTTAGCCGCCCAGTCTCCCAGTCTCGTAAGGTCCTTCTGTAATTTTTCACAATCCTGTCGCGAGTTAACGACTTTGAATAACTTTGCATCATCAGCAAATTTAATTACCTCACTAGTTATTCCTATCTCTAGATCATTCATAAATATGTTAAAAAGCAGTGGTCTCAGCATAGACCACTGGGGAACCCCACTATCCACCCTTCTCCATTGAGAATACTGTCCATCTAACCCTACTAACATGGTACATAGTAGATGGGGGCAGATAAAGACCTGTACGGTCCATCCAGTCTGCCCAACAATATAAACTCATTATAGGTGGTATGAAGTGTTACATCATAAGTACACCTATTCTTGATTTATCATTGACATTTTTAGGTCATAGACCGTAGAAGTCTGCCCGGCATTGGCCTTGTTCTAAAATTTCTGAAGTTGTTGTCAAAGCACCCGAAAAGCTCCACTCCAGCCCAGGGGCGTAGCCAGACTTCGGCAGGAGAGGGGTCCAGAGCTCGAGGTGAGGGGGCACATTTTACCCCCCCCCCGGTGTCTCTGACCCCCCCGCCACTTTTGACCCCCCTCCTCGCGCTGCCGCCAACCCTTGTACCTGGCAAGATCTCAAAAGAGTAAAACAGATTTTAAGCCGCTTATCCCAGGAATAAGCAGCGGGTTTTTCCAAGGCCACCTTAATGATCTTTTACGGACCTTTCTTTTAGGAACTTTTTAAAACCCTGCTAAGCTAACTACTTTTGAAATAACCAAAATATCCCAACACCTAAACAAAAACTTAATGCAGCTGAAAGCGCATTGATTCCTCAATGACAACTCGCTTCACGTGGGCCATGTTTCGCCGCTGCATCAGGGACGGTTGCAATTGTGCTCTCCCAACATAGAACATAGAAGTGTTCTATGTGAGCACAATTACTTAGTTTATAGCCATCTAGAAAATATTTAATCCCCTTGGATATTTCCTGCCATATTCCTGTGCTTCTAATCCTAATCGTTATGGCTCTTGTTGCTATGATTCTACAGTTTCTTTCATGCAATTTACATTATGTTACGAAAGGAAATCTGCTTCTGTGCTAAAGGACCTCATAATATTTGACAATCTGCTGTTCGTTTCTTGTCTTTCAGAGTACAGTTGCTGCTAGGGGAAATAAATCCAGGGCTCAATGTAGTCCGAAAACAAACAGCTTTTCCCCTCTTTCCCTTCAGCAAAAGCTGAATGTACAGTAGAATGGTTTTTAGTTTAGTAAGCAGAAGCAGGAGATGGATCAGTGCTATTCACTGTGATATTAGAAAAACAGAACAACCTACAGCTGGTTTATCCCTGGATATAAAATGGAGAACTGAATGGTCTTGGGTTAATGTATGATGCACACCGTAGGTTTAAGGAGAAAAGGATATGAAAATCAATCATCCGGATAGCGATACTGTCAGATAAGCCCCGTGGATTGATTCA
The DNA here is from genome assembly GCF_901765095.1 of Microcaecilia unicolor. Classification (NCBI taxonomy): domain Eukaryota; kingdom Metazoa; phylum Chordata; class Amphibia; order Gymnophiona; family Siphonopidae; genus Microcaecilia; species Microcaecilia unicolor. The sequence continues at coordinate 289,599,046 of NC_044037.1, forward strand.
CACTCTGAAAGAGGGATTTGCACACTGAGATGGAAGAGATTAAAGACGGTTGCATTCTTTCCCCTGGAGCACCCTTATGATATACAGTTCCTGGAGTTCTCATGGTCATTTATTGTTCGGTGAGGCAATCTTAATGACTCATTCGCTCTATTATCGGTTCATACTGAATTGAAGGTTTTATTGTTAAGATTTCAAGTAAGCTGTACAGTTCTTTTGATTTTTAAAAGAAAGAGAGTGTGGATACCACAAGCAGGTAGAAATTCCGCTCCTCCGTAGATACATCTCATATGGGTTCACAATCCACAGAATATTTCACAAAGAAGAGATCAATACATCTGCTCTTCTACTTCTCTCATCATTTCCACTTTCCTCTTTCGGTAGGGTCATCAATCACCAACATGTTTTCTGTTTCGTCTGAAAACAATAAATTATTTAATCAGCCGATCAATAGGTGTAGCGGGCCTCATTTTTCAATCATGTTTGTCAGTGTAACATTAATCTAATGCCCTGAGCTGGTGCAAGTGTATTAGCCTAAGCAAACCCTCCACTAACCTTCAGGCCCCTTACCGCTCTCCCTTCGTACTCTGAGATTTCGTAATTAAGCTAAACTATATGATCTTCCCAACATCCTTCCTCCCATGAGCACGCAGTTGTAGAATGCATTACCTACTGCCTTGAAAACACTCGACGAAATATCTAACTTTCGTAAATCTCTGAAGACGTATCTCTTCAACACAGCCTACGAAGAAAACCCATAGCCTTAACTAGATCACCTCGCCAATCTACCCCAGTTATGAAAGTCTTCCTTCTGTACTTATCGGCCTAAATCTTTTCCTTTTTTTCCCCTCCTTAATCTTTATGCATCATTAATTGTATCTGATATCCTGGAATGACGACGTAATAACAGGACTCTGTAAGCCACATTGAGCCTGCAAATAGGTGGCAAAATGTGGGATACAAATGCAATAAATAAATAAATAAATTATGGGGCTCACATTCAAAACAAAAAAAGGTCCAAAATGTCATAAGGTGGTAGAAGTACATTTTTCTCTCAAGAATATCCACGTTGCGATTTTCGACACCCCGGTTATAGTTGTTTTGCTCCACAGTTCGTGCACATTTTAAGGGTACGTGTTTTGGGTGGGACACGAGCAGGACATGGGTGGCACCAAAAGATAGAAGTTTTTATGCAATAGTGGGGAAAAAAATGAAAATGTCTAAGGCCAAAATTAAAACGCTTTTGGCTAGACCTGTTTCAGTCATGACTAAAGGCTCCTTTTACTAAGCCACGGTAAGCCTGTGTGTGTGTGTGTGCATTGTGTGTTGAGTCAGTTGTCGGGGGGGGGGGGGGGGGGGGGAAGGCAGCGCTGGAGACCAGAACTGGACAAGGCTTCAGCTGGTGGGGGTTGGGGACTACCGCCAGCAAAACCAGGGGCCCAGAGGAAATTTGGGGGGGGCCTAGGCCCCTGTGGCCCCACTTAGCTATGCCACTGCCTTCTCAAGTCAGAATACAGTCTTTGGAGGGGGGGCAGAGCTTAGTGCTGCACGAGATGGCTGCTTGAGACGGGAGCTCCTCAGACCTATTCAATCGTAAGAACTCTGATTACAATTTTAACTATATGTTGGTTAAGGTTTAGAAAGCTGAAGATATCTAGAGATGGCTGTAATGAAAATGGCAAGATAGTAACATAGTAACATAGTAGATGACGGCAGAAAAAGACCTGCACGGTCCATCCAGACTGCCTAAGAAATGTGCCACTTTTTTGTGTATACCTTACCTTGATTTGTACCTGTCTTTTTCAGGGCACAGACTGCATAAGTCTGCCCAGCACTATCCCCGCCTCCCAACCACCAGCCCCACCTCCCACCACCGGCTCTGGCATAGACCGCATAAGCCTGCCCAGCACTATCCCCGCCTCCCACCATCGGCTCTGGCACAAACCGTATAAGTCTGCCCAGCACTATCCCCGCCTCCCAACCACCAGCCCCACCTCCCACCACCGGCGGTCTCTGGCACAGACCGCATAAGTCTGCCCAGCACTATCCCCACCTCCCACCATCGGCTCTGGCACAAACCGTATAAGTCTGCCCAGCACTATCCCCGCCTCCCACCATCGGCTCTGGCATAGACCGTATAAGTCTGCCCAGCACTATCCCCGCCTCCCAACCACCAGCCCCTCCTCCCAGCACCGGTTCTGGCACAGACCGTATAAGTCTGCCCAGCACTATCCCCGCTTCCCACCACCGGCTCTGGCACAGACCGCATAAGTCTGCCCAGCACTATCCCCGCCTCCCACCATCGGCTCTGGCACAGACCGTATAAGTCTGCCCAGCACTATCCCCACCTCCCAACCACCAGCCCCTCCTCCCAGCACCGGTTCTGGCACAGACCGTATAAGTCTGCCCAGCACTATCCCCGCCTCCCACCACCGGCTCTGGCACAGACCGTATAAGTCTGCCCAGCACTATTCCCACCTCCCAACCACCAGCCCCTCCTCCCAGCACCGGTTCTGGCACAGACTGTATAAGTCTGCCCAGCACTGTCCCTGCCTCCCACCACCGGCTCTGGCACAGACCGTATAAGTCTGCCCAGCACTATCCCTGCCTCCCAACCACCAGCCACGCCTCCCACTACCGGCTCTGTTATCCAATCTCGGCTAAGCTAGCTTTGTAACAGGGGGAAGTGCCAAAAGACCCAAACAGGATCTGCCGACACCAATGAAGACGGCAGCACCATGTGAAATACAGGAACTACTCGACACGATAATGGAGGAGCTAGGAGCCGTAAAGCAAATGATTCAAGAGCAGTGCACTGAATCTAGCAGCATTAAAACTAGAAGTGACTGAAATCCACTGTCAACTTACTGCACGTTTTGACCGCACTACCAGCTTTGAGGACGGTTCTAGGTCAGTTCCCAACTGGACAGTTCCCACTGAACCAATTCCTACCACACCAGGGAGGAGAATTCCCACCCATAACCCCAAAAATACAAAACACACAAGGCAAGTAATCTCCCTCCTTTTTCTCTTCCAAATTCTTTGGGGGGGGGGGGCAGTACCCCTTCACCCCCCTTTCCCATTCCAGACATGCAGTTAATGTGTGGGGCAATGCCCCTCTCCACAGCCCCCAAACTAGGTTTCAACCTAATTCAGCCCTTCAAAATAACACACTGATTACGATTGATAACAAATTACTATACCTATGAAAAATATTGCTCCTTAAAATGAGCTGTATGTCTTGGAGGGTCTACTGGAATGTGGTAATAAGAACTGGGATTCTATCCATTTCTGTAGATTAGGGCATATTCATTGTAGTTAGGGGCATTGATTGATTGATTGCTTACATGTAATGGTAGCTATGTGTGTGTTGTGTTGTAATATAAACAAGGAAAATACAGCACACACAAATATGGAGTGGAGGAGTGGCCTAGTGGTTAGGGTGGTGGACTTTGGTCCTGAGGAACTGAGTTCGATTCCCGGCACAGGCAGCTCCTTGTGACTCTGGGCAAGTCACTTAACCCTCCATTGCCTGCCGCATTGAGCCTGCCATGAGTGGGAAAAAGTGCGGGGTAAAAAAGTAACAAAAAAAAAAAATAAAAAAGTTATTCAGTTATTATATGTCCTATGTGTACATCTGTGTGCTGCTCTAACCTCCTTGTTCCAGATGCCATTAAAAAAAACAAAAAAACGCACCACCGCTGGGACTTATGGGACCCACTACAAGAAAGAAGCTACAGCTGGTAAAAAGACAAAAAGGTTCTAGGGAGGGTGGGAATTGACCAGGGGAGAGGGGAAGTCCGTGGTGAGAATTGGCCACTGTTGGAAACAGGATGCTGGGCTCGATGGACCTTTGGTCTTTCCCAGTATGGCAATACTTATGTACTTATGTCATCCTTAAGTGGGAATTGTCCTGGGGGGGGGGGGGGGGAATTGTCCTGGGTGGGAAATGTCTTGGAGGGGAATCGGTGGGTGGGAACGTGCCTGATACTGTTGAGGACAGAGTATCGTTACTAGAAGATGAGATCCAAGCTTATAGGCATGATTGGAAGATGATCACTGAGCTCAAGAAAGAACTAGAGGAAGCTAATAATGGGAGCAAATGTAATATCTGCATTTCGGGAATACCTGAAGGAGCTGAAGATAGAACGAATACCACAGTTGCTTAAAATGCAGGTCCATCGTACATTTGAAGCAGAATGTGTGCACAGAGTACCATCACACAGAACGCAAACTATGAAAGGGCCCAGGCCCTTCATTTTTAAAGTTCTGCGTCGCCAACACGTTTTGGAAATACTAAATAAGAGCTAAATCGCAAACGGAAATCACTTGGAATGGATCCTGTCTTACAGTCCTTCCAGAGCTTGCAAGACAGACTATGGAAAAAAAGAAAACAGCTACTAGCACTGAGACGGTGGTAATCGGGCAGCACCGCACGCTTCTTGGTTACCGCTGGCCATGCGGTAGCTGTTTTTGCCATGCGCCAGGGCCCTTTTTTACCGTATCCTGGTAAAAGGATCCCTTTATGCACATACAAGTAGAATCATGCCTGACTGTAGGCGCTTACGGCTTAAGTGCAGGCACCTACAGTTAGGTGCAGTTAAGCGCTATTCTATAAAAGACACATAACCCTCATAGGATCACGCTAAGTGTGTTTTTTTTCAGCACTGATTTTTCAGGTGCCATAATTATATAGAATTCCCCTCCTATATTAATATCAGATCATGCGGGAATTAGTTTATATATGGAGCTGGGGCTACAAGCTGAATCTAGACCTCTTTAGCGCTTCAATAACAATCTTCTCCAAAGGGAGGACCTTAATGAAATGACATTAAGGATTATTTTTGTTATAATGATCAAGCTCTGGTAGCTTGGGATGCCTTTAAAGTATGTTTTTATTACATATTCTTTGTTCATTTTTTTTCAAATGACTATATATGTATGTATGTATGTGTAAATATATCCTATATAATAATTCTCACTTCCAACGTTCTGAAGCTGCCTGGGACCGTGGATCCCTTGGAGGTGGAGCTTCTGTCCATAGATCAGTGACATCACAATGACACTGCTGAGAGAATCCAATAGCAAACAGCGAAACAGGCAGGGGGAGGAGTAGGGAAACACGCTGCCAGCTGCCAGTGCCCCCCCCCCCTCGGCACATCACCCAAGCCCCTCCTCTGCCAAACCGCGAGCCAGGCAGAGGCCTACTCCTCCCCCTGCCAAGGAATCAGTTGTCAGTGCCCCCCCTCGGCGCATCACCAAAGCCCCTCCCCCAGCACATCACCCAAGCCCCTACCCCCCCTTGGCGCATCACCCAAGCCCCCCTCCCGGCGCATCACCCAAGACCCTACCCCCCCCCAGGGCACATCAATCCCCTCGTCACCCACATCCTCCAATAGTAACGCTGTCCGGCCACTGCCGGTACAAAAAGAAAAAAAAAAACAACCTGAAAAACGCGGCTCCATAGACAGCCATCTGGCATTGGCTGTCGTCTCTGCAGCCGCTCCTCCTCTCCCCTGCACGTCACTGCACCTGGAGGAAGACCCCAGAGGAGCGCAGCGACGTCAGAGGGGAGAGGATGACCGGCTGCAGAGATGACAGCCAATGCCAGATGGCTGTCTACGGAGCCGCGTTTTTCAGGTTGTAATTTTTTTTTCGTTTTTTTTCTTTTTGTGCTGGCCGCTGCTGCTCAACAGGAGAAGCAGCAGCGGCCGGACACCGTTACTATTGGGGGTTGCGGGTAACGAGGGGGTTGATGTGCCCGGGGGGGGGGGGTATGGGCTTGGGTGATGTGCCGGGGGGGATGGGCTTGGGTGATGCGCTGAGGGGGGCAGGGGGGAGGGGAGAGTCGCTGGACATGGGTGGCTGGAGGGGGAGAAAGAGGGGGGAGGGGCTTGGAATGATTTATATAATAATTTAGTAACAACTGTATGATTACCAAGAACACACTAAACCCCCCCCCCCCCATTGCTAGTGCCTGTTTCCTTCAAAACAGAAACGGGCCTTTTTTTACTAGTCTATATATATAAAAGGCACTTTGAAGCCTCAAGCCGGAAACTTGAGGCGCCCGAGATATCCGGTTTGGCCTGCAGGCTCCAGTCACTGTAGCTCCGCCCTCACGTCAAAACGCGATGATGTTGAGGGCGGGGTGGCCCTCGCGTCAAAACGCGATGACGTTGAGGGCGGGGCGGCCCTCGCAACCACGTCACTGAGGGACGAAGGGACGAAGAGGAGAGGTGTGCAACTCGGAACGGAGGGGGTGTCTGCAACTCGGGAGGGAGGGAGGACGGGGGGGGGGGGGATTACCCTGCTAGCGCCCGTTTCATTTTTGCCAGAAACGGGCATTTCTTACTAGTATATAATATTTCATTATTTGTAATTCTTTTATCGTTCATGCATATACATGCATACTTTTTTTATGTATACAAACATTATTATGTAAATGTTTTTATTTGCTTTTATTAGTTGTAACTTCAGAGATTTTTTTAATGCATATGAATTTATTTGCTCTGATTACATCTTTTAGACTCCCGAGGCAGGTACTATTGCTGAAACGCGGCACCGTGTCAAGTCTACTTCAATAAAGGGCCCATTTTTCACATCATTTTCCTGTCTCCCTTGATTCTTGGAAGAGTCCTGTTGGTCTTGCTACTCCCTCTGTTCTCTTCGAAGCAGACCTTGTTTCTCTGCTTTTGGTGGTTGATTCCTGTCTTATTATTATTACTAGTAAAAATGGCCCGTTTCTGGTGCCGCTGAAACGGGCGCTAGCGGGCACGGGACTCCCTTCCCCTCCCCTTACGGTACCTGTTCCGTCGGCCCAGGAAAGAAAGAGCCCCCTCTTTCCTCCCGTAGCAGTGGCTTCCTTGCTGCATGGTTTGGGAGTCCGGCTCTCGGCGTTTCAAAATGGCCGCCGAGAGTTGAAGTCTCGCGAGGCAGCTTGAACTCTCGGCGGCCATTTTGAAACGCCGAGAGCCGGACTCCCACACCAAGCAGCAAGCAAGCCACCGCTACGGGAGGAAAGAGGGGGCTCTTTCTTTCCTGGGCCGACGGAACAGGTACCTCTAGACCACCAGGGTGACACGCGTAAGGGGAAGGGAGGTGACAGGGAGGGAGGGAGGTTGGTGATGTTAAGCGTGTGGTACCGTGGGCGGGGCTATGTGGCAAAAGGGGCGGGGTTCATGTGCACATCAGCGGCGGCTGGGATTTGTGCGGTAATTTGTTTTCATGTTCCGCCCTCGACGTCATCACGTGTGACGCGAGGGCGGGGCATGAAGATGTTGTGGTGGCTTCACCACCATGAAACCACGAACCGGTGTGTGAGTGACTTCAGTGACGTCAGTGTCCTCAGAACGTTGAGGCTGCGTTTTATTATAGTAGATTAGCATTTGTATAGTGCTACCAGACGCACGCAGCGCTGAACACCTGACATATGCCTTTAAAGCTGCTATAAGAAGTAATATAATCAAATGCTTTAATAAACTTCATAAAGAGCAAAATGTGGATGTTTTACAAGGCTGGAACAAGTACTAATTTCACACTGGGATAATGGGACATTACAGAAATTATTACAAGTTAAATATAGACTTAATAAGATTTTGAGTGCTAGAGCAAGGAAAGAACTTTTTATTCTAACATCTAACAAGGCAGGTAAAGTTCGTGCTGCACATCTAAAAGGGAGAAGGAATAGAAATAGAATTATGACTATTAAAGATAAATCTGGACGCAAACAAAGAAAAGAAAATTAGTGAACAATTCTTAGCAAAATGATGTGCGTTAGGCGCACATATGCGCCTACGCGGCGTAGTAGAAGGGCCTTTAAGTACGTTCGTAGTGGATCCTCTTCCTCCACCTTGGTAGTTCACTTGGGCCATGATGCTCAAAGCTCTGGCGATAAAGCCAACAGCACAAGCCCCATAGTGCAATTCGTTGCCAGAGAATGTGGTAAAGGCTGTTAGCTTAACGGGGTTTAAAAAAGGTTTGTTCGGCTTCTTAAAGGAAAAGTCCATAGACCATTATTAAAATGGACTTGGGGAAAATCCTCTGCTAATTTCTAGGACAAGCAGCATAAAATGTATTGTACTGTTTTGGGATCTTGCCAGGTATTTGTGACCTGGATTGGCCACTGTTGGAAACAGGATGCTGGGCTTGATGGACCTTTGGTCTGTCCCAGTATGACAATACTTACGTACTTATGCGAGAATAGCGCAGAAACCTAGCTTTCCAATGCTCAAAGCAATGACATCCAAATTTTGTGCATGCTTGTAAATCAAAACCAAGGGGCATGAATGTGCCTAGTACATGCACACAAATGTTTTGCAGTAAGCACAGCTTTTGCGTGCATACACAGGCAAACCTAGAAGGCACCGATTTTCTGCACTCTTAAATGTAAGTTTTTTTTTTTTTAATGATTTTACAATTTTACATCCATTTCAAAAATGTAATAGATACAGAAAATATATTTTAAACATACTATAACATAGGAAATATAATCATTCTTATATTGACCCACAATCTACACCACATTATGAGGCAAGAAACTAGGAATAACAAAATAAAGCAAAAATTAATTAAGTTTAATTTACTCTGCAAGAGGAAGAAAACCCTGACTACTCGCTAGCCGATTTAACAGCATATTTAAAGTGGGACCTCAGGTCTGATCACCAATCTTGCTATGTTCTTTCAAATCTATATATATTTGCATTTTTCTGGGGTCTAGAAACATATAATTAACACCATCAATAGACAGAAAGCATCTACATGGATACTTTAGGACTTTGAAAAAAAAGGACTTTGAGAAGAAATTAGCGTTGGAAGCAAAAATACATAGTAAAAATTTTTTTAGATACATTAAAAGCAGGAAACCGGCCAAAGAGTCGGTTGGGCCGCTGGACGAAAATGGTGTTAAAGGGGCGATCAAGGAGGACAAAGCCGTAGCGGAGAAATTAAATGAATTCTTTGCTTCGGTCTTCACCGAGGAGGATTTGGGGGGGACACCTGTGCCGGAAAGAATATTTGAAGCGGGGGAGTCGGAGAAACTAAACAAATTCTCTGTAACCTTGGAGGATGTAATGGGTCAGTTCAGCAAGCTGAAGAGTAGTAAATCACTGGGACCTGATGGTATTCATCCCAGAGTATTAATAGAACTAAAAAATGAACTTGCGGAGCTACTGTTAGAAATATGCAATCTGTCCCTAAAATCGAGTGTAGTACCGGAAGACTGGAGGGTAGCCAATGTTACTCCGATTTTTAAGAAGGGTTCCAGAGGAGATCCGGGAAATTATAGACCGGTGAGTCTGACGCCGGTGCCGGGCAAGATGGTGGAGGCTATTATTAAGAATAAAATTGCAGAGCATATACAAAAACATGGACTGATGAGACAAAGTCAGCACGGATTTAGTGAAGGGAAGTCTTGCCTCACCAATCTAATGCATTTTTTTGAGGGGGTAAGCAAACATGTGGACAATGGGGAGCCGGTTGATATTGTATATCTGGATTTTCAGAAGGCGTTTGACAAAGTGCCGCACGAAAGACTCCTGAAGAAATTGCAGAGTCATGGAATCGGAGGTAGGGTATTATTATGGATTAAGAACTGGTTGAAAGATAGGAAGCAGAGAGTAGGATTGCGTGGCCAGTATTCTCAGTGGAGGAGGGTAGTTAGTGGGGTCCCGCAGGGGTCTGTGCTGGGTCCGTTGCTTTTTAATGTATTTATAAATGACCTAGAGATGGGAATAACTAGTGAGGTAATTAAATTCGCCGATGACACAAAATTATTCAGGGTCGTCAAGTCGCAGGAGGAATGTGAACGATTACAGGAGGACCTTGCGAGACTGGGAGAATGGGCGTGCAAGTGGCAGATGAAGTTCAATGCTGACAAGTGCAAAGTGATGCATGTGGGTAAGAGGAACCTGAATTATAGCTATGTCTTGCAAGGTTCCGCGTTAGGAGTTACGGATCAAGAAAGGGATCTGGGTGTCGTCGTCGATGATACGCTGAAACCTTCTGCTCAGTGTGCTGCTGCGGCTAGGAAAGCGAATAGAATGTTGGGTGTTATTAGGAAGGGTATGGAGTCCAGTGTGCGGATGTTATAATGCCGTTGTATCGCTCCATGGTGCGACCGCACCTGGAGTATTGTGTTCAGTACTGGTCTCCGTATCTCAAAAAAGATATAGTAGAATTGGAAAAGGTACAGCGAAGGGCGACGAAAATGATAGTGGGGATGGGACGACTTTCCTATGAAGAGAGGCTGAGAAGGCTAGGGCTTTTCAGCTTGGAGAAGAGACGGCTGAGGGGAGATATGATAGAAGTGTATAAAATAATGAGTGGAATGGATCGGGTGGATGTGAAGCGACTGTTCACGCTATCCAAAAATACTAGGACTAGAGGGCATGAGTTGAAGCTACAGTGTGGTAAATTTAAAACGAATCGGAGAAAATTTTTCTTCACCCAACGTGTAATTAGACTCTGGAATTCGTTGCCGGAGAACGTGGTACGGGCGGTTAGCTTGATGGAGTTTAAAAAGGGGTTAGATAGATTCCTAAAGGACAAGTCCATAGACCGCTATTAAATGGACTTGGAAAAATTCCGCATTTTTAGGTATAACTTGTCTGGAATGTTTTTACGTTTGGGGAGCGTGCCAGGTGCCCTTGACCTGGATTGGCCACTGTCGGTGACAGGATGCTGGGCTAGATGGACCTTTGGTCTTTCCCAGTATGGCACTACTTATGTACTTATGTACTATGTACTAATGTTCCAGATAAAGCGAGAACTCTTGGCTTTAACACCAGGAATTCTCGCCTGCGCTTTTGTGTCTCTTTGTTAAGATCGGGGAATATCTGGATCTTAGCTCCAAAAAAAGATGCATTCATATGCCTGAAATACAATTTAAAGATGTTATTTCTATCAAGCTCAAGAGCGAATGATACCAGGAGAGTTGTGCGTTCAGTCTTAAATGTAAGTTTTCAAAATTCGTTTGCACTTGAATTTTTGAAAGTCTCATATTTATGCTCAGGACAACAGATGCCAATGTGTGCTTTCACTTTCTGTTTTGCTCGGAGTCGGACAGCTGTGTGTTTCTCACTGTTAGTGCTTAGAGGCTGCACCAGGGGCATAGCCAGACTTTGGCGGGAGGGGGGGGGGTCCAGAGCCCGAGGTGAGGGGGCACATTTTAGCCCCCCTGCCACTGCCGATCCCCCCCGCCGCCACTACCACCACCAACTTTGACCCCCCCCCGCTGACGACCCTGCCGAGAGTCTCGACCCCCGCTCCCGCCGCCAACCCTCCCCCGCTGCCGCCGTCACCTAGCTTTGCTGGCGGGTGACCCCAACCCCTGCCAGCCGAGGTCCTCTTCTTCTGGCAGGATGTCAGACTCACAGAAACAGAACGAAGCCTTACAGATCAGCCTGCAACGCGGCCGCTGGCTTATCTGCATTGTTCGTTCTGTTTCTGTGAATCTGACGTCCTGCACGTTGTATGTGCAAGACGTCGGACTCACAAAAACAGAACGAAGCCTTGCAGATCAGCCAGCGGTCGCATTGCTGGCTGATCTGCAAGACTCAAAGAAACAGAACGAAGCCTTGCAGATCAGGCTTTGCTCTGTTTCTGTGAGTCTGACGTCCTGCACGTTGTATGTGCAGGACGTCAGACTCACAGAAACAGAACGAAGCCTTGCGCTGGAAGAAGAGGACCTCGGCTGGTGGGGGTTGGGGGTCTCCCACCAGCAAAGGTAGCCGACGGTGGCGGGGGGTTGGCGGCGGGAGGGGGGGTCGAGAGGGTCGTCGGCAGGGGGGTCCAGGGAGGGACAAATCTACGGGGGCCCAGACCCCCATGGCCCCACGTATACGCCACTGGGCTGCATGGGCTTCCTTCCGCTTCTGAAAGAACACAAAATTGGCAGTTTAATGTGAGAAATGCGGAAGAAATCCTCTCCCCGAAACTTTGAATGCCATGCCCGAGCTGGCGGTAAATTTTCAGCGTTTTGGCCAGCATTTGCTTCTGCGCTGTCTTTGGAGCATTGGGAGGGGATACCGAATGACCTCATTAACATCCATTTAAATACAAGTTGCAGCCATTTTTGGCGTGCCTGTTGATACCTGCGCTATCACCCTCTGAACATTCTACGCGCATTAACATACGCGCTGTTCTGGCGCCAATGCTGGCATTAAGGTTTTGAGCATCGGGCCTTTGGAAAGTAAAATTTGTGAAACTGGTATTGCATTCGGGTGTCCTCAGCCCAAGTGTAGGAAACGTTACTCTTAAAGGTGAGGAATTAGAGGTCTGAAGTATTTCATCTATAGGGAACCGCAATACTCTCCTTATGAAGGTCACATAATGGACATATAATAACTCTTCCTCTCTACGATTCCCTAATGTGTCCGTACACACGGACCTTATTCTACCACAACATTACTGTATTTGTTCATACGGGAATTGGCGAACGCCTTTACGGTACTATGTAAGCCACATTGAGCCTGCAAATAGGTGGGAAAATGTGGGATACAAATGTAACAAATAAATAAATAAATAAATTACAGGCCAATTGCTAACATTTCTGTTTTTACCAAAATCGTTGAGTCTATAGTGAAGCAACAAGTACCTAATTTTTTTTAGATCGTTTGGTTAGTCTCCATTCTACTCAGTTTGAGGCTTTTCCTACTACACTGGTATCTGATGTCAGGAAAGAATTGAGCTGTGGCTTCCAGATGCTGCTGCCTGCAATCTGATATCTCAGCAGCATTTGATACCCTCGATCGTAATCTGATGTAATTGAAACTTAGTGAGATAGGACTATCTGGAGCTGTTTTGACTTTGCGGTATAGTCTCAAGCGCTACCCGGGCAATAGGAACGCAGTGCCTCATCTCAAAAAAGATATAAAGGAATTGGAGAAGGTGCAGAGAAGGGCAACGAAAATGATAAAAGGGATGGGACGACTTCCCTATGAGGAGAGGTTAAGAAGGCTAGGACTCTTTAGCCTGGAGAAAGGGCGGCTGAGAGGTGATATGATAGAGGTTTACAAAATAATGAGCGGGATAGAACGGACAGATGTGAAGCCTTTGTTTACACTTTCTTTTTTTTTTTAAGTTCTCTTTTATTAATTTTTAACAATCATATACATTTATGAGTGATAATACACTAAAACAGAATCTTGCAACAAAGAAATAATAATACATTCAATAACTCAATAATATGTTACCTATCGTCCACAAAAGTAGGAAATTGATCCAAGAAAAAGGAAAAATCTTTATACTTAAATTAAGCAAATTTCACCAATAACAAATAAAACGAGCTGCTTAATTCCTGATTGGTTAACTCCAATCTGCCATACAGTGTAACATATGTGACTAAACTTGCACATTGACTTCTTCTCTGCTCTTTAGGAAATCCTCCAACTGATTTGGGTCAAAAAATTGATATTGTTTAGATTGAAATTTTATTCTACATATACAGGGATATCTCAGAAGGAAATCTGCACCAATTGCTATTACCCTTGGTCGTAATAATAAAAACATCCTACGTCTCTTCTGAGTTTCCCTGGACAAGTCAGGAAAAACTCTAACTTTTGAACCCATAAACAGAGAATCCAAGTGTCTCAGGGAAAGTTTGAGCACTGCGTCTCTATCAATTTCCAAAGCAAATGTGACCAATAAAGTGGTCCTCTGGGTTATAACCTCAAGAGAGGATTCTAGAAATGTAGTGAGGTTCATTGCACCTTGTAAAGGTAAATCGTCTGATGTTTTCACATCTGTTTGAATATAATAAGCCCGTGTTATAGGTGGCAAAGAGCTTTCTAACATTCCCAGAATTTCCATTAGATATTTTCTAGCCATTTGAATTGGCACTACCAAGGGAGATCTAGGAAAATTTATAAACCACAAAGTAAGTCTCTTAGATTGATTTTCTAAATACTCCAGGCGTCTTAGGGTAGAATTCTTGTCTTTAATTAAGGCTTGTTCCACCAAGTCCAATTTCTCCATTTTCTCAGACAATTTCTTAACCTCGGAGGCTTGGAGTTCAGAAGTCTGTACTTGGTTTAACACAGTCTCTGAAAGAACTTTAATTGTTTCCATATTTTTCAAAATTAAGGATTGTAGAGCAGATTGGGTCGCAGAAGTTAGGTCCCACAGTGACTCTAAGGTCACTACGGCAGGTTTCGCTACTGTTCCCACTGAAAAATCCGGCAGAGGAGCCTTTGAGACCTGCTCCAGGGTACTCACATTTTTGGACAAAACGTAAGCTGCTGACATTCCCGATTCTTGCTGCTCATCGGATCCAGTTGTCCTCTCAGGCCGGCTCCCTCCCCGTTCTCCATGCATTCCACCTGGGATCATGGCGTCAGGGCTAGCTCTCAGAGTTTCTGTTCCGGGTTGTGGGGGTGCCGCACGTTCGGCGGGGCTGAGGGAAACCCCGTCTGCACTGCCGTCTGGCGTCAACACGCCAGCTCCGGCAGAGGGAGTAGACGCCGAGACAGGACCGAAGGAAACTCCGAAATGCTGCAGCGTCGGCTGGTGAAGCTGGGGCGTTCCGCCCGGGACTTGGGGAGCCTCCCGAACTCTACCTCTCCTCTTCCCCATCGATGACGGGTAAGACGCTTTCACCAAAGTAGGCTGGAGCAGTTCAGAGCGCGTCCGGCTAAGCAGCTCTAACCGTCGCCATCTTGGATCTCATCTTCTCTGTTTACACTTTCTAACAGTAATAGAACCAGGGGACACAAGATGAAATTAGAATGTGGTAGGTTTAAAACAAATCGGAGAGAGTTTTTCTTTACTCAGCGCGTGGTTAGACTCTGGAACTCATTGCCGGAGAAGGTAGTGACGGCAGCTGGCCTTGCTGAGTTCAAAGGGGGTCTGGACAGATTCCTGAAGGAAAAGTCCATTGATCGTTATTAAATTTGGGGTTTTTGCCAGGTTCTTGGGGCCTGGATTGGCCGCTGTCGGAGACAGAGTGAGGGGCTTGATGGACCTTTGGTCTTTTCTCAGCGTGGCAGTGCTTATGTACTTATGTACACCCACTGCTGGGTAAGCATCGTGCGGTAGAAAATGGAAAATAGTTTCTACCACGTGTTTTTGGCGCGCTCCAAATTCTGAATTCCCACCTAGGGCAGGCGCAGTGGCATACCAAGGGGGGGGCAGTCCGCCCTGGGTGCACGCCGCTGGGGGTGTGTGCCGCGCGCCTGTCGGCTTCGCTCGTTCTCTGCTCCCTCCGCCTCGGAACAGGTTACTTCCTGTTCCGGGACAGAGGGAGCAGGGAACGAGCGAAGTGAGCAGTCTGCTACAGCATTCACAGGGAACCGGTTCACATTTTTCGCTTTTCAGTTGTCCGTAAGGCTCACCTGGCACCTAAGTTAACGGAGAGAAGGCACTGAAATAAGAGGGGAGGGGAGGATTTAGGAAACGACAGGATTCCTTGTTATTTGCTGCTCATTGTGAGCGGGTTATGCCTGCCTGCCCTCTGCTATCTCACCTTGCGAGACAGCTGTGGGTGCTGCACCCCCCCCCCCAGCAGGTAAAAATGCACCGGGGGGGGGTGTCCTTTCGCCGGGGGGGGGGGGGTGTCACGCTGCACCCGGGGGGGGGGGGGGGGGCGCATCGGCGATCCGCCCCGGGTGTCAGCCACCCTAGGAATGCCACTGGGCAGGCGGTAGCTGGGCAGTAATGCCGATTTGGCAATTTGTTCTTGAAGATTTTTTTGGAATAAAAGCTCTTTGGACACCATCTGCGAGAGAGATTTTGTTTCCTCTACTGTTTTCTACAAGTTAGTTAGGGGCCCTTTTACTAAGCCGCGTAAGCGTGCACATGTGCCCAACGTCTATTTTGACTTCCTTTCTTAATAACTCCTAATATACTCACCTTCCATCCACTTTGCTCTTTTACTATTACCCTATTGTTCTTTTGTTAGATATTATTGTATGTTTGCTAAACTCATTAATAAAAAATCTGAGACTTTAAAAAAAAAAAGAGAAATTATAAAGCCCTAAATACTGTTGCATTGAATCTGGGCTTAGCACACGGGAAAGTCCTGCATTAAGATGCAGTAAGCCCAGATTCTAACACTTTTTAGTAAAGGGCTCCTAAAGGTGATTTTTGTTTCCAGACTACAAATTAGTTTGTGGCTGCTAATCTCTTATCCATTTGCAGCTAATTTTTACTTTGTGTGAAGGAAATAACTATATCTGGTTTATAAGGGAAAATCAAATCCCGCTGCTGCTCCTTGTGATCTTGGGCAAGTCACTTAACCCTCCATTGCCTCAGGTACAAACTTAGATTGTGAGCCCTCCTGGGACAGAGAAATATCCAGAGTACCTGAATGTAACTCACCTTGAGCTACTACTGAAAAAGGTGTGAGGAAAATCCAAATAAATAAATAAATTATTTGACATTCCACTAGCAACATTCCATGTAGAAGCCTGCCTGCCCTTGCAGATCAGCAACGCGGCCGCGCAGGCTTCTGTTTCTGTGAGTCTGACGCAGTGGCGTTCCTAGCGTCGATGACACCCGGGGCGGATCGCCGATGCACCCCCCCCGGCGAAATGACACCCCCCCGGGTGCACGCCGCTAGGGGGGGGGGGGGGTGCCATGGCACACACCTGTCGGCTGCGAGTTTGAATTGCTACGCTAAATTCTCTCGTTCGCTGCAGCTCCCTCCCTCTGCCCCGGAACAGGAAGTAACCTGTTCCGGGGCAGAGGGAGGGAGCTGCAGCGAATGAGAGAATTTAGCATAGCGATTCGAACTTGCAGCCGACAGGCGTGCGCCGCGGCACCCCCCAGCGGCGTGCACCCGGGGAGGACCGCACCCATCGCCCCGCCCTTGGTACGCCACTGGTCTGACGTCCTGCACGTACGTGCAGCACATCAGACTCACAGAAACAGAAGCCTGCGCGGCCACATTGCTGAACTGCAAGGGCAGGCTTCTACATGGAATGTTGCTAGTGGAGGAGTAGCCTAGTGGTCAGTGCAGCAGACTCTGATTCTGGGGAACTGGGTTCGATTCCCACTGCAGGTCTTTGTGACTCTGGGCAAGTCACTTAACCCTCCATTGCCCCTGGTACAAAATAAGTACCTGAATATATGTAAACCACTTTGAATGTAGTTGCAAAAAACCTCAGAAAGGCCGTACAAGTCCCATTTCCCTTTCCCTATTTGAGATTCTACGTGGAACTTTGAAACTATTTGTAGATTCTACATGGAATGTTGCTACTATTGAGATTCTGTTGCTACTATTTGAGATTGTACATGGAATGTTGCTATTCCACTAGCAACATTCCATGTAGAAGCCTGCCCTTGCAGATCAGCAATGCGGCCGCGCAGGCCTCTGTTTCTGTGAGTCTGACATACGTTCAGGACATCAGACTCACAGAAACAGAAGCCTGCGCGGTGATTCTACATGGAATGTTGCTACTATTGAGATTCTGTTGCTACTATTGGAGATTCTATATGGAATGTTGCTACTATTGAGATTCTGTTGCTACTATTTGAGATTCTACATGGAATGTTGCTATTCCACTAGCAACATTCCATGTAGAAGCCTGCCCTTGCAGATCAGCAACGCGGCTGCGCAGGCTTCTGTTTCTGTGAGTCTGATGTCCTGCTTTTAATTCCTAACACCTACTCACTTGTTCAGTACCCATGTCTGTTTTATCATTCTCACCTTAACTAATTCCCTTATCCCTTATTTGTCCTGTTTATCTTTTGAACAGGGACTGTCCATTACATGTTTAATGTTATCATACACTTTTCCTGCAGGATGGTGTTTCCAAAGAGTTCTCTTCCAGTCTCATCTCTTTATCTTCTTGATGGCACCTACTTGCACAAAAGACATGTTGGCGTTTTCTGGTGCTACCATGTATACCAGAATCCTTAGAGTGAATTATTTCTCTTCTTCCCACCTGTTAATCTCAGGGTGAGCAAGCACTAACGGGGAAGAAAATGATTATTGTCGAGCTTGCAATTTTTAGGCTCTGTTGCCATCTAGTGTGTGACATAATCTCAGCTAGAAGTACAAACAGCAGAGTTCTGAGTTTGGAGTCATTATTGAAGGATAATATGTTGGAATTTTCAGCTGAAAAGGCGAATAGAATGTTATGGATTATTCAGAAAAGGACGGAGAACAAAATCCCCATCTCAAAAGGATATAGTGCAACTAGAAAAGGTTTGGAGAATGACATCAAAAATGATAAAGGGGACAGAACACCTTCCTTATGAAGAGAGACTAAACATGTTAGAGCTTTTCAGCTAGGAGATACGGGATATGATAGAAGTTTGTACAATTATTTTATTTATTACGATTTATTTACCACATTTTTGAAGAAATTCATCCAAGGTGGTGTCATCTACTATCCTGCTTATAATCGAATGAGAAAAACGCCCAAGTTCCGACCTAAATCGGGAGATGGACGTTTATCTCACAAAAACGAATAAAGCGGTATAATCGAAAGCCGATTTTTGGATGTTTTCAACTGCAATCCGTCGCGGATGCGGACAAAGTTGATGGGGGCGTGTCAGAGGTGTGGCGAAGGCGGAACTGGGGCGTGGTTATCTGCCGAACAGAGATGGGCGCATTTCACCGATAATGGGAAAAAAGTATGCGTTTTTAGCTAGAATTTAGGACACTTTTCCTGGACCCTGTTTTTTCACGAATAAGGCCCCAAAAAGTGCCCTAAATGACCAGATGACCACTGGAGGGAATCGGGGATGACCTCCCCTGACTCCCCCAGTGGTCACTAACCCCCTCCCACCACAAAAAATGAAGTTTCTCAACTTTTTATTTTCACCCTCAAATGTCATACCCAGCTCCCTGACAGCAGTATGCAGGTCACTGGAGGAGTTGTTAGGGGGTGCAGTGGACCCAGGCCCACCCCCCCTACCTGTTACAATTGTGCTGCTTAATGCTTATTAGTCGTCCAACCCCCCCAAACCCACTGTACCCACATGTAGGTGCCCCCCTTCACCCCTTAGGGCTATAGTAATGGTGTAGACTTGTGGGCAGTGGGTTTTGAGGGGGATTTGGGGGGCTCAACACACAAGGGAAGGGTGCTATGCACCTGGGAGCTCTTTTACCTTTTTTTTTGTTTTTGTAAAAGTGCCCCCTAGGGTGCCCGGTTGGTGTCCTGGCATGTGAGGGGGACCAGTGCACTACGAATCCTGGCCCCTCCCACGAACAAATGCCTTGGATTTATTCGTTTTTGAGCTGGGCGCTTTCATTTTCCATTATCGCTGAAAAACAAAAACGCCCAGCTCACACATTGTTGAATAAAACATGGGCGTCTATTTTTTCCCAAAATACGGTTCGGTCCGCCCCTTCATGGACCCGTTCTCGGAGATAAACGCCCATGGAGATAGGCATTTTCGTTCAATTATGCCCCTCAGTGTGTACAACAAGAGCAATCTGGAAATAGGCAAAATACCTCAGCACATGAGCTATCACCCAGAGCTCCAGGTGGTTGATTGGCCATTGGGCCTCCATCGTGGTCCAAAGGCCCTGCACATACTGGTGAAGACAATGTGCACCCCTGCTTGACAGGCTGACATTCGTCATTACCACTACCCACTGGGGGGATGCTAAGTGCACCCCCCAGCTCAGGTTGGTGGGACATAGCCACCAACGTATGCCGTGCCTTGCCAAGCGCAGCCACCAGAGATGAGCCTGGTAACTCTGCAACACCGGTGACCAATGACTCAACTGAGCCTGTTGCAATGGATATATGTGCCTTTGCCCAAGGGACCACATCCAGCATCGCTGCCATGGACACCAGAACCTGGACATAATCTCAGGCACAAGGACTTGACATGCTCAACAGTCAACAAACCTGGACCTGCAGCTTGGCAACCCATTGGCCTAGTAGGAACACCTTTCCAAGTGCCGTGTTGAAACAGACACCCAAATACTTCAAGGTGCGAGATGGAGTCAGATTACTCTTGGTGAAGTTGATCACCCAATTCAGAGACTGTAGGAGGGCAATCACCCTGGAGGTTGCCACCCAACTCTTCTGTTCCGATGCCACCCGGATCAATCAGTCATCAAGGTATGGATGCACCCATATCCCATCCTTACACAGAAACGCCACCACCACCACCACCACCATGACCTTTGAGAAGGTCTGGAAAGCCATGGCGGGTCCAAACGGAAGACCCTGAAACTGATAGTGGTGACCCAAGACAGTGGAGAAACTTCTGGTGCTGCGGCCAGATAGGTATATGGAGGTATGCCTCCTTGAGGTCCACAGCCATAAGAAACTCCTCTGGCTGAAACATCACCAGCATGGACTGCAGCATCTCTATGCAGAAATGCTGCACCTTCAGGAACTGGTTCACCCCTTTCAGGTCCAACGCAGGCCGAAAAGAGCCATCCTTCTTGGACACCACAAAATAGATGGAATACTGACTATGGCCCCTCTCGTGGGGTGGTACTGGCTTCACTGCCCCCAGATCCAATAAGGAGCAGAGGGTGAACTCGACCACCAAACGCTTCAAGGAAGCGCAGCACGGAGACTCCAAGAAAGAATCTATGATGGGAGAGGAGAACTCTAGCTTGTAATTGTCTCTGATAATATACAGGACCCACTGATACATGGTGATATTGGCCCATTCCTTGTAAAAGAAAGCAACTTGACCCCCTATTGTGAGAATGAAAGAACGGACTGCCTGACCAGAATGAGGGGAGGCCACGGCAGCCCGCTTCTTATTCTGAGAAGAGGGGCACTGCTGAAAATGGGACCACTGAAAGGTAGCCAAAGACCTACCTGGTTAGTAACACCATACATCCTGGAGGTGTGGCCTTGCTGTCCCTGACTGAGAGGAAGGTTTAGGCATGTCCTCTGGGAGCCAGTGCGACTTGTTGTCCCCCAAGTCCTTCACCAGCTTCTCCAAATCCTTCCCATAAAAGAGCTTGCCTTGAAAGGGCAGCATGGTAAGTCTCTGCTTAGAGGTGCCATCCACTGCCCAGTGGTGCAGCCAAAACAAATGATGGGGCAGGACCACCAATGCCAACGCCATCTGCTTGGCCAAGGCACGGACCAAACTGTAAAGCAAATCCACCAAATATGCCAGAGCAGATTCCATTTGTGGCAAAGATGGCCAGGCTGGGAACTCATCCGCCTCAGGTTCTGCCACCTGATGAACCCAGCTAAGGCACACCTGGACCACATAGGAACTACAGATCGAGGCCTGCAGGAACAGAGTGAAGAGCTCAAAAGAGTGCTTTAGCAAAGCCTCCAACTTCCTATCCTGCATGTCCTTAAGGGCCATGCCACTCTCAACAGGTAGAGTGATCTTCTTGGTGACAGCTGCCACCAAAGCATCCTTCCTGGCAGGCAAACTGTTCCAGAGAATTCTTTGGCACAGGCTACAGGTGAGACATCACCTTAGCCACCTTGAGACCTGCATTGGGAGTAGTCCACTTGGCCGTAACAAGCTCCTGAATGGACTCATGAACAGGAAAGGCCCTGGATGGCTTCTGGGTACTAGCAATCTTTGGGTTCACCACCAAGGAATCCTGGGCCTCCGGATCCACAATATTCAGGGCTTCCTCCCAATAAAAAATGCAGACTGCAAACGGGTCATCTGGCTCCTCTGGAACCAGCTCGCTGTCCTTCAGCTCGCCCAACCGAGAAGGACACTGGGATGCTCCTAACATACCCCTGAGGTCTTGGGAGAAAGAGGTCCCAATAACCCCACCTCAGATGCAGGCACCACCCACCGGCATTTCTGTGCGGGGTCCACAGAAGTCGGTATCCCTGAAAGATCCAAGGTCCCCTCATACCCCCCCTCACTTGGGGGGGACTGCAAAAGAGGATGTGGTAGGGGAGAGGCCCACTTTAACAAGTAGGCCTGATGTAGCAAGAGCAAAACTTTGGGCGAGAATGTCTCTCTGGCCCCTGAAAGCCCAGGGACCTCTTCCCCCCTAGGAACCAGCACTGAAGAAGGACTCCCAGCTATCCCCCGCAAGGATAGCATGTCCAAGATAATGTCCAGATCCAAACGAACCTTCTCTTCACCGACTGCTGACTTCTGTGCAGCCAATGAGCTGGCAGGAAAATCAAAGTGTGCCAACCTGCTATGCAATCCCATGTGGAAAAGATCCCTGTTGGTGAGGAGAGAGGCCTCTTCAAGACCTCCCACATCAGAGCACCCGGCCGGGCCCACCCTGGCCGCAGACCGCAGTTTCCCGCACCACAAACACTGTTTCACAGCCTCTGCAGCACAAAAAAAGCACAAAGGGCCTCCAGAATGGAACAATGGTACAATCCTTTAATGAAATTGGACCTGACATGGGCTGTGTTTTGGTACTCAACAGCGCCAGCCTCTGCAGCCATGAGAAAAAACTGGCAGTGTAGCGCAACCCGAGAGCGCGAGACAATTTAAATTGGTGCACTCATCAAACTCCCCCGCAGAGCTCAGTCCTGGGTCTCTGTCCCAAATATGGATCTTGCACCAGGGAAGCCTCCAAATCTGTCCTCCCAGGCCCAGCTACCCCCACCAAGGGGTCAAGCTGCTCCAAATGCTCTGTTTTGGTATTTTTTTTTCAAATGCTCTTTTAGTGTGTTTTTTCCCAAACAAATCCATGAGGAAGGATCCAGGCAATGGGCACTGGGGGAAAGGGGACCACGGGATGGGGTAGGGAACTGGGCTTGCCAGATATATCCCCAAAGATGGTACCACTCAGCCAATCACCACCAAACTTGTCTGAGCCAGTAGAGCTAGCCCCACAAGTAGAAGAATCCAGGAACTGAAGAGGAGCTGTCCACCATCTGCTGGAGATAGAGAGATACTGATTGAGGTTGAAGCTGGCTGTCCTGTAAGGGTGAGTTCAGTTCAATGATCTCTATCTCCACAACTCATCAGTTTCTTCTGGATTCAACTGCAGCTATGCTAAGGAAGGGAGAGTTAGAATATATTGCACTAAATGAAAAGATAGATTTAATAGGCATTGCTGAGACCTGGTGAAAGGAAGATAACCAATGGAACGCTGTTATACCAGGGTACAAATTATATTGCAGTGATAGAGTGGACCAAATTAGTGGAGGGGTAGCATTAAAGAGGGCCTTGATGGGGTGGGGTGTATTTCTTTGTTTTTCAAAAATGATTGCTCTTGTCTTGCTGGTTTTCTTGTGCATATTTAATAAAGATGATGAAAAAAAAAAAAAGAGGGCCATGAATCGAATAGATTGAAAATTCTGTAGGACACAAAATACACCTTAGAATCCCTATCAATAGAAATTCCATTTATAAAGGGGAAAAGATAGTGATAGGAGAATACTACCGTCCACCTGGCCAGGATGAACAGACAGATGCAGAAATGTTATCAGAACAAACTGGGGAACCTAACAATAATGGGTGATTTCAATTACCACACTATAGCAAGAACAGGTAGAAATCCAAACACAGTATACCAAAAGCATTTCTACCTAAAGACACGTGCTGAAGCGGACAGAAAATGGCATCAAAATGTAAAACCTGTTGAGAAAAAAGACTTCAGTAGAAAACAAGACTAACCCCATGGGCAACAGCAGTCTGTGCATAAGTACATAAGTACATAAGTACATAAGTAGTGCCATACTGGGAAAGACCAAAGGTCCATCTAGCCCAGCATCCTGTCACCGACAGTGGCCAATCCAGGTCAAGGGCACCTGGCACGCTCCCCAAACGTAAAAACATTCCAGACAAGTTATACCTAAAAATGAGGAATTTTTCCAGTCCATTTAATAGCGGTCTATGGACTTGTCCTTTAGGAATCTATCTAACCCCTTTTTAAACTCCGTCAAGCTAACCGCCCGTACCACGTTCTCCGGCAATGAATTCCAGAGTCTAATTACACGTTGGGTGAAGAAAAATTTTCTCCGATTCGTTTTAAATTTACCACACTGTAGCTTCAACTCATGCCCTCTAGTCCTAGTATTTTTGGATAGCGTGAACAGTCGCTTCACATCCACCCGATCCATTCCACTCATTATTTTATACACTTCTATCATATCTCCCCTCAGCCGTCTCTTCTCCAAGCTGAAAAGCCCTAGCCTTCTCAGCCTCTCTTCATAGGAAAGTCGTCCCATCCCCACTATCATTTTCGTCGCCCTTCGCTGTACCTTTTCCAATTCTACTATATCTTTTTTGAGATACGGAGACCAGTACTGAACACAATACTCCAGGTGCGGTCGCACCATGGAGCGATACAACGGCATTATAACATCCGCACACCTGGACTCCATACCCTTCTTAATAACACCCAACATTCTATTCGCTTTCCTAGCCGCAGCAGCACACTGAGCAGAAGGTTTCAGCGTATCATCGACGACGACACCCAGATCCCTTTCTTGATCCGTAACTCCTAACGCGGAACCTTGCAAGACGTAGCTATAATTCGGGTTCCTTTTACCCACATGCATCACTTTGCACTTGTCAACATTGAACTTCATCTGCCACTTGCACGCCCATTCTCCCAGTCTCGCAAGGTCCTCCTGTAATCGTTCACATTCCTCCTGCGACTTGACGACCCTGAATAATTTTGTGTCATCGGCGAATTTAATTACCTCACTAGTTATTCCCATCTCTAGGTCATTTATAAATACATTAAAAAGCAACGGACCCAGCACAGACCCCTGCGGGACCCCACTAACTACCCTCCTCCACTGAGAATACTGGCCACGCAATCCTACTCTCTGCTTCCTATCTTTCAACCAGTTCTTAATCCATAATAATACCCTACCTCCGATTCCATGACTCTGCAATTTCTTCAGGAGTCTTTCGTGCGGCACTTTGTCAAACGCCTTCTGAAAATCCAGATATACAATATCAACCGGCTCCCCATTGTCCACATGTTTGCTTACCCCCTCAAAAAAATGCATTAGATTGGTGAGGCAAGACTTCCCTTCACTAAATCCGTGCTGACTTTGTCTCATCAGTCCATGTTTTTGTATATGCTCTGCAATTTTATTCTTAATAATAGCCTCCACCATCTTGCCCGGCACCGACGTCAGACTCACCGGTCTATAATTTCCCGGATCTCCTCTGGAACCTTTCTTAAAAATCGGAGTAACATTGGCTACCCTCCAGTCTTCCGGTATTACACTCGATTTTAGGGACAGATTGCATATTTCTAACAGTAGCTCCGCAAGTTCATTTTTTAGTTCTATTAATACTCTGGGATGAATACCATCAGGTCCCGGTGATTTACTACTCTTCAGCTTGCTGAACTGACCCATTACATCCTCCAAGGTTACAGAGAATTTGTTTAGTTTCTCCGACTCCCCCGCTTCAAATATTCTTTCCGGCACCGGTGTCCCCCCCAAATCCTCCTCGGTGAAGACCGAAGCAAAGAATTCATTTAATTTCTCCGCTACGGCTTTGTCCTCCTTGATCGCCCCTTTAACACCATTTTCGTCCAGCGGCCCAACCGACTCTTTGGCCGGTTTCCTGCTTTTAATGTATCTAAAAAAGTTTTTACTATGTATTTTTGCTTCCAACGCTAATTTCTTCTCAAAGTCCTTTTTTGCCCTCCTTATCTCCGCTTTGCATTTGGCTTGGCATTCCTTATGATCTATCCTGTTACTTTCAGTTGGTTCTCTTCTCCACTTTCTGAAGGATTGTTTTTTGGCTCTAATGATTTCCTTTATCTTACTGTTTAGCCACGCCGGCTGACGTTTAGTCTTTTTTCCCTTTTTTCTAATACGTGGAATATATTTGTCCTGAACCTCCAGGATGGTGTTTTTAAACAGCATCCACGCCTGATGCAAGTTTTTTACTCTGCGAGCTGCTCCTTTCAGTCTTTTTTTCACCATTTTTCTAATTTTGTCGTAATCACCTTTTCTATAGTTAAGCGCTAGCGTACTTGATTTCCTAGTTTCACTTCCTTCAATGCCAATATCAAAACCGATCATATTATGATCACTGTTATCAAGCGGCCCTCGTATCGTTACCCCCTGCACTAGATCATGAGCACCACTAAGGACTAAGTCTAGTATTTTTCCTTCTCTTGTCGGCTCCTGAACTAGCTGTTCCATGAAGCTGTCCTTGATTTCATCAAGAAATCTTATGTCCCTTGCGTGTACAGATGTTACATTACCCCAGTCTATATGCGGGTAATTGAAATCCCCCATTATTATTGTGTTGCCCAGTTTGTTTGCGTCCCTGATTTCCTTTAACATTTCCGCATCCGTCTGTTCGTCCTGGCCAGGCGGACGGTAGTACACTCCTATCACTATCCTTTTCCCCTTTGCACATGGAATTTCAATCCACAGTGATTCCAAGGAGTGTTTTGCTTCCTGCAGAATTTTCAATCTATTTGATTCAAGGCTCTCGTTAATATACAATGCTACCCCTCCACCAATCCGATTCACCCTATCACTACGATATAATTTGTACCCCGGTATGACAGTGTCCCACTGGTTATCCTCCTTCCACCAGGTCTCAGAGATGCCTATTATATCTAATTTTTCATTTAGTGCAATATATTCTAACTCCCCCATCTTATTTCTTAGGCTCCTGGCATTCGCATATAGACATTTCAAACTATGTTTGTTGTTCCTAAGTACATCATGCTTAGTACTTGACAGTATTAATTGGCAATCTTTTGTCTGATTTTTATTGTTATTTAAAGATACCCGATCTACTACAATCTCTTTTGCAACCTCACTATCAGGATACTCTATCTTCCCTGTTATGGTGATATCTTTGAAAGATACCTTATCCCGAACCATGCTCTTTTGAGCGACTGTCGGCCTTCCCCCCATTTCTAGTTTAAAAGCTGCTCTATCTCCTTCTTAAACGCCGATGCCAGCAGCCTGGTCCCACTCTGGTTAAGATGGAGCCCATCCTTTCGGAATAGGCTCCCCCTTCCCCAGAATGTTGCCCAGTTCCTAACAAATCTAAAGCCCTCCTCCCTGCACCATCGTCTCATCCACGCATTGAGACTATGGAGCTCTGCCTGTCTCTTGGGCCCTGCGCGTGGCACAGGTAGCATTTCAGAAAATGCTACCCTGGAGGATCTGGATTTCAGCTTTCTACCTAAGAGCCTAAATTTTGCTTCCAGAACCTCTCTCCCACATTTTCCTATGTCATTGGTACCCACATGTACCAAGACAGCGGACTCCTCCCCAGCACTATCTAGAATCCTATCTAGGTGACACGTGAGGTCCGCCACCTTCGCACCAGGCAGGCAAGTCACCAGGCGATCCTCACGTCCACCAGCCACCCAGCTATCTATATGCCTAATGATCGAATCACCAAGTACAACAGCTGTCCTAACCTTTCCCTCCTGGGCAACATTTGGAGATATATCCTCGGTGCGAAAGGATAATACATCCCCTGGTGGGCAGGTCCTGGCTACAGGAGTACTTCCTACTTCACCAGGGTGATGCTCTCCTTCTAGGAGACCTCCCTCCTCCAAGGTAGCACAGGGGCTACCTGACTGGAGGTGGGACTTCTCTACAACATCCCTGTAGGTCTCCTCTATGTACCTCTCTGTCTCCCTCAGCTCCATCAAGTCTGCTACTCTAGCCTCAAGGGAACGGACACGTTCTCTGAGAGCTAGGAGCTCTTTGCATCGGGCACACACATATGACACCTCACCAATTGGGAGATAATCATACATGTGACACTCAATGCAAAAGACTGGATAGCACCCCTCTCGCTGCTGGACTGCTGACTCCATCTTAGTGTTTTTTGAGTTTTTCCGTAATTTAAAACTTGCTAAAGTGGTGATAGGACATTATCCAGCTTATTTTCGAAAGAGAAAGACGCCCATATTTCGACACAAATCAGGAGATGGGCGCCTTTCTCCCGTGGGCGCCCAAATCGGTATAATCGAAAGCCGATTTTGGGCGCCTCCAACTGCAGTCTGTCGTGGGAATGAACAGAGTTGACGGGGGCATGTTGGAGGTGTGGTGAAGGTGGGATTGTGGCGTATTTATCGGCCGTGGAGAGATGGGCGCGCTCGGCCGATAATGGGAAAAAGAAGGGCGCCAGAAGCGAGAATTTGGGTCACTTTTTCTGGACCCTTTTTTTTCATGAACAAGTCCCCAAAAAGTACCCCAACTGCCCAGATGACCACCGGAGGGAATCGGGATGACCTCCCCTGACTCCCCCAGTGGTCACTAACCCCCTCTCACCAAAAAAAAAAGAACTTTAAAAACTTTTTTTTACCAGCCTGTATGCCAGCCTCAATTGTCATACCCAGCTCCATCACAGCAGTATGCAGGTCCCTGGAGCAGTTGTTAGTGGGTGCAGTGGACTTCAGCCAGGTGGACCCCTACCTGTTACACTTGTGCTGGTAAATGGGAGCCCTCCAAACCGCCCCCAAAACCTACTGTACCCACATCTAGGTGGCATGTGAGGGGGACCAGTGCACTATGAATCCTGGCCCCTCCCACGACCAAATGCCTTGGATTTGTTCGTTTTTGAGCTGGGCGCCTTCGGTTTCCATTATTGCTGAAAACCGATACCGCCCAGCTCAAATCCGCCCAAATCCGATGCATTTGCCCGGCACAAACCGTATTATCGAAACAAAAGATGGACGCCCATCTTTTTCGAAAATACGGTCTGTCCCGCCCCTTCGCGTACCCGTCCTTGGAGATAGGCGCCCATGGAGATGGGCGTTCGCATTCGATTATGCCCCTCTATGTCTGTTCATCCAGAATTTCATGTGTGGCAAAACAGCGAAGATGACACAAGGATGAGTGGACAATATTCTAATCAGTGAAAACAGTTTATTGTAGATTGTTCTGGACTCGACACAGCTGTGTTTCGGACGGATAGGCCTGCATCAGGAGTCTCATATATTTCAAATAAGGTCATCCACTTGTTGGATTGTCAATCAAAATGTCAAGGAATCATCAAGCTTATTCTCTGGTCTTGAAAAAAACCTTCATAAGCAGTAACTTTTACCACAACACGAGTTTTTCTCCGGGTTACTGCAAAATCTAAATAAATAAATGTTTGTCTGTGCTGAAATGAAATAGAGTTGGGTTTATCATAAACAGCGGCCTGTCCTACCATTAGGCCACCTGAGGAGGGGACGTCAGACAGCACTCTTGTGAGGTGGCATTACCCTGACCTTTCCCTCCCTTCCCCAAAATTACCTTTTACTTTTCTGTTCTTGTTTTTCAAAAGAAGGCGTCGGCAGCGATTCCCATAGGCTGTCTTGCTGCTACTACTACTACTACTTAACATTTCTAAAGCGCTACTAGGGTTACGCAGCGCTGTTCAATTTCACAAAGAAGGACAGTCCCTGCTCAAAGGAGCTTACAATCTAAAGGACAAAAAAAAATGTGCAATCAATCAATTTGGGGCAGTCTAGATTTCTTGAATAGGGGTATAATGGTTGGGTGCCGAAAGCGACATTGAAGAGGTGGGCTTTGAGTAAGGACTTGAAGATGGGCAGGGAGGGGGCTTGGCGTAGGGGCTCAGGAAGTTTATTCCAAGCATAGGGTGAGGCGAGGCAGAAAGGGCGGAGCCTGGAGTTGGCGGTGGTGGACAGGGGTACCGAGAGGAGGGATTTGTCCTGTGAGCGGAGGTTTCAGGTAGGCCCCTTCTCTCTCCTTCTAGTCTCGCAGGGCCTAGTATTGCCCCAACCTTGCCACCCCCCCCCCCCCGCGCTGGAGTCTTCCAATTTCCTGTGCCGCCGGCAGCCTCGGCAATTGAAGCAGTAAACATGCTGCTTTAGGCCTGCCCCGGAAGCCCCTCTCTCGACAGCTTCCTGCCTACGTGAGGGTTTCAGGGCAGGCCTAAAGCAGCGTGCTTACTGCTTTCATTACTGAGTCTTGCCGACAGCCTGGGAAACTGGGTGGGGGGGGGGGGGGGGGGGGGGAGGGAGTGATACTGGGCACCGCAGGACTAGAAGGAGAGAGAGAGAAATATGCTGCAGCTGCACCACTTGAGTTTAGGGATACCAGACAGGAAAAATGGGGTAGAAACCCAAGTCCGCTCAAGTTGACAGCTCTTTTTTTTGTGGGGGGAGCATTGTCCCCCTCACTATAACATCTGAAGCTGTCATACAGCCTGGTATGCTTTCTTTTACATGTGGGGTGGGAGGGGCTCAATGACCATGGTGGAGTAAGGAGGGTGGGGGGGGGGGGGCGGTTATGCTTTAATCCTTTCAGTGGCCATCTGATCATTTAGGGCACCTTTATGATTGAAAGATGTAGACCAAAATGTCTAACTTTTAGACCTGGACCTTTTTGCTTTGCTCCATTATGGCAGAAAAACATCCAAGCCCTTAACGCTCCCAACATGCTCCCTTGTGATTTGGATACACTGCATACGAACCGCACAGAAAACTATCTTAAAAATGGGTTTAGAAAATAACGATGTGGACAATTAGGCAAAAAAACCAAAGTCCATTTGCCACTTTGTGCTGGGTTTTTTTGGGATGTTTTCCTGTTTTGAAAATGAGCCCCTCAGTAACGTAATAAATGACAGCAGACAAAGACCTGCACCGTCCATCCAATCTGTCCAGCACGACGTCCAGAGCCGCACCTGCCACTCTGTGCAGATTACACTCCTTTGTGATTAAATATTTATTTATTTATTTGTAACATTTGTATCCCACGTTTCCCCACATATTAGCAGGCTCAATGTGGCTTACAAAATACCGTAATGGTGAACGCCAAGTACGGCAGGTATTAAACAAATACAATTAGAAAAAGGGTCAGGTGAGGTAGAGGTAAATGGGTACAATAAGGGACAAGGAAATAAGAAATAAAAATGTCCATTGCAATGTATGTGTAGAGTTGAGGCATTTAAGTAGAAACAGTAGGGTAGGCCTTGCAAAACAGATAGGTCTTTAAAGTTCGCTTGAAGTTTTGATGGTCGTGTATCGTTTTCACACTCTTTGGTAACGCATTCCACATTTGCGTACTTAAGTAAGAAAAATTGGATGCATAGGTTGATTTGTATCTGAGTCCAATGCAGCTTGGATAGTGAAGGTATTGGCATCAATTTAACACCATACCAACCACCTATAGGCAGTTATATAAGGTACAAGTTTGGAACATGATACCACAATAGCATCTCAATGGTCCAAAGAGTGGTTATATGATTATGGCTGCAGCATAGTCTCTCATTCATTATCAATAAATGATTAAGCCAATAATCCAACAATATTGATAACTATCAACATTTTACTCACTAATTTCAACCTTAAGCTTTCTACTCCTTGCCCATCGAGATACACTCATAGTAAATGATTTGAATGTGACATAAAATATGCGTGTTTCATCTTGATCTGTCTTTGCTATTTTCAGACAATTAATTAATGTTCTTTTGCTATTCTGTCTTTTCCTGGGATAAGGCATGGGATGGATTCCAAAAATGATATGAAATGAACCCTGGGTGCAATGGTTATAGTATATATAAATGATGAAGAAGAATCACTGGATACAAGAATGATGCAAGATCTGGTAGTCTGAGCAAGGGCAAGGATGGATGAGAATATAGGTAAAGTAGTTTTGCATGAGTTTGCAAGAGATGCAGCTCATTAATATTGTAACCAGGTACCTTTAGGTGCAGCCAAGGATAGAACAATCTCCCCCAGCCACTGGCTCCCGGTACAGTCAAGAAATAAATGTCCACCCGCAACTTCAATCTTAAAGACTTTATTCCATGCAGGTTTCTAGTAGACCTGATACACAGTTCCAACAGCAGCATTCACCTTCAATCTTAAGCACATATAAGCCACCTGAAAGTATGTGGCAAATAGTCCCCTTTAAGCAGTAGGTTATCAGCACATATCAGGATTCAATACAGGCTCACAGTCAGCTCCAGTCTGGGCTCTTTATCCAGTGCACAGTAAGCAGTAGTTCAATTCCAAATAGAAGCAGCTCATTCAATTCATCATCACAGTTAAATCACAAGGCAGCAGTTTCTACCTTCTACTCTCTTTACCTTCAGGAGAGTCCAATACTTTAGGGACTCCTCATACCTAAGAGATTTCACCCTGCATCAGCTTCACTGGTAAATTCAATACTTTAGGGACCTCCCTTACCCAAGGATATTCAGCCTGCAAATACTTTTGGGTCAGCCTGCTTCAGTACTTTAGGGACCTCTCTTACCCAAGGGTTTTCAGCCTGCAACTGCTTCTCTCCTCTGGGACTCCTTCCCACCTGCCTAATCAATCTCTGGCTTCTGCTCTCACAACCAATCATTCTCCTTCCATTAGCTTCCCCCACACCCATACCAGCTGAGTTAAGCATTAGACTAATGATGAGCTCCTGCACACAGGGTTTCCTAACTCTCTTTCCCCCTAGTGGCAGCCCATCTACACGTCCTGCCAGCTTACACCCATGTCTTCCCCCATTGCAGCTAGGAGTCCAGTCCGGGTTCCTCATCTCACCCCCTGGTTCCTTGCCTGCAATGCCTTCTGGGACTTTTATTTTAAACTGAAACTGCCTTAACCTAACTATCCTGGATGTGACTTTATCACAATATATATATTTTTGGTATTATGCTCATTTTTGTTGTTAATGGTGATACCATTAAAACATTTGAAATGAGGAGAATAGAAACAACCAGTAGGTAACCAACGACCCTTATGCAGGAAGCATGAAACATGATTCTTGTCGGCAGGTGGTTACCAGAAAATGGGAGTTCTACTAACTGAGAAAGCTTTGTAGAAAGATTATTGTGTATAATAAATATGAAGTAAGAGTTGGGAGATATGAATTGCAATAACGCATATAATAATATGGACTGATGAGTGACAGTGTAAACGTTCTACATTCTGGAGAGATATTTGAGAGAATGATTCACCTCTAATAGTTTTCAGATTTTTTTTTTTCTAGAGTGATATCTACAGTGCTGGGATAGTCAGTTGTGGTATTTGCCGAAATATCCAGTGTACCTGAATGTAACTCACCTTGAGCTACTACTGAGAAAGGTGTGAGCAAAATCTAAATAAATAAATTAACACAGGTGTCCATACGAGGTACCCTTTTACAAAAGAATCTGGCCTTTGCAAATTTGCAGAATAGCCACAGGATGGCAGTAGAGGTACATGCAAGAACATAGTTACAGTTCTGCGATAAATAGTCTGAATTCCTGAGTATTTTCAAGGGTGACGTATTTGCTAACCCACAGAAAGAAAAGATATTCCTACTGTGCTCTCTCTATTTTTTTTCCTACTGAATTTACTGTCCATGAGAGGTATTAGATTGACAACAAAGTCCTCCATTAACCGCAGACCCAGGAACAGCATGGGTGGTGGCATTTACAAGATTCATTCATGCTGCCCCACATCAAAACAGGTGTAACACAGCCAACAGCAAAACCAGCTATGTTTAGCAGTTAAAATAGGCCTCATAAATCGCAGCACTATCTTTAACCACTAAGTACTTCTGTGTTTAGCGCTGAGTATCAGCTTAACCAGTTAAAGTTGCCGCGGTCGAAAGTGAAACCGGATATTCAATGCCAGTCATCGGACATCGGATGGCATTGAGTGCCAGTGTCAGGTAGTTACCGTGCAGCCTGATGCTGGCTGAATATCTGGGGGTACCTTCACAAACACATACCACAAAACAGGTGGAACTCAACCAGAACTAGTGCAAGGCTTTTTGCACACACATATATACCCTTCCACACCAGAAAAACAGGTTTAACACGGCCTGAAGTATGGCTCCCCACATATAACACAGAACAGTAGTTCAGGGTTCTCTACTGATGAATGACTATGGATCCTTCTTTGGAAGGATTGGTTTTCAGGGGTTCATGCTTTGAAATCTTTGCTCTCTGGCCTTGTCTGCAAGCAGTGGTGCAAAAAAGTGTATAATGGTGATGCCACTGCTCTGGGAACTTCTCAGAGAACTAATTCATTTTACATTGGCCACCAAAAGGCTGCGAACATGAACATAAGAGTAGCCATACTGGGTCAGACCAATGGTCCATCTAACCCAGTATCCTGTTTTCCAAACAGTGGCAAAACCAGGTCACAAGTACCTGGCAGAAACCCAAATCGTGGCAACACTCCATACTACAAATCCCAGGTCAAGCAGTTGCTTCCCATGTCTGTCTCAATAACACACTATGGACTTTTCCTCCAGGAATTTGTGCAAATCTTTTTTAAATCCAGATTTGCTAACTGCTGTTACCACATCCTCCAGCAAAGAGTTCCAGAGCTTAACTATTCATTGAGTGAAAAATATTTCATCCTATTTGTTTTAAAATTATTTTCATGTAACTTCCTCGAGTGTCCCCTTGTCTTTGTATTTTTGGAACGAGTAAAAAAATGGATTTACTTCTACTCATTCTACACAACTCACGAGTTTGTAGACCTCAATCATATCTCCCCTCATCCGTCTCTTTTCCAAGCTGAAGAGTCCTAACCTCTTTAGCCTTTCCTCATACAAGAGGAGTTCCATCCCCTTTATCATAGTAGTAACATAGTAGATGACGGCAGAAAAAGACCTGCACGGTCCATCCAGTCTGCCCAACAAGATAAATTCATATGTGCTACTTTTTATTTGTACCTGTCCTCTTCAGGGCACAGACCTTCTTTGAACCTTTTCTTTTTTGAGATACCGTGACCAGAACTGAACACAATACTCAAAGTGCGGACACACCATGGACCGATACAAAGGCATTTTAGTATTTTCGGTCTTATTCACCATCCCTTTCCTAATAATTCCTAGCATGCTGTTTTCTTTTTTGGCCGCACACTAAGCAGAAGATTTCAGCGTATTATCTACAACGACACCCAGATCGTTTTTTGAGCTCTGACCCCCAAGGTGGACCCTAGCATCAGGTAACTATGTTTTGGATTGTTCTTTCCAATGTGCATCACCTTGCATTTGTCCACATTAAATTTCATCTGCTAATTTCCTAAGGTGTTCCTGCAGTATTTCACAGTTCGCACGTGTTTTAACAACCTTGAATAGTTTTGCATCACCTGCAAATTTGATCACCTCACTCGTTGTTCCGATTTCCATATCATATATATATATATATATATATATATATATATATATATATATATGTGTGTTAAATAGTACTGAAATGATGATAGTACAGAGAGAATCCACCAGGGTGCAAGAACCCTGAATTCCCACGTGAGGTTCACTCAGAGTGATGGACACCGGGAAGTTGACCAGGAGCTAAAGAGACATCCCTCAAGACATATTTCTTCAAGAAAGCCTACAATGAAAACCCAGAACTGTACTAATCCACCTCTGAAAAACCCATTGTCTAAGAAAACCCATCGTCTAATATACCTATTAAATTCCTTCCTTCTCTCTACTTCTTCCCCTAATTAATCTCTGCACAACAATAATTGTACCTGACATCCAGGATTAACTGTGTGTAACAAAACTATGTAAGCCACTTTGAGCCTGCAAATAGGTGGGATACAAATGCAATAAATCAATCAACCAATCAATAAATCAATCAATCAATCAATCAATCAATCAATCAGGTCTCAAGAATAGCCATGGGCACTTTCTCTCTTGCCAATTTATTCATGGCAGCATTTGAGGAGAAACGGGTGATTCATTCCTATCTGGAGACATTTCACTGATAATACATTTGTGTTATGGGCTGGGACAACATTGTATCTTTTGGCATTTGTTCAGTGGTTAACATTGAAACATAGTAAATGACTGCAGCAACATTTTTTCAAATCAGCCATACAATTTCAGGTTCATTATTGGAACGATGAAATTAGCCTTTCTGGATGTTCTTTTGAACAAAAAGGAAGAAAGGTTTGTGACTACAGTATGCTTTAAACCAACAGATTGTAACACTCTATTGCATTATGGCAGGTTTTATCCTGTATCATTAAAAGACAATTTGCCATTTTCACATTTTTTTTTTACATTTTAGGTGTATCTGTTCTAAAACAAAAACAAGCACAGATTTTGAAGAAGTTGTTTACTGAATGTGGTTATATATGGAATCAAGCCTAGTTTATTAATCAGTAATTATTATTACAACATGATTTGCATAAACCAAATAATAAGGTATATCTACTGCATCTTTCTTCTTGAGTATCAAGATTAACAGTCATTCATAAACACTGGAAAATATTGTCTTTAATTCTTGTTTCAGAAACAAGAAGTTATTGTTCGCATTTATATGAGGACATAATTTACAAAAGACATTCTATGCTTGGCTGTCCTTAGAACTCCGGTACTTATAAGGGGTAAAACTCCAGCATGATCTGTGATATTAAAGCGCAAACCGAATATTTTCAAAACCCGTTTGATGGAAACATTTTAATCTAAAGGACGCAATGCGCCAACCACTCCCCCAAACAGAGCCATGCAAAACAAGAAGGGTGGGAATGACCACACAGATGGACCAGGATGAGAGCAGAAAATCCTTTATTTGAGAATGTAGCTGGAAGTCAGGCTGTGGAACCAACATGGGCCACGCTTTGGCTACGGAGCCTTCCTCGGGAGTCATGAGTCCTCTCAATATAAACGCAAATTTAACAGCTTAAATTATCACAATAAAAGATGAGTGAGTATACATAACAGAAAAAACAGCCATATTGGGTCAGACCGATGGTCCAACTAGCCCAGTATCCTGCTTCTAGCAGTGACCAATCCAGGTCACAAGTACTTGGCAGAAACATTCCATATAGAATCTCAATTAGTAGCAACATTCCGTGTAGAACCCCAAAGAGTAGCAAGATTCCATTCAGAATCTCAACTAGCAGCAACATTCCTTGAAGAACCCCAAAGAGTAGCAAGATTCCATTCAGAATCTCAAATAGTAGCAACATTCCTCATAGAACCCCAAAGAGTAGCAAGATTCCATTCAGAATCTCAACTAGCAGCAACATTCCTTGAAGAACCCCAAAGAGTAGCAAGATTCCATTCAGAATCTCAAATAGTAGCAACATTCCTCATAGAACCCCACAGAGTAGCAAGATTCCATTTAGAATCTCAAATAGTAGCAACATTCCATGTAGAACCCCAAAGAGTAGCAAGATTCCATTCAGAATCTCAAATAACAGCAGCATTCCATGCTACCAATCCCAGGGCAAGCAGTGGCTTCCCCCACGTCCATCTCAATAACAGACTATGGACTTTTCTTCCAGGAACTTGTCCAAACCTTTTTAAAATCCAGATACGCTAACTGCTGTTACCGCATCCTCCAGCAACAAGTTCCAGAGCTTAACTATTCACTGGGTGAAAAAATATTTCCTCCTGTTGGTTTTAAAAGTATTTCTATGTAACTTCATTGAGTGTCCCCTAGTCTTTGTGCTTTTTGAAAGGGTAAAAAAATCGATTCACTTTTACCCATTCTACACTACTCAAGATTTTATAGACCTCAATCATATCCCTCCCCCAACATCAGTCTCTTTTCCAAGCTGAAGAGCCCTAACCTCTTTAGTCTTTCCTCCTATGGGAGGAGTTCCATCCCCCTAATCGTTTTGGCTGCTCTTCTTTGAACCTTTTCTAATTCCGCTATGTCTTTTTTGACATACGGCAACTAGAACTGAATGCAATACTCAAGGTGAGTTCGCACCATGGAGTGATACAGGAAGGCGCACTGATGCTGGGTTATGATAGCTTTACTATAAGAAAATCCAGGCGCCCAGATGCTGTTCCAGAATACGCTTTCACCACATGGCATCGGGGTGCTGAATGGAGGTGTCCATTTATAGAACTGCCTCTATAAGGCACCCACATTTATGCAACCTTTGCACACGAAAATGTACAGAATATTTGCACTTATGTGCATGAGTGAACACTTACTTGTGAATTAATGTCATTAGATTTTTGATGAGGTGTATGTTGTATGGAATGTTGCTACTATTTGGGTTTCTGCTAGGTACTTGTGACCTGGATTGGTCACTGCTGAAAGCAGGATACTGGGCGAGATGGACCATTGGTCTGACCCAGTATGGCTATTCTTATGTTCTTATGATCGCAATTACATCAGGGCACCACTGCAGTCATATAATGCAGGAAGGGCATGTGTCACTGACAGAATTGTGTAAGTTGTGAACATAAGTGGCAGGCCTCACCAATGTCACTGCCACGTTTATCTATTTATTTATAGCATTTATATCCCACAATATTCCCACCAATAGGCAGGCCCAATGTGGCCTACAACAGTCTACAAAAGCATACAACAATTCAGCAAACAAACATACAATGTCATAAGAGCGTAAGAAAGAGAGGGTAATAGCTAAGGAGGGAAAAGGGGAAAGAGTAGTGGTGAACAATATGTCACTACGCCAGTTGGAATTCAGAAGGAAGAGATGCCAGGGAAGGTTTGAAGTGTATGCTCTACCAAAAAGGAAGGTCTTGAGGCGCTTCTTGAAGGTCGGGTGATCAGGAGTAAGGAGGATCTGCCTCTTGCGTTTACACACACAGCTAAAGAATAGCACTTACAGGATTATTTTCGAAAGAGAAGGGCGC
Source organism: Microcaecilia unicolor (assembly GCF_901765095.1). Taxonomy (NCBI): domain Eukaryota; kingdom Metazoa; phylum Chordata; class Amphibia; order Gymnophiona; family Siphonopidae; genus Microcaecilia; species Microcaecilia unicolor. Next base: position 289,637,382 of record NC_044037.1, read on the forward strand.
CCATCTTCCAACACAAATTGGGAGATGGGCGTCCTTCTCTCAGGGTTGCCCAAATCGGCATAATCGAAAGCCGATTTTGGGCGTCCCCAACTGCTTCCTGTCGCGGGGACGACCAAAGTTCCCAGAGGCGTAGCGAAGGTGGGACTTGGGCGTGCCTAACACATGGGCATCCTCAACTCATAATCGAAAAAAAGGGTGTCCTTGACGAGCACTTGGGCGACTTTACTTGGTCCTTTTTTTGTTACGACCAAGCCGTCAAAAGGTGCCCGAACTGACCAGATGACCACCAGAGGGCATCAGGGATGACCTCCCCTTACTCCCCCAGTGGTCACTAACCCCCTCCCACCCTCAAATAAAAACTTTAAAAAATATTTTTTGACAGCCTCTATGTCAGCCTCAAATATCATACCCAGCTCCATGACAGCAGTATGCAGGTCCCTGGAGCAGTTTTAGTGGGTGCAGTGCACTTCAGGCAGGCGGACCCAGGTCCATACCTCCCCCTACGTTACACTTGTGGTGGTAAATGTGAGCCCTTCAAAACCCACCAGAAACCCCCCCACATTTAGGTGCCCCCCTTCACCCATATGGGCTACGGTAGTGGTGTACATTTGTGGGGAGTGGGTTTTGGGGGGGGGGTTTGAGGGGCTCAGTACCCAAGGTAAGGACGCTATACACCTGGGAGCAATTCGTGAAGTGCCCCCTAGGGTGCCTGGTTGGTGTCCTGGCATGTCAGGGGGACCAGTGCACGACAAATGCTTACTCCTCCCACAACCAAATGTCTTGGATTTGGTCGTTTCTGAGATGGGCGTCCTCGGTTTCCATTATTGCCAAAAATCAGAAACGACCAAGTCTAAGGACAACCATCTCTAAGGACGACCTAAATGTCAAGATTTGGTCGTCCCTGACCGTATTATTGAAACGAAAGATGGACGCCCATCTTGTTTTGATAGTACGGGTTTCCCCGCCTCTGTCTGGGGATGTCCTGCGAGGACGTCCTCAGGAAAACTCGGGATCCCCTGTCGATTATGCCCCTCTTAGTCTCCCTGCTGCCACTGTCGTGCATTGTGTACATTTATGTACATTTAATCACGTAAGCGGTACTATCCTGAAGTGGCGCTGAGTCGTAGAATTGCCTTTCGCATGTCCATGCAAATAAAATACCCTTATACAGGGCTTTTCTTTCAGAGGGTATTGAGTACCAGCACAGTTTGCACTGACTGCTAAAATTAACCCATTGTCTCCGAGTAGTAATGAGGTCCCAGGCTCTGCTCACCAGTATAGGCTTTTTATAGACTCTCTGGCTGGGTGCAGAGGGCCTGGCTATTGTGGAGAGGGTCCCTCGGTGATTGCCCCACCCCTGAAGGATGGCCTGGCATTTTTGAGTACCATTACCATTTTTACTAGAAAAAACACACTGCCCATATATATTGGCAAAACTACCAGGCACTTTGAAATACGCATGCCAGAACACAAATATGGTGAGGTTTACATTGTTTGTAGCTTATAAGAATTGATAATTGAGATTTTGAGCATTAAATCACGGAGAAGGATATAAGCATGTTGCAAGGGCTCTTCAATCTGTATCCAGACTGGATTATGCATTTATATCTCGGACCTGGTTTTATAGAGCGATTGATATGGAAATAGGGTTCCTGGCACAACTGGACCGGATGCAAAATGGGTGTTTTCTACATATTTGTTTAGTTACCCTAAATTTCAAACTTATCTTCTGAAGAAATGGGAAAGTAAAGAGTATACCGCCTACTGGAATCTGATCTGTGCATCACAGTGTTTAATCTGACCAAGCCTGAATTACAGGCTGAGCTGGACACACAGCCATTATCAGCCAAGAATGAATACTGTGACCTGAACAAAACACTCTGATGCAGAGTATCCAGCACATGTACTGAGTCAGTTAATGTCAGAGAGATGGGAGTAACTAGTGAGGTAATTAAATTTGCTGATGACACAAAGTTATTCAAAGTTGTTAAATCGCGATAGGATTGTGAAAAATTACAAGAGGACCTTACAAGACTGGGAGACTGGGTGTCTAAATGGCAGATGAAGTTTAATGTGAGCAAGTACAAAGTGATGCATATGGGAAAGAGGAACCCGAACTATAGCTACGTAATGCAAGGTTCTACGTTAGGAGTCACCGACCAAGAAAGGGATCTCTGTGTCGTTGTTGATGATACGTTGAAACCCTCTGCTCAGTGTGCTGCGGCAGCTAAGAAAGCAAATAGAATGTTAGGTATTATTAAGAAAGGAATGGAAAACAAAAGTGAAGATGTTATAATGCTTTTGTATCAGTCCATGGTGCGACTCCACCTTGAATATTGTGTTCAATTCTGGTCACTGCATCTCAAAAAAGATATAGTGGAATTAGAAAAGGTAGAGAGAAGGGCGACGAAAATTAAAAAGGGGATGGGTCGACTTCCCTATGAGGAAAGGCTAAAGCAGCTAGGGCTCTTCAGCTTGGAGAAAAGGCGGCTGATGGGAGATATGATAGAGGTCTATAAAATAATGAGTGGAGTTGAACGGGTAGATGTGAATAATTTGTTTACTCTTTCCAAAAATACTAGGACAAGGGGGCATGCGATAAAGCTACAAAGTAGTAAATTTAATACAAATCTGAGAAAAAACTTTTCTTCACTCAACATGTAATTAGACTCTGGAATTCATTGCCAGAGAATGTGGTAAAGGTGATTATCTTAGCAGGGTTTAAAAAAGGTCTGGATGGCTTCCTAAAGGAAAAGTCCATAGACCATTATTAAATCCACTGCTTACTTCTGGGATAAGCAGCATAAAATGTATTGAACTTTTTTTTTGGATCTTACCAGGTATTTGTGACCTGGTTTGGCCACTGTTGGAAACAGGATGCTGGGCTTGATGGACCTTTGGTCTATCCCAGTGTGGCAATACATATGTACTTATGACAACACAAGGAATTCTACCCCATATTGGGATGTCTGAGGCTGACATAATTCAGTGTCTCTGGCTACTGTTTATCCAGAGAATTATCAGGCCCTGAAGGTTATGACTAATAAGAAATCGTATATAAGGCCATGGAAGGGCTCAACTTGGCTCTGTCTCTGTGATCCATCTCTGAGTTGCTAAAGGATCAGGCCTAGCTACCGTTGTGAGAATGAGGACTCTAATAGAATTTGCAGGTTATATATTTTAAGATCTGTGATCACACAGGGTATCTAATTAGTTTTATCAGGACTGACGGTGTGTGTTTAAATCAAAGGTGTTGTGCTTTTGCTTATTGGAGGTATTAGTGCAGTATTGGTATAGAAGTATTGGAAACTTTCCTTGTACAGTAGAATGCTGATGATCCGGATGTCCAATTATCCAGATTGCTTCTGTTCCTTATCTTTTCCATTTTTTTAATCATAATCTCTGTATCATAGTTATCACATTATGCCTGATATATAGTAAAAAAATGTTATAACATCACAAACAGCTTGAAATTTTTTCCCATTTATAATTGAGAACAAAAAATAATGCTCAACATATAACTCTCAAAGTATATTCTCTTTTCAAAAAGCAATGTCCAATTATCCGGATTTATAATGATCCGGACCACCCCCTGCAGAGGATAGTCCGGATAATCGGAGTCCTGCTACTTTTAACTCCTAAACCTAAACCTTCAACTGTCCCCTATCCCTGATATGTCCTGTCTGTCCTAACCCTTATCCCTTACTTGTCCTGTCTGTCTGTCATAATTAGATTGTAAGCTCTATTGAGCAGGGACTGTCTCTCCATGTTCAAGTGTGAAGCGCTGCGTACGTCCGGTAGCGCTATAGAAATGATAAGTAGTAGTAGTAGTAGTATATGCTATTATTCTGACTAGCTTTGTAAATAAGGGGTCCTTTTACTAAGGTGCGCCAAAAACCGGCCTGCGCTGTTATAGACGCGTGTATTGGACGCGTGCAGGTCCATTTTTCAGCGTGTCTGCAAAGAAGGCCTTTTTTAAAAAATGAAAATGGATGTGCGGCGAAATGAAAATTGGCGCGTGTCCGGTTTGGGCTTCAGACCTTACCGCCACCCGTTCACTTAGCGGTAAGGTCTCACGTGTTAACCGGGTGGTAATTGTCAGCACGTGTAGAATGCCAATTACTGCCTGGTTAGTGCTGCGTGCCGGAAAATAAAATATATTTTCCGGCGTGTGTACTGAACGTGCGCAAAAAAAGAAATTACCACCTGGGCCACGCGGTAGTTCTGAATTGGTGTGAGTTGGGCGTGCGTAGGTGCCTACCCTATGCGGCTTAATAAATTCTTAATATCTTATCTTTGCACACCTCACTGTGGACAGCCTCTGACAGGAAGTTTATTGTAATTATAATGGGACCCAACAAGATTATCCCATTTTCTTCTGGGAAGCTGCGAAGGCTGTACTAAGAGGAAAATTTATTGCATATATGGCCAGTGAAAACAAAAATTAGGAACAAATACTCTACTTTTAAAATGACAGCTTCAAAGGGAAAAGCAGTGCATCACACATAATCCTACTAGATCATATAAAGGTTATTAGTTCCCAACAGGGGCATAGCCACAGGTGGGCCTGGACGGGCCCAGGCCCAGCCACTTTTGCTCCAGGCCCGCCCAGCCTCTTCTGCCCGCTCTCCCCGTCCGCGCGGTCTGCTCACTTTTACTGCCCTGAAGCGCCGTTCTCCCTCCAGCAGCACCGGCGATTCCCATAGCCAGCCTTCTGCCAGCGCGCGTCGTCGGGGCCTCTTCTTAGGCACGTCCCGCCTACTCTGCAACTTCCTGCGTCTCACCTTTGCGGAAAACGGGAAGTTGCAGAGTAGGTGGGACGCGCCGAGAAGAGGCTCCAACGACGCGCGCTGGCAGAAGGCTGGCTATGGGAATCGCCGGCGCTTCAGGGCAGTAAAAATGACCAGAACTGACCATGTGCAGGGGGCTGTTGCGGGGGGGGGGGGGGGGGGGGGGTAGCGGGTGGAGAGGAAATGCAGTGGCGGAGGGCGGATGGAGAGGAAATGCGGCAGCGGTGGGCGGCGGGTGGCCGGAGGGGGGGTGGTGGTAGCGGGTGGAGAGGAAATGCGAGGCCTGTGCCCACTCAGTCCACCTCCAGGCCCATCTAAGAATTAAACTCTGGCTACAGTACTGGTTCCCAAGTGGCTTTTAACTACTGTTCTCTCTAAGCTGAGCGGGAGTCCTCCAGTTGCATTGCTGCCAGTAGGGGGCAGTGCTTCAATATTGTATTGTATTGTTTCAAAGACAGTCCCGCCACCAAGACCCTGAAGCAGCTGCACGAAACACTGGCCATCGTCGGCTTGGGGCGAGGGGGAGAAGAAACTAGCTCCAGCCGCAGAAGTTACATGTGTCGGTAGCAGGTGCAGCTGAAAGATAAGTGTTCTTTCAGTTTTGAGAAATTCTTCTATGCATATATAATTGTTGAAACTGCTGACACAGTAGTATTGAATGAAAGTTTTATAGCAATTAAAGTTACTGCAGCAATCAGTGACTTCATATCAAGTTCGAAGGGTTTTTTTTTCGGCCAGTGATGAACAGAGGATCATTCATGATCCGTTTAAGCTCCAGTAGATTGTATCAATCTAGGAGCTCTGTGAGGCCATTTTTTCCCTTCGTTACATGCAGTTTTTTTTCTCCGTTATATGCAGTATATAAGTATTGCCATACTGGGAAAGACCAAAGGTCCATCAAGCCCAGCATCCTGTTTCCAACAGTGGCCAATCCAGGTCACAAATACCTGGCAAGATCCCCAAAAAGTACAAAACATTTTATACTGCTTACCCCAGAAACAGTGGATTTTCCCCAAGTCCATTTAATAATGGTCTATGGACTTTTCCTTTAGGAAGCCATCCAAACCTCTTTTAAACTCCGCTAAGCTAACCGCCTTTACCACATTCTCTGGCAATGAATTCCAGAGTCTAATTACACGTTGAGTGAAGAAAACGTTTCTCCGATTCATTTTAAATTTACTACATTGTAGCTTCATCGCATGCCCCCTAGTCCTAGTATTTTTGAAAAGCGTGAACAGACGCTTTACATCTACCCGTTCAACTCCACTCATTATCTTATAGACCTCTATCATATCTCCCCTCTGCCGCCTTTTCTCCAAGCTGAAGAGCCCTAGCCCTATAAGTGCATTTAAGTACATTTTCATCACGTGGAAGATATTATTATAGAATAACAGGGATATTTGCCTAATGTAGGCATGTATATTTGCACCACATTTCGGTTGGTACCAGGGGCGTAGCCATACTTTGGCGGGAGGGGGGTCCAGAGCCCGAGGTGAGGGGTCACATTTTAGCCTCCCCCCTGGTGCCGCCGACCCCCCCCCCCGCCATCATTATCGACCCCCCTCCCACCGCCACCGACCTCCCCCGCCATTGCCGACCCCCCCGCCGCCGCTGCCTTTGACGTCCCCTGCTGACGACCCTCTCGATCCCCCCTCCTGCCGCCAACCCGACGTCAGAAACAGATCGAAGCCTTCGCGGGAAGAAGAGGACCTCCTCAGCTGGCGGGGATTGGGATCCCCCGCCAGCAAAGGTAGCCCACGGCGACGGCAGGGGAGGGTTGGTGGCGGGAGGGGGGGTCGAGAGGGTCGTCAGCAGGGGCTCCAGGGCCAAATCTACGGGGGCCCAGGCCCCCCCGGCCCCACGTAGCTACGTCACTGGTTGGTACTAATTCCCGGGCATAAGCACTGTTCTATAAACCATGTCTAACTTTAACCGTGGCTTGTAGAGCAGTGCTTTTTTTTTTTTCACTTGGCACCACGTATGGAATGTAGCCCCTATATACTGAACGTTGAAAAATTAAGCAGTTTTCAAAATAAATATGGTACATGCAGAGGCAAACGAATCATCATGAATATTGAAGCCGCTAAGAACTAAAAGTCTTGTCGACTGATGTGTGCACAAGCTAATGAAATTCATCGAGAAAATAATCAAATTTATTCTTAGATGGGTGATAACAAGTAATCCAGGTAATGAAATTTAGTGGTTGAGGAGAAAAAGTGAAAGACTGAAAAAGCTGGTGGAAGATAATTGCTAATAATTGACAGAGAAGAGAGGTTTTGAAAGACAGATGATTTTGAGCTCGACTGGTGAGAAGCAAAGGATGGAGCACTGCAAACTTTTAACATTGTTTTCACATAGTAAATGTCGGCAGATAAAGACCTGCACAGTACATCCGGTCAGCTCAACATGGTGTCCAGAATTGTATTATTATTATTATTTGTTACATTTGTATCCCACATTTTCCCATCTTTTGCAGGCTCAATGTGGCTTAGGAATCCTGTTCAGAAGGAAGGAATCCTCAGGAGCTTAGCGGAGATTGGATGGCAGAGTCGGTGACGTAACGTCAGGCGAGGGCGGGGCACGGAAGGAAGGAGAGGCCTGCCCTGCTGCTTGCTGCGATGCGAACTGGAAGGCAAGTGAAAGGAGGCCTCAGGTTAGTTCCGGAGTGATGGAGGGGGGGGCCCGGCGACTTCGGGTGGGGGGGCCATCTCGGGTGGGGGGTTAGTTGCAGGAGTGATGGAGGGAGGGTGGGCGGGCCAACCGTGTTTCCCCGAAATAAGACATCCCCTGAAAATAAGACCTAGCGCCGTTTTGGGAACAAAAATTAATATAAGACAGTGTCTTATATTCGGGGAAACACGGTATTACATATGGATTCTATCCACGTTATCTGGTTTTCAAGGGCCCAAACTGTGGAATTCCTTACCATCACACCTCAGACAGATCACTTCACTACCTCTCTTTAAAGCTAAAGACATTTCTTTTTCAAGATGCCTATACTTAAATTCTCCCGAACATAAGAGTAGCCATACTGGGTCAGACCAATGGTCCATCTAGCCCAGTATCCTGTTTTCCAAACAGTGGCCAAGCCAGGTCACAAGTACCTGGCAGAAACCCAAATTGTGGCAACATTCCATATAGAACCCCAAAGAACAGCAAGATTCTGGAACCCTAAAGAATGACACGATTCCATGTAGAACCCCAAAGAATAGCAAGATTCTGGAATCCTAAAGGGTGACAAGATTCCATGCAGAATCTCAAAGAGTAGCAACATTCCATGTAGAACCCCAAAGAATAGCAAGATTCTGGAATCTTAGAGGGGACAAGATTCCATTCAGAATCTCAGAGTAGAAACATTCCATACTACAAATCCCAGGGCAAGCAGTTGCTTTCCATGTCTGTCTCAAATAAGAACATAAGAGTAGCCATACTGGGTCAGACCAATGGTCCATCTAGCCCAGTATCCTGTTTTCCCAAACAGTGGCCAAGCCAGGTCACAAGTACCTGGCAGAAACCCAAATCGTGGCAACATTCCATATAGAACCCCAAAGAATAGCAAGATTCTGGAATCTTAGAGGGGACAAGATTCCATTCAGAATCTCAGAGTAGAAACATTCCATACTACAAATCCCAGAGCAAGCAGTTGCTTCCCATGTCGGTCTCAATGGCAGACAGTCTCCCCTACCCTATTGTTTTTTGTCCACTCCCCTCTTTTTCCTGTTGATATTATCGTTCTCCCCTGGCACCATTTGTACTCATGTTTGTTGTGTATGTCTTCTCTTTTTCTTTCTTTTTTCTTTTCGATTGTACACTGCCCAGATGGCTTGTTCGGTTGGGTGGGATAGAAAGTCTATAATAAACTTGAACTTGAAACTTTATTTGTCTCTGTCTACATGGAGAAGTTCCTATTGTTTTCCAACAGTTTGCATAAGCTCTCTTTTTTCCCTCTCTCTCTCTTTTGCAGCTTTTCTTCTTTTTAAGAACTTTTGCATATTCTCGCTTTGCCACCACCTCTATTCAGTCTCGGCCTCCTCAACTTTATCCTTCCCCGAAGCTTCCTTCCTCCTTCTGCAAAGACTTTTATCTCTGCTACCCAGATCTTGCTCCTTGTGTTGTGAATGGTTTCTCTGAATCCCATTTACACACTTTTCCATTTAGATTATACCACTGTCAGATTTTTTAATTTATTTTATTCGCCGCTCATTTCTCCATCATTGTCCTCCGTTAATCCTCTGTTGCCACAGTGATTAGCTTGTGTGCCAGCATGCTTGGTTGCACCAGGGATCTTTGAAAACATTTTTGCAGCTTCACGAAAGCCTTAGAAAAATGGGATTCTAGTGAAGCCATGAGGAGTCGGTTCTCAGTATGCATGAAACTGACAGTGGAACCCGTAGGGAGACTGGAACCTAGCAGCTGTTTTCTAAATCTGAACAATATTATCCCCAGGCCTCTTCCGCTCCTTCGCTTGCAGGATTTGCAAGTCTCCGAAGCTGCTGAGTTTCTTGAATCTCTGCTCTTCCACAGACCTTTGTCCCCAGCAAAGAGCACAGCCATGTTTGAGATCTTTAGGGGGGGTATTAAGATTACACCTGGGAGATGTCTGCCTGCTGTGCCTGCCACTGGTAAGTAGGCCTGTGGGTCCAGCAATCCCTCAGGGTGCCCCCCCCAAGGTCTATCCCCTCTGGGCCCCCCTGCCACAGTCTGGCATCTTCTCTGGACCCCCTTCAGGCCTCCTGCCACAATCCAGAATGTTCTCTGGGCCCCCTCCTCCTCCCTGAGGTCTGGCAATCAGAGCCCCCTTCCACTACCCCCATGAGGTCTAGCATCTCCTTGTGGGCACTCCCCCCCCCCCCCAGACTGTTTGCTGCCTGCATGCCTGTTCTGTGAGTCACAGCAGGCAGGCAGCACACAGTCTGGGGGGATGAGAGGACAGGAAGAAAGAGAGAGAGATACTTCCTTTATTTTTAATCATGAGGTTAAAAAATTTAATTGAAATTCAGCCCTAGTTATAAATAATAAAAGAAAATCAAATGTGAAAATATTACCCACAGAGAGACTTCCTGTCAGCTATGAGAACCAGCCAATGTTAGACATGCTGGGGCCCAGGGCAGAAATTAAGGAGAGCCCCCCCACCCTCCGATCCCCTCTCCTCACCATCCTCAATCTCCTCATCCTCCATCACTACTACACATAAAACAGAATTTTAACTTCTTCACACGCAAAACACAGACAAACCTCACCAAATACAGAACAAACTAGAAATAGAAATATGAAGACAAAAACTGAACTGGGAACTCAAAGAAGTGAAACTCTGTATGTCGCACCTCCGGAGGGGGTTTGTTTGTGGATTAGTACTTTTCAAATGTTTGAACGTGAGGCTCCATATGGCTCCAGAAAAAGGAGGACGGATTGAGCCAGCCGGGTTTTACTTCCATTGCTACAATGGAAGTAAAACCCGGCTGGCTCAATCCGTCCTCCTTTTTCTGGAGCCATATGGTAACCCCCCTGTTTCTCCTTTCTTCCAGAGTATACATGTTCTGGTCATCAAGTCTCTGCTCATACGTCTTGTAACGCAAATCCCTTACCATTCTCGTAGCTTTTCTTTGCACCGCTTCAATTCTTTTTACATCCTTCGCAAGGTACGGCCTCCAAAACTGAACACAATACTCCAGGTGGGGCCTCACCAACGACTTATACAGGGGCATCAACACCTCCTTTCTTCTGCTGGTCACACCTCTCGCTATACAGCCTAACAACCTTCTGGCTACGGCCACCGCCTTGTCACACTGTTTCGTCGCCTTCAGATCCTCAGATACTATCACCCCCTCTCTCCGTCCGTACCTATCAGATTCTCCCCGCCTAACACATACGTCTCCCGAGGATTTCTATTCCCTAAGTGCATCACTTTGCATTTCTTCGCATTGAATTTTAATTGCCAAACCTTGGACCATTCTTCTAGCTTCCTCAGATCCCTTTTCATGTTTTCCACTCCCTCCCTGAAGAGGACAGGTACAAATAAAAAGTAGCACATGTGAGTTTATCTTGTTGGGCAGACTGGATGGACCGTGCAGGTCTTTTTCTGCCGTAATCTACTATGTTACTATCCAGCTTATAATTGAAAAAGAAAAACGCCTATATTGCGACCCAAATCGGGAGATAGACGTTTATCTCACAAAAACGAATAAAGCGGTATAATCGAAAGCCGAATTTGGACGTTTTCAACTGCACTCCGTCGCGGATGCGGACAAAGTTGATGGGGGCGTGTCGAAGGCGTGGTGAAGGCGGAACTGGGGCGTGGTTATCGGCCGATCAGAGATAGGCGCCTTTCGCCGATAATGGGAAAAAAATATGCGTTTTTTGCGAGAATTTAGGGCACTTTTCCTGGACCCTGTTTTTCCACGAATAGGGCCCCAAAAAGTGCCCTAAATGACCAGATGACCACTGGAGGGAGTCGGGGATGACCTCCCCTGACTCCCCCAGTGGTCACAAACCCCCTCCCACCACAAAAATATGCCATTTCACAACTTTTTATGTTCACCCTCAAATGTCATATCCACCTCCCTGGCAGCAGTATGCAGGTCACTGGAGCAGTTATTAGGGGGTGCAGTGAACGTCAGGCAGGTAGACCCAGGCCCATCCCCCCCCACCTGTTACACTTGTGCTGGTAAATGGGAGCCCTCCACACCGCCCCCCAAACCCACTGTACCCACATGTAGGTGCCCCCCTTCACCCCTTAGGGCTATAGTAATGGTGTAGACTTGTGGGCAGTGGGTTTTGAGGGGGATTTGGGGGGCTCAACACACAAGGGAAGGGTGCTATGCACCTGGGAGCTCTTTTACCTTTTTTTTTGTTTTTGTAAAAGTGCCCCCTAGGGTGCCTGGTTGGTGTCCTGGCATGTGAGGGGGACCAGTGCACTACGACTCCTGGCCCCTCCCACAAACAAATGCCTTGGATTTATTCGTTTTTGAGCTGGGCGCTTTCATTTTCCATTATCGCTGAAAAACAAAAACGCCCAGCTCACAAATTGTCGAATAAAACATGGACGTCTATTTTTTGCGAAAATATGGTTCGGTCCGCCCCTTCACGGACCCGTTCTCGGAGATAAACGCCCATGGAGATAGACGTTTTCGTTCAATTATGCCCCTCTATGTTATGTTACTACAAAACTGGAAAAAAAAAATAGAAATGCATTTCTTTTTGTAGTGAACATAACACAAAAACAGCCGTGATGAACATTTCCCAAAGCTAACATATTCCAATGAATAAATTCAAAATAAAAACACATTTTTCTATCTTTATTGTCTAGATATTTTGGGCCTGATATTCAGCCAGCGGTGATCAGCAATTTGATGACTGCCACTGGCATTAAAGCAGAAATTCAATGCCTGGCCATGTCGGGGCACCATCATTGAATTTCGAGCCAGATAATGCATAGCCGGTTAAGTGCGATATTTAGATAGAACTGACTTTTATGCAGTTCTATTTATGTGGTTAACCATGACCTCCAGTGACAGTCTCATGAGACTGCCTTGGGAGGTCCTTTCAGCCATTTTGAATGTGGAGCCTGCATGGGCAGAAGCGACTGGGGATCGCTATTGCCCCAACTCAGCCACTAGACCACCAGAGCTTCTAAAGTACGCCCAGGGGAAGGACCTGCTTTCTGCCATGGATTGTGAGGGACTATGCAGCCCATTTTTGGTCCATGGGGGCCGACAGTTTTGGCTTCAGTTTCAGCTGAAACTGTGCAGTGAATTGCAGTCACAGATTCAATTTTGGCCGAAACCAAAAGCTTCGGTTTCAGTCGCCCTCTATTTAGATCCCTAGCATGTGTGCCAATACGCTATTCTAAAAATACTCACTTAACTTACAGAGCGCATATTTGCAAGTGGAGTGCACACAGGGATGGAGTATAGGCGGGACTCCCCCTTACACACAGACTCATTTAGTACATAGACTTACAAAGTTACATAGAGGGGCATAATCGAATGGCGCCGGCCATCTACATGGGGGCGCCGCAAACAGCGGTCCCGAACCGTATTATCAAAAAAGATGGCCGGCCATCTTTCATTTCGATAATACGGTTGGGGCCGGCCAAATGTCAGAGATGGCTGGCATCGGTTTTTTGCCAATAATGGAAACCGAGGCTGGCCATCTCAAACCCGGCCAAATCCAAGGCGTTTGGTCGTGGGAGGGGCCAGCATTTGTAGTGCACTGGTCCCCCTGACATGCCAGGACACCAACCGGGCACCCTAGGGGGCACTGCAGTGGACTTCAAAAATTGCTCCGAGGTACAGAACTCCCTTACCTTGGGTTCTGAGCCCCCCAAATCCACCCCAAACCCACTACCCACAACTGTACACCACTACCATAGCCCTTAGGGGTGAAGGGGGGCACCTAGATGTGGGTACAGTGGGTTTTGGTGGGGGGGGGGTTGGAGGGCTCAACACTTACCACCACAAGTGTAACAGGTAGGGGGGGGGGATGGATCTGGGTCCACCTGGCTGAAGTGCACTGCACCCACTAAAACTGCTCCAGGGACCTGCATACTGCTGTGATGGAGCTGGGTATGACATTTGAGGCTGGCATAGAGGCAGGCAAAAAAATGTTTTTAATTTTTTTTTTTTAAGGGTGGGAGGGAGTTGGTGACCACTGGGGGAGTACGGGGAGGTGATCCCCGATTCCCTCCGGTGGTCATCTGGTCAGTTTGGACACTTTTTTGAAGCTTGGTCCTGAAAATAAATGGACCAAGTAAAGTTGGCCAAATGCTCGTCAGGGCCGGCTTTCTTTTTTCCATTATTGGCTGAGGGCGGCCATGTGTTAACAACGCCCCCGACCCGCCTTCAGTATGCCTCCGACACGCCCCCTTGAAGTTTTGCCGGCTCCGCGATGGACTGCAGTTGAGGCCGGCCAAAATCGGCTTTCGATTATGCCGATTTCGCTGGACTTGAGAGATGGCCGGCCATCTCCCGAGTTGTGTCGGAAGATGGCCGGCCTTCTCTTTCGAAAATAAGCAGGATAGGATACTATAGAACTTTAAGTCCATATGCTTTGAAAATGATCACCATAACTTACAGAATACTGTAAATTATGAGGGTAGCTGCCGCACTTATGCAGCTACACTTACACCAGCTCTATGACTGGTGTTAAGTACCCGATCCTAAATGTCTGGTGTGTATCTACTGTGACAGACACAGGGCCTGTCATGCCAGGAAAGGAGCATGCTTCATTCTATTCTATTTAGGTTCTTCTATTCCGCAATTATCCTAAAGGTTCAACATGGATGACATAATACAGAAGTCCTCTAGTCAAGGAGAATAACAATTGAGTTCATACAATTCTGTAAACCAAATCAACAGGTTTCAGCTTCAAATAGATGACGTGTAGAAGGCCTGTCCTGCCAGGAATAAAAAGGGTTTTCCTTTAAGAAAATGAAGAAAACTACGAGTCCCAAAATGCATTGCTCTAGGGCAGGCAAACCAAAAGACCTAAAGAAAGGAGAGGTATCTTTAAGGATGGGTTAGCCAAAGTTAAAGGATAAATGTGTCCCAGAAGGGTGGAGCAGAGAAGCTTATACCCGAGAGGAAATTGTGCCCATATTAAGAAAGGATAGGAGGGGCCATGACAAGTAGAGGGAAATGAGGAGAGGTAAAGTAAACTCCTTAGGGCCTTATAACCTCTCTGAGAAAAATGTAAAAGGAAGAAAGGGGGAGACTTAAAGAAAGGAGTGGCCTAGTGGTTAGGGTGGTGGACTTTGGTCCTGGGGAACTGAGTTTGATTCCCACTTCAGGCACAGGCAGCTCCTTGTGACTCCATTGCCCCATGTAAGCTGCATTGAGCCAAAGCGCAGGGTACAAATGTAACAAAAATAAAATAGATACTATTGGAGATTCTACATGGAATGTTGCTACTATTGGAGATTCTACATGGAATGTTGCTATTCCACTAGCAACATGCAACATTCCATGTAGAAGGCTGTGCAGGCTTCTGTTTCTGTGAGTCTGACGTCCAGCAAGTACGTGCAGGATGTCAGACTCACAGAAGCAGAAGCCTGCGCGGCCACATTGGTGATCTGCAAGGGCCGACTTCTACATGGAATGTTGCTAGTGGGACTCTGGGCAAGTCACTTAACCCTCCATTGCCCCATGTAAGCCGCATTGAGCCTGCCATGAGTGGGAAAGCGCAGGGTACAAATGTAACAACAACAACAAAGCTGAACAAAAGAAGCCATAAGAAGAAAGACTGGCCAAAAAGAGCCAAAGATGGATAGAAGGACAAGGTACTTACCTTTAAGTGATTGAACAATTAAGATTTGAAGCTTTTTTTTTTTTAAGCGATTAACAGCCAGGGGTGGAGGATAGGACTGTAAAATCATGTTGAACCTGGTTCTATCCAGAGCAAGGAGGCTATTAGACTGGAACACTTCGTACTTATTCAGAAGAAGCCAGTCTTTAAATAGAGTTTTAAATTTAGCCCTGTAAGGTACTGGTAGCCAGTGTAGCTTTTGCAGGAAGGGTGTGATGTGGTCACTCCCCTTGCAGAATTCTGTCGGTTGTACTGCAGAATTCTGAATTAGTTGGAGCTGATAATAAACTATTTTTGGTTTGGCCAGTGTATAGGGCATTACAGTAGTCTAGTCGTGATGTTATCATGGCGTGGATCACTGTGGTCAGGCTCATCTTTTCAACATATGGAGAGAGATTTCGTAGCTGCCGTAGGTGATAGAGACAATTTTTGAAGGTTGTTTGAATTTGTGGGATCAGACTGAGTGATGAATCCAGTAGTATTCCAAGATTCTTGACCTGTGATTTTAGGGGGGAGTTCATACTTCCCAAAAGGAATTTTGAAGTGGGTACCCAAGGAATCTCTGTTTTATTTGGGTTCAGTCAAAGTTTATTGTTGTTTGCCCATTTCTAAGTTGAGGTTAGGCAGGCAGTTATAGGTTATATATGTTAGGGAAGTCCTGCCCAGTGCATCCCAGGATGCACTGGGCAGGCCAGGGTGCCACCATTTTGAAGGTGGCGCTGGATGAGGAGGGAGTATGCTACCTCCATCAGAGAGGTATGGGGGGAGTGGGGAGGGCTATGCTAGACCACCAGGGTGGAAGGGGGTTGGGGTGGCAGCCCACTTGGGCTACCAGGGATTCTTTTTTTTTTAATTTGTACCCCGCGCTTTCCCACTCATGGCAGGCTCAATGCGGCTTACATATTGTAAACAGGTACTTATTTGTAACTGGGGCAATGGAGGGTTAAGTGACTTGCCCAGAGTCACAAGGAGCTGCCTGTGCCTGCAGTGGGAATCGAACCCAGTTCCCCAGGACCAAAGTCCACCACTCTAATCACTAGACCACTCCTCCATGCCACTTTTTTGGGTGGTGGGTGGGTTAGGGGGACTGGAGAGCCACTGGACCTCCAGCCCCCGGGCCTTCAGGTCGGGGGGGGGGGGGTATTGGGGCTTGGGGGGGCACTAGGACAGCAGGGCCTTGATTGCTTTTGGGGAGGGGGTTGTGGGGTCTGCAAGCATGCAAATACATACTGGACAAGACTCCCCATTCCTCCCCAATGCTCTGCAAACCCTAACACCAGCTCTGAGTTTGGTGTGCTGCCCGCTGAGCATTGGAGAGGAACAGGTAATGTCCTGTTTAGCATGCATTTCCATGCTCATTGTGTTCACAGCTGGCGAGCACGTTGTTACATGCGCTCGCTGGCTCTGATCATCAGATGTGAGAAAATGTGGGCTCTAGTACGTTCGCTATTGGCCTCTAGCGCCCACGTTTGCTTCTGATCATCGGGGCAGCAGTCAGTTAGGTGCAGTTGAACATTCACCTAAAGGCGGCCTGCTAAAATTAGCCGTTTATCTGCCTACTGAGCAGATCTTTGAAAATCTGCTTGGAGATCCACACAGACCCTCAGAATAGTCTGCGTTTTTCAAAAATTGCCCTAACTCAGATTACAATGGAAACTTCCAATAGAAACCATAGCTAAAAGTGTCGGCTTGTATGTTTAATCTGTAATAAAGAAGAACGTACCAAACCTAGATGCAGTATTATTTTACATTTCTTTATCAAATTTATATCCAGTTTATACAGCTCATTTAAGCAGGTTACAACTAACACTCATAAAACCATAACATACAATAATACAAAACATGTAACATTCAATAACTCTAAAACAAAACAAAACAAAACAAAAAAAATAATAAAATGCCTCATGAAACAAATATGTTTTTTAACTGGTTTTTAAACATTAATAATGAAGTCATTTGGCACATTTCCAAAGGAAAGGTGTTCCACCTATTGGTCAGCTATAAAATACTAGCCGTTGAGCCCGTAAAAACGGGCTAGTAAAGGAAGGGGGGGTTGAAAGCCCCCCCCCCCCGGATAGGTCGCCAACGCCCCTTCCCCCCAGAGTCGCCGCCGCCACCGCCCCCCCGGGCCGGGTACCTGGCTTCACTATTCAAACCGCTGGAACGCAGCACACAGCTCATCTGAGCTGCCGTCGTCCGTCGGCCTTCCTTCTTCTCTGCGTGTGTTCCGCCCTCGTGTGACGTAACGTCGGCGAGGGCGGGACACAGCCAGGTAAGGAAGGCCAACGGCAGCTCAGATGAGCTGTGTGCTACGTTCCGGCGGTTTGAATAGTGAAGCCTGGTACCCGGGCCGGGTGGAGGGTGGGTGGGGGGAGTGGTAGCGGCAACCCTGGGGGGGGGGAGCGGTGTCGATGGCGGTTCCCTCACTCGCAGGTGCGCAGGTTCCCCCTCTGTCACGCCCCCGTCATCACGTATTGACACGGGGGCGGAACAGAGAGGGTCTCTACTGCGCATTTGCGAGTGAGTACGCCTCTTGCCATTTATATGTTTGATTTGCGTGAATGAACTTCCTCGTACAGCCAAGCAACAGGCAGGATTCTCCACAAGATGAAGGCAGCTTTTTAGAAAAATGTGTTCAAAGAATAAATTCTTTGGGAACCAATTCCACATTGACATACCATTCAGTCATGTATTTTTTTTCCCCTTTTCTTTCTTATTTGAACTTGGCAAACAATGAAACACACATCAATACACACCACCTGCAGAGAGAGATGCAGCACAAATCACAAAAGAGACAAAAAAAAAAAGAAACCAGCAAAGGGAAAAATCTTCAAAAAGAATCCCAACAGGGACAGTTGCAAGGGTCACCAACAGAGAAATGAAAGGGGGATGCACTATCATATGAGTTAGAAGGGCTGAAGAACACAACCTTAATTGTCAATTAGGAGTAAATGGAAAGGTTTGTAAAATACCTGGAACTGCTCAAGTGGAGGAGTGGCCTAGTGGTTAGTGCAGTGGACTTTGAGCCTGGGGAACTGAGTTTGATTCATTGCAGCTCCTTGTGACTTTGGGTAAGTCACTTAACCTTCCATTGCCCCTTGTACAAATAAGTACCTGAATATATGTAAACTGCTTTGAATGTAGTTCAAAAACCTCCGAAAGGCGGTATATCAAGTCCCATTTCCCTTTCCCTGTTTGAGATTCTACATGTGTTGCTACTATTGGAGATTCTAGATGAAATGTTGCGATTCCACTAGCAACATTCCATGTAGAAGCCTGCCCAGGGCCGTGCCTAGGGTCTCTGGTTCCCCCCTGCAGACTATCAGTTGGCGCCCCCCCCCCCCCCCCCCCCCCGTCTAGCAGAGCAGGAACAGAAGGGAGCAGGCAAGTAAGCCGGACCTCAGGAAAAAATAGCACTGTATGCATTCCTCATTGATAAGTCTCTAACTCTAAAATTTAGCAATTTCATTAAAGCAAATGTATTTTCATAACACTTCAAAGATTTCCAACTCAAAATAGGAATGCTAATTCAAAATGTGAGCAAAGTCCTCTTAGTTTCCAAAGATTCTTTTTCTAATCTCCTTTGCACCAAAGGCTATAATTCAGATCAGTTGTCTCTGATCAACTATCTCAGATCAAATATTTATTTCAGATCAAATATTAAGGTTTCCTTGCTTACAGTCACTTAAATCTACCTAGCCTTTATATAGCTTATAGGATTTAAACACTCTTAAACTGAAATTCACCCTTTTCTATTCTTCATAAACTTCAAGTAATCCTGAAATATTCAGATCCTTTTTCACTAGAGAAACCTCAAACTTCAATCTCCACCAACCTCTTTTCATTCATATTTTCTCATTTACCACATAATCTGGCAGTCTTTTATAATTTCAGTCAACACACACAGGAACTCACAGCTGCATGTCTCTCTTGGCCAAACCGACGGTCAGTTGCTGTCTCACTCTGTTCCCTTCCCGTCAGATTGCTAACAGAAGCTGATCATCCAATCAGAGAGCTCTATTTGAATGCAGATTAACATACAGGCACTGTAATGGGAATTTTTAGTGAAAAACACTAGATAAACCCTTCGTTTTTGGACCAAATTTCACACTTTTGATCAAAGCCATGCCCTAACATTAAGGCTGTAAACACTTCCATCATTTTTATTCATAAATATGCAAATGAGAACCTCCCAAAAACGGACTAATTTGCATATGATTTAAACAAATCTGAGCATATGACAACCAAGTACAGACTCCCAGCACCTGAATTCTGCAATTAGATTTAATACAAATACTTTTAAAACTTATTTTTAGCACTTTTAAAATTTCAGGTTCTCTTTAATTTGAATGCTGTTCAAGCTCTGAAGCTCACCCTGAGTGAGGAGTTAGCCCCAAACCACAGCATATATAGCAATTTGGTTACATTTTCTTAAATAACTTGAAGAGCCTGCCTGCCTCAGTGAATACTGCTGCGTTGCTTTCACTTCCGGTTTGCCATGAAAAGGAGGGCAGGGGCGATCGCAACTTTAGGTAAAAGATTTTGCAAGTGAGTGGAAGGCAGGGACCACAGGGCAGCAGCGCCCCTCGAAGGCAGGCGCCCCCCTGCCTTGCTTACCCGGCTTACCGCATTGGCACGGCCCTGAGCCTGCCCTTGCAGATCAGCAACGCAGCCGCGCAGGCTTCTGTTTCTGTGAGTCTGACATCCTGCACATGGCTTCTACTACTACTACTACTATAAATCATTTCTATAGCGCTACCAGTCCTACGCAGCGCTTCACAATTGAACATGAAGAAAAGACAGTCCCTGCTCAAAAGAGCTTACAATTCTACATGGAATGTTGCTACTGGAGGAGTAGCCTAGTGGTTCGACTTTGATCCTGGGGAACTGAGTTCAATTCCCACTGCAGCTCCTTGTGACTCTGGGCAAGTCACTTAACCCTCCATTGCCCCTGGTACAAAATAAGTACCTGAATATATGTAAAACCGCTTTGAATGTAGTTGCAAAATCCTCAGAAAGGCAGTATATCAAGTCCCATTTCCCTTTCCATTATGACATCACAATATCAGAAGTGACCAAGTATCGGGCAATCATGCCATTGTGACATCACTGATGAGGTTGGCTCAGGCATTGGTTTTAAATTGGCTACATTGTAGCTTCATCGCATGCCCCCTAGTCCTAGTATTTTTGGAAAGTGTAAACAGACGCTTCACATCTACCCGTTCAACTCCACTCATTATTTTATAGACCTCTGTCATATCTCCCCTCAGCCACCTTTTCTCCAAGCTGAAGAGCCCTAGCCGCTTTAGCCTTTCCTCATAGGGAAGTCGTCCCATCCCCTTTATCATTTTTGTCGCCCTTCTCTGCACCTTTTCTAATTCCACTATATCTTTTGGAATTAGAAAAGGTGCGTGATGCTTTGATACTCTTGCGCCCGCTATGCTGCACTCCCCAAGTTTTTTATCCAAGTCCAAAGACCCATGGTATACCTTGGACTTTTTCTGCCTTAAGAGGTAACTTAAGCAGGCAGAACATAAGTGGAGATGCTCCCCGAACCCTACCTCAATAGCCTTCTTCAAAAGCAGCGCTCACTCCTACAAATTAGCCTTCTGTAATGCCAAACAAGCATACAGTTCTAATGGGTCCTTTTACAAAGACGTGCAGAAAAATGGCTTGCGGTAGTGTAGGCGCAGGTTTTGGGTGCGCGCCATTTTTTAGCGCATCTGTAAAAAAGGCCTCTTTTTTTTTTGCCAAAAATGGACGTGCGGCAAAATCAAAATTGCCGTGCGTCCATTTTGGGTCTGAGACCTTACCACCGGCCATAGACCTAGCAGTAAAGAATCTGGCCGGTAATGACCTATGTGCGTCAAATGCCACTTGGCGCGCGTCCGTTATGCGTGCCAGAAAATAAAAAATATTTTTTCAGATGTGCGTAGCAGATGTGCGCCAAAATTGAAATTACAGGAAGGGCCATGCGGTAACCGGGTGGTAACTCCAATTTGGCGCATGTTCAGCACGCGTAGGCGCCTATGCGGTTTAGTAAAAGGGGCCCTAAGATAATCCCTAAACCCCCCAACACTGCAGCACTATACAAGGTTCTTAAATGCCCCGTCCTCCTATGTCTCTAAAACCTTCTTCTTTACACAAGGCTTCAAGCCACTTAATGAACTCTGTTTTACATAGTCTTTCCTCTCCTGTTCCATAAGATGGAAGAATAACTTCAGAGAAAGCTGCAGTCTGAACCAGGGGCGTATCTGAAGTTCAGCGGTAGGGGGGGGGGGCAGGGGCTAAAGTGAGGGGGCACATTGTAGCCCCCCCGGCTGCCGCTGCCGCCGACTCCTCCCACCGCTGTCAACCCCCCCCCCCCCCCCCCGTCGCCGTCACCTACCCCCACCGAGGTCCGCTTCCTCCTGCCTGCCAGTGCCTTTTACTTCAGCTGGCGGGGGACCCCAACCTCCGCCAGCCCAGCTGAGGTCTTGTTTAAGTTTTCTTCCTCGTGCTGTGCTGTTAAAAGCTGCATCCCTTCCCTTCCAGTTTCGGACGGAGTCTGACGTCGCAGCACGTTGTACATGCAAGACGTCAACATGCTGCGACGTCAGACTCCATCCGAAACTGGAAGGGAAGGGATGCAGCTTTTAACAGCACAGCACGAGGAAGAAAACTTAAACAAGACCTCGGCTGGGCTGGCGGGGGTAGGTGACGGTGGGGGAGGGTTGACGCCGGTAGGGGGGGGGTCCAGGGCGAAATCTGCGGGGGCCCAGGCCCCTGTGGCCCCACGCAGATACGCCCCTGGTCTGAACCAAAGACTTGACTCCCTCCCCAAGCTTCTGGGATGCTCTCTGTGCTCCATACTTGCTATTGTTGGCCAGGTCATTTGTTCTCAGGTGGATTAAAATATTAGTATTAGAATCCTTGGACCACATTCAGTATTTGGTTGGTATTTCTGGAAGGCATTTCACTAGGTTAGGACCCTTGAATTGTGTTCCTAAGTTAATGCCTCTTATAATGCAGCTCCTAACCGTAAGAATTTTCTGCTTTGAACTGATTTCTCAATGTTTTGGGGATCATAGCATTGCTTTGGGGGTGTCTATAGTTTATTTAAATTTGATATACGGCTTATCCACAAAAGCGACCACAGCGGTAAACACAAATTAAAAAGTAAAAAGGAAAAGAACTCCATTAATTAAATAGAACAGCACAATCACACGAGACCATTAAATCCTACTCATATTAAAAAGTTAAAATATAAAGAATAAATGTCCTTTGGATTGAGTTACATTCCTTGCCTCCTGACGGCGACGGGGAGGGTTGGCGGCGGTGGGAAGGGGGGGGGGGGGTCGAAAGGGTCAGCCGCAAGGGGGGGCCCAAATCTGGGGGGCCCATGCCCCCCATGGCCCCACATAGCTACACCCCTGTCATAAAGTACGATCTGAATAAAATCAGCTACACAAATCACAACCATTATTTTAATAATCTGAACACTGTGCAGTACCTGCTTTGTTATTACTGGTTGGCTTTTCTTCTTGCAGCACTATGGCACATATCGCTTATCTTTGAGAAACTGGTAGCAATACATTCACCAGAGCGTACTTCGCCCGTGTCACCCTTGATCCGATCTGAGACATGCTCACTGCTCTAATAATGCCAGCTGTCAAAGTACACATCAAACAAGCCTTCCGCAATGCTGTGTCAGGAGAGACAATAACTTTATGTAACCAGCGCTGCCTTTCTTTATTTTCAGTTCTCTCCGTGCTGAAAGAGCACCAGCGCTTTGCTTTTTCGCCGTGGATATGATCGATCTCTTCACCTTGCCACCAGCACATTCATCGGTGACCTTGATTCACAAAGGGACGGATGCTACATTTATGCTCCCAGGCCTGCTTCTGACTATCCACCTTATGTAGGACTAAAAGTGTTTTCCAGTTTACAGCGTCTTTGCTTTTGACAAGAAAAAGCATGATCGAGCTTATAGAGCTAGATGCATATAGCCTGGAAAATCATTGTGGGGTCCTTTTACTAAGGTGCCCCGAATAATGGCCTGAGGTAGTGTAGGTGCATGTTTTGGGCGTGCGCAGAATTATTTTTTAGAGCACCTACAAAAAAAATGCCTTCTTTTTTTTGCTGAAAACGGACGTGCGTCAAAATGAAAATTGCCGTGCGGCCATTTTGGGTCCGAGACCTTACCGTAAGCCGTTGACCTAGCGGTAAGGTGTCACGTGGTAACCAGGCGGTAATGGTCTATGCGCGTCAAATGCCACTTGACGTGCGTAGCTGCCACGTGCCAGAAAATAAAAAATATTTTTCCGATGCGCATAGCGGATGAGTGCCAAAATTCAAATTACCACAAGGGCCACGGCTTAGTAAAAGGGCCCCTGTGTGTCTTAAGCTTGTTAGAAGTTACGTCAGGCTGAATTTTAAATTATAATATGAAGTAAGATTTGGTAGAATTTTTTACTGTTCTAGATATAGTAAATGTCTCAAAAAAAAATCACGATACACCAGAAAAGACTTGATTAAATTGTATCTTCTGGACCTCAGTAGAGAAGCTCAATGGACATTAAAACTTTCTTCCCATTGAGACTGGAGGAGTGGCCTAGGGGTTAGGGTGGTGGACTTTGGTCCTGAGGAACTGAGATAAAATTCCCGGCACAGGCAGCTCCTTGTGACTCTGGGCAAGTCACTTAACCCTCCATTGCTCCATGTAAGCTGCATTGAGCCTGCCATGAGTGGGAAAGTGCAGGGTACAAATGTAACTAAAATAAATAAATATTTCTCCATTATTGTCGCTGGTCCAAGATTTCTTCAGTGTTGTTCAAAGTACTAAGCCAAAGTACTTAACTAAAAGCAAAAATAATTGTATATTTTAATATTTAAGTAAAAAGTACAGTGAAGAACCCATTAAAAATTTACTTAAGTAAAAGTTTTTAAAGTTATTGCCTAATATAATACTTTTTGAGTAAAAAGTAAAAGTACCACATCTATTCATTGATGGTCATTAAGGTGCGCTAGTGTTTCTAATGCGCCCTTAAGTCATGTTAAACGCTAATGTGCTTAGCGTTTAACCATTTACACGCATTAAAAACGCTAACGCGCCCATAGCGCACCTTAGTAAACATACGTAATAGAACATTGTAATAGACAATGTAGGGTATAAGCAAAGATGAAACATATAAGGTCCTGTTTACTAAGGTGCGCTAGTGTTTTCAGTGCTTGCGCAAAATTAGTGCACGCTAACTGTGTAGGCGCCCTTAGGCGCTAATGGTTAACACAGCTGGAGAGATTGAAAAATGAAATATGTCCAAGCTTGTTTTTCCAGGCCTGCCCCCTACCCAGCCCCACCACTGTTGGCAGTATAAATACTTTTCAGATTGGGCCAATTTTTAACAGGCACAGTATACCCTGCCACTTACCCATGAAAATCTCTTTGAAAACTACCTCCATAATTCACAATTAGATGCAGTCAGGGCTGGTGGTTGGGAGGCGGGGATAGTGCTGGACAGACTTGTAGGGTCTGTGCCAGAGCCGGTGGTTGGGAGGCAGGGCTGGTGGTGGGGAGGTGAGGATAGTGCTGGGCAGACTTATACGGTCTGTGCCTGTGCCAGAGCCGGTGGTTGGGAGGTGGGACTGGTGGTTGGGAGGCGGGGATAGTGCTGGACAGACTTGTACGGTCTGTGCCAGAGCTGGTGGTTGGGAGGCAGGGCTGGTGGTGGGGAGGTGAGGATAGTGCTGGGCAGACTTATACGGTCTGTGCCAGAGCCGGTGGTTGGGAGGTGGGGCTGGTGGTTGGGAGGTGAGGATAGTGCTGGGCAGACTTATACGGTCTGTGCCAGAGCCGGTGGTTGGGAGGTGGGGCTGGTGGTGGGGAGGTGAGGATAGTGCTGGGCAGACTTATACAGTCTGTGCCTGTGCCAGAGCCGGTGGTTGGGAGGAGGGGCTGGTGGTTGGGAGGCGGGGATAGTGCGGGGCAGACTTATACGGTCTGTGCCCTGAAGAGCACAGGTACAAATCAAAGTAGGGTATTCACAAAAAGCAGCAAATATGAGTTATCTTGTTGGGCAGACTGGATGGACCGTGCAGGTCTTTTTCTGCCATCATCTACTATGTTACTATGTTAATGTACGTGGGAAAAAAAATCACAAGACACATGGCTAGCATGATGACTTCCAACCCCCCCTCCCCCCTCTCAAACAAAAAAAAAAGAGGGCAGAAGGAATTGTGTTTGCTCCTGATAACAGCTGAGGAAACTGAGATAAAGGAAAACAAAATGAATCACCACCAAGCTATACAACCCATGCAGGTGCTACACTGGCATCCATCTTTCGCCTTCCTCCTCTCCCCTCTCGGCCTTTTAATTCTTTCCAGTGGAAGTTGAAAGATTTATACAAAGAGGGTCAAGAATCTCTGTCTGTCTGGGGGCAACATAACTCTCTGGCAATGTATTGGAATGGGATGAAATTTGGAATAAGGGAAACCCTGGTAAAAAGACACGGAGGGGCATTTTTGATAAAGCATCTAAGTCTGATTTTTGGAAGTTTGCTAGTAATGTCCAAAAAATGAGTGGCGAACATAGCCATTTTGGAACCTGAAAGACATCTATCTTTTTGGTTCAAAAATCACCTTTTTCCTAGACATTTTATGCTTAGTGTGTCTTTCTCTTGGGACTATTTTGGAAAATGAAGTATCCAAGAGGAAAATGCCTAAAAATCAGCTATTGGGATGTCTGGCCACATAGACATCCCAGCAGATTAGTGGGGCAGCCTAGAGGAGTCTACAGTACACTTGACATCAAAGGTCCCAGGTACACATCTCACCATAATTCCCTTATATTGTAAGGTGAGCCCTCCAGGAACAGAAAAATACCTATTGTACACCACTGCAATAACACTCAAGCTTGTAGGTGTCACTTATATGTAGGTGCAGTAGGTATTTAGTGTATTTTGGAGGGCTCACACATTCCACCATAAGTGTACCAGTTAGAGTGGGATATGGGCCTGGGTCCTCCTTCTCTACAGTCCACTACACTGACCATTAGGCTACTCCTAGGACCTGCTTGCTGCTTTAATAGGAATGACCATTATGAAGAAGGGGATAAGGGAACAGAGAGGGAGGGGGGTACCGGCGGAGGAGAAGATAAGGCCCAGAGGAGGGGACAACCCAGATTCTTAGCTCAGGGAGTTCCACATGTCAGGAGAAAGCATAGATCATTTTCCCCAGAGGGCTGGAGGCAGGGTAAAAACTGCAATTCCCAGTAGCCCTTGAGGAAGTCTTACAACAGAATCAAAGACTTCCTATCCCAGCAGCCCCCAGTGGAACACAAGGGAAAGGCAGGTAAAGGTGAAACCCAAGACACGGAGGGGAGGCCAGGAATGGAGGGGGGGGCCTCTAAGCAGAGGTAATCAGGGGGAGGAGGATCAGCTGGGGAATGAATGGAAGGGGGGAAGAAAAGGAGGAAGAAATGAGGCAAGAGGGCCGATGGAGATTGCAGCTCTGGCAAGATCCACAAGTAAAAGGTTCAGACAGCAGGTAACTGCTTGGTGCGGGGTCTTGGTAAACAAGGCAAGGCAGTGGCTATCGTGGAGGAGCCAGGGAGCGATAGAGTCAAGTGGGAGGAAGCCAGGAGATAGAGCTGGCCAGAGGAGGGAGGGGACCCCTGGGAGCTCTCTGCCTCTGAACTGCTGATGGGATTTCTAAACTGCTTGTTTGAACTGCCTATTTGGAAGTGCTTGTTTTCTTTGAACTGCTTGTTTTTCTTTGTGGAATGTTTTTTGCTTTTGGAGTTACTTATTTTGAATTGCATCATTGGGACTGCTGAGATTCATGTCCTGTTGGTTTATGAACTGCATTTTTGAAGCTGTGGAGATTCCTGAACTGCTTTGCTTTTGGAACTGCATTATTATAAAACTACTTTTTCCAAACTGTTTGTTTTTGGGATTGCATTCTTGAAACCGCTGGGGTAATTTCCATGGCGGATATCTCGGGAGCTGTGCTGGAATTGTACTGCTGACGTACCTCAGGTCGGAGGGTAAACCTGGAGGATTACAGGGAGTTGCACCTAAGTGGAATATCACATAGAAAACTTGGGCCGGAAGCCAGAGTTTTCCTGAGAGGAGCGGAGGGATCCTTCACACCATCATATGTGAAGCTGTCATAGAACCTGGTATATACTGTCACTATCAAATCTTAGGGGCCTGGGAGGGAGTCACTTACACTGAGGGAGTAAGGGGGGGGGGGGGGTTATGCATGGTAAAAGGGGTCCTGTGGTGATGTCAGCATGCAGGTTTGCCGCGTGCCGAGGCCCCCTTTTACCACTGCCCGGTAAAAAGAAATTTCTAGCTGGGACAGGAAATGGCCATGCGGTATGTTAAAGACTTCCTGTGTGGTCATTTCCTGATAGAGCTCTTACTGCCTCCTATTTAGGAAGTGGAAGGAGCTCCGGGGGGGGGGGGGGGTAGCTCCTGGAGCTCGCTCATAAAAAATATTCCTGGCCAGGAAGTGGTGCGCAGTAGGGGTCGGACCTACCACCAGGTTATCACGTCCCACTGCCACAGTAGCCCTACCATGGCATGATAAAAGGGTCCCTTAGTTGTGATTGAAACAGGTCTAGCCAAAAATGTCTTATTTTTTCCTAGACTTATTTATTTTGTTCCATTATTGTAGAAAAATGTCTCTCTTTTGGGGCTGCCCATGTCCCACTCAAAACACATCCCCATCGTGCTTCCTTGAAATTGAGACGAGCTGTGGAGCAAATCAGGGCGTCCAAAATCACAACTTGGGCATTTTTGAGAGAAAACAAATGTTCTTCTGCTGCTTTATGACTTTTTTGTTTTGAAAATGAGCCTCACAATGAGATCAGACATAAGCCAAATTGAACAGGGGTTTCTATAGAAACTAGCCACTTTTGGAATGGGGGGGTTTCCGAGCCCCCCCCACAGAGTCGCTGCCCCCGCCCCTCCATCTCGCCCGAGCACTGTAAACTTACATCAGCACGCAGCAGCAGGCGCATCAGCAAAGCTGCCGTCGGGGCGGGCTTCCTTCTCTGCCTGTGTCCCGCCCTCGTGTGACGTAACGTCGGCGAGGGCGGGACAAAGGCAGAGAAGGAAGTCCGACGGCAGCTTTGCTGATGTGCCTGCTGCTGCGTGCTGATGTAAGTTCACAGTGCTCGGGCCAGATGGAGGGGCGGCGGCGACTCCGGGGGAGGGGGGGAGGGGGAGCGGTTCTGACGTCTGCAGCATGCCAGTAGAGACTTCCCTCTCTGTCCCGCCCCCATCATCACGTATTGAAGCGGGGGCGGGGCAGAGAGGGAAGTCTGTACTGCGCATTTGCGAGTGAGTACGGCCACTCGCCCTTTATATTTTTGATAAGCCCATCCTTCTAAAAATAGGCCCAAAAGAGTTCCAGCTACTGTAGCATAGAAATCATCAGAATGGGATGAAACTTGGCATCACAATAGCAATAACCATTGTGAACCACCTTGACTCTAGGCTCAGGATGGTTTACAATTTAAAAACAGAACATAATACAATAAACGAAAACAGAAATAATTACAATAAACAGAACTTTATTTAGAGAATAGACGGTAGAAAACAAAAATAAAAAGTTTAGGATAGGCTGGGAAGGGCTTCAGTGCAGGGGCGTATCTGGACTCTGGCAGTAGGGGGGGCCAGGGCCAGAGGGAGGGGGCACATTTAGCCCCCCCTGCCACCGACTCCCCCCCCGCCATTACCAGAGCCCCCCCTGCCACCAACGACTCTCTCCACCTCCTCTCCTGCCGCCAACCCTCCCCCGCTGACGTTGTTTACCTTTGCTGGCGGGGACCCCAACCCCTGCCAGCCGAGGTCCGCTTCCACCTGCTTTTAAAAGTAATTCTTCAGCTGGCGGGGGACCCCAACCCCCGCCAGCCGCCGAGGTCTTCAAAGTTCTTGTTCGTCGTCCTCCTCCGTGGCCATGCTGTACGCTGCTGATTCGGAGTCTGTCTGACGTCGCACCACGTTGTACGCACGTACAACGTGGTGCGACGTCAGACAGACTCCAAATCAACAGGGTACAGCATGGCCACGGAGGAGGACGACGAACAAGAACTTTGAAGACCTCGGCGGCTGGCGGGGGTTGGGGTCCCCCGCCAGCAAAGGTAAACAACATTAGTGGGGGAGGGTTGGCGGCAGGAGGGGGGCCGGGGCTTATCTGCGTGGGGCAGATTGGCTTGTTAATCAATTAAGTTGTGCATGCAAGTTGGCCAGGTAGCCAAATTAGCACGTACAAGTTAAGGCGCCATATATAGAATTGGGGGGGGGGGGGGGTTAGTGAATAACAGTGTTTTCATAAGTTTATGAAGTTTTAAATAATCTCGTTCCTGCCTAAGAACTGGATGAAGAGAATTCCAAGTGACAAGGGCAACCCCTTTCGGCATTCTCCTATGTGTAAAACAGTGGCGTAGCTACGTGGGGCCTGAGACCAGTGGCGTAGCCACAGGTGGGCCTGGGTGGGCCGGGGCCCACCCACTTAGGGCTCAGGCCCACCCAACTGTAGCACATGTTTAGCAGTAGCTGATGGGAATTCCAAGCTCTACCAGCTGAAGACTTCCCCCTGATGGTAATGAAAATGGTGTGCTCTACGTTACTGGCACCTGTGAATGCTCAGTTTTCAGCGCATGCCTGCTGCAGGCTGCCAAGGTGGAGAGAATCATTTTCCCACCAGCTTACATATTTTTTTTTGGGGGGGGGGGGGGAGAGGGAGAACACTTGGTGCCCACCCACTTCTCGCCTAGGCCCACCCAAAATCTGCTGATCTGCAAGGCTTCGTCCTGTGAGTAGGCGACGGCGGGTTGGCGGCCTTAGGCGGGGTTGAGAGGGTCGTCGGCAGGGAGGGGCAAAGTTGGTGGTGGCAGCGGGGTCGGCAATGGCGGGGGGGGGGGTCGGCAGCACCGCCGAAGGGGGGCTAAAATGTGCCCCCTCACCTCGGGCTCTGGACCCCCCTCCCGCCGGTCTGGCTCCGCCCCTGGTGTAAAACGTTAGTCTAAAATCTTTAGCGGCTGGAAGCTCAACTGTAATTAAGTGAAGATTATGACAAGCGTGGATTATACGAAATACATAAATATCAAACACCTTCAGTATTAAAAAGTAATTTATAGGAGGAATAGCCTCAGAGCACCCAGGCGGAGACCTTTGAAGACACATGGAGTTTTGTGAGCAAAAGGGGGAAAGGCATAACTCTGTTTTATCGCCATCTCTGGGGGGAGGAATTCATTAAATTTCCATATATGAAGGAGTGGGAGCGAGATTTAGGGAGTGAGCTGAATGTGACTGAGTGGAAATCTATATGCAGGGAGGTGAATAAGGCGTCAATATGTGTATTGATTAAAGAAAATGCATACAAAGTATTAAGCAGATGGTACTACACACCAGACCGTGTGAAAAAGATGTATCCTGATGCTAATGATCAGTGTTGGCGTTGTGGAAAAGCAGTGGGAACGTATTGGCATATATGGTGGTCATGTACTGTTCTGCAAACTTTTTGGTCAGATGTTGCAAGCTCTCTCACTAAAGCACTGAAGGTTGATTCCCCTGTGATCCTAAATGGTGCCTTCTGGGGGGAGGGAATAGAAGGGGTTTGAAATGGCATAGACGTGTAAAACGCATAAGTCTGGCGGCAGCGAAGTCCCTCATAGCTTTTCATTGGAAATCGAAATTGGGACTGACCGGACAGCAATGGGCAGCAAAAATTAAAATGGTGGCCGAGATAGAGAAACTAACAAATCGCAGACTGGGGCATTTAAAATTGGATGCTGAGGAGTGGATACATTTGGATAACATACTGGGTGAAATGTAAAGTTTAAATTACTATGTATAGGGGAAGGGAAGGGAGTTAGTTTGGGTGGGAGAGGGAGGGAGGGGGAAGGGGAATAAATAGATTCAAGGAAGGGAGGAGGGTGGGACAAAAATGGAGAGTGGGTAGGTCGAAAAGAGAACTATGCACTTATACATGTATATGTCTAAATTTGGAGGTATATTGTTATACAAGGAATGTAACGTGTGTTCAGTATTTTGAGGTGTTATGCTTGTTAAACTCTCAATAAAAACTTTAAAGTAAAAAAAAAAAAAAGACCTCACAAAAAAAAGTTAACTAATCAGCAGAAATATTTCTTATATATGTAACTTATCTTCAATATTGCAGCAATTCTATTTTCAATTAGCAAAGCCCAGGAAAGCCTGACATTGGCCTGGCATTTTGCCGTTCTGCATCAGGAGCTTCAGTAGACTTCAAAATTAGAAACAGTACTGGCAATCCAACTTCAAGTAAGATGAAAATAAAGTGTTAGAGCTTTAAAACTTAGTTCTAGCAGCTACTGTAAGCCAGTATAGATGTTTCATTACAGGGGTAACCCTAACAAATTTTGATTTAAATAAAACATTTATTTTAGTTATATTTGTACCCCGCGCTTTCCCACTCATGGTAGGCTCAATGCAGCTTACGTGGGGCAATGGAGGGTTAAGTGACTTGACCAGAGTCACAAGGAGCTGCCTGTGCCTGAAGTGGGAATCGAACTCAGTTCCTCAGGACCAAAGTCCACCACCCTAACCACTAGGCCACTCCTCCTACTATTTGAGATTCTACATTCCATGTAGAAGTCGGCCCTTGCAGATCACCAATGTGGCCGCGCAGGCTTCTGCTTCTGTGAGTCTGACGTCCTGCACGTAGTGAGTCTGATGGACGTCAGACTCACAGAAACAGAAGCCTGCGCAGCCTTCTACATGGAATGTTGCTAGTGGAATAGCAACATTCCATGTAGAATCTCCAATAGTACCGATTTTATTTTTGTTACAATTGTACCCTGTGTTTTCCCACTCATGGCAGGCTCAATCGACTTACATGGGACAATGGAGGGTTAAGTGACTTGCCCAGAGTCTCACTAGCAACATTCCATATAGAAGTCGGCCCTTGCAGATCACCAATGTGGCCGCGCAGGCTTCTGCTTCTGTGAGTCTGACGTCCTGCACGTAGTGAGTCTGATGGACGTCAGAGTCACAGAAACAGAAGCCTGCGCAGCCTTCTACATGGAATGTTGCTAGTGGAATAGCAACATTCCATGTAGAATCTCCAATAGTATCTATTTTATTTTTGTTACATTTGTACCCTGCGCTTTCCCACTCATGGCAGGCTCAATGCAGCTTACATGGGGCAATGGAGGGTTAAGTGACTTGCCCAGAGTCCCACTAGCAACATTCCATGTAGAAGTCAGCCCTTGCAGATCACCAATGTGGCCGCGCAGGCTTCTACATGGAATGTTGCTAGTGGAATAGCAACATTCCATGTAGAATCTCCAATAGTAGCAACATTCCATGTAGAATCTCCAATAGTATCTATTTTATTTTTGTTACATTTGTACCCTGCGTTTTCCCACTCATGGTAGGCTCAATGCGGCTTACATGGGGCAATGGAGGGTTAAGTGACTTGCCCAGAGTCACAAGGAGCTGTGCCTGAAGTGTTGCAGCAACATTTGAAGTAATTGAATCCTCTTTGACGAGTTCTTAGGCAAACCTAAGTGCAAAACATTACAATGATCTGTATAAGATAGCATGATAAATTGTACAGTTTTTTGTAACTCCTCTCTGGAAAAATAAATTCTGAATCTGATGAAGTCATCACAATTTACAGAAATCCATTCTTCCTATAATATGTGTAATCTGAGAGTTAATTTCTACGTTAGAATCAATGAATATTAAAGCGTTTAAAGGAAAGACAATACCATTAATTTTAGGACTTTTAACTGGAAAAGGCTCTCTTTTATCCCCTACTCATAGTCACACTGTCTTCTCAATAATCAACTTTAAAGCATGAGCATTCAGACACAGCAAGATCTTATTAAAACATTTATTCAAATTACAGTACGTTTCAATAGTTGTAGATTCAGTTGGGAAAATAATAATCTTTTCATCATCTGCCCAAAAGACATTGAGTTTGAAAATGGGCCAAACTGAGCCAAGGGTTTCAGAGAAATTAGCCCCTCCCCCCCCCCAAAAAAAACCCAAAAATTGGCCCAATGCATTTCTATGGGAAAGAGTTGCAGCTTCAGTAGCATAGAAACTTAGGGTGAAATGTGGCAGATAGAGAACAGCTCAGGATAGTTTAAAAGGTGGAATTCCCTATTCTTCCAATCCTCTTATCTTGCCCTTCTCCCCTAAACTACTCCCCCTTGCAACTGCCTCACCTCTAAACTGCACCCACAGCCTCAAAACACCCCCTCAGCTGTGCCACTGCCCCACCCCTAAAATTACCCTCCTTTATAACTGGAAACATTATAAACATGACAACATTACTATCAGGGGCGTAGCTACGTGGGGCCACAGGGGCGTGGGCCCCCACAGATTACGCCCTGGCCCCCTCTACATTGACTCCCCCCACCGCCCCCTGCCCCGCCGCTGCCGCATCATCAGGTACCTTGTTTGCTGGCGGGGGTCCCCAATCCCTGCCAGCCAAAAAGTCTTCTTCAGCGCCAGTCGACTCCAGCGCCTTCGTTGTGTGATCATCTGTTTCTGACGCCTTACGTCCTGCACCGTGCATGTAGCCTCATGCAGGACATAAGGCGTCAGAAACAGATGATCACACAACGAAGGCGCCGGAGTCGACGGGCGCTGAAGAAGACTCTTCGGCTGGTGGGGATTGGGGACCCCTGCCAGCAAACAAGGTACCTGATGCGGTGGTGGAGCAGGGGGTGGGCGGGCGGCTGGGGTTGCGGCAGCGGCGGGGGGTCCAAAGTGATGGGGGGGTCGGCGGCTAAACAGTGTCCCCCCCACTTTGGGTTCTGGCCCCCCCTCCCACTGAGGTTTGGCTGCGCCCCTGATTACTCTACTGGAAAAGCACAGGAAGGTGACCCCCAAGAGAATTATGGAGAATGAAAAGGTTATGATTAACTTGGACATTCCCATTTCAACCAATTAAAAAGCTGGCTGCAAGTAAGCTGAACATAATGGTAGAAGAGAAAAACAGCAGAATGGCATTGATCATAGAGGTGTCAATCCCAAGTGATTATGAATTATGTGGAGAGGAAGATGCTCAAGTACCAAGAAATGCAGTCTGAGATCAAGAAAAAGTGGCAAAAAGATACATAAATATGTCCCATCATTTTGGTTATCACGGGCTCGATTAAAAAGAATTTCCAAGAACACTTGTATAGGTTGCCTATACATGTTACATCTTACAAACTCCAGATGGAAGTTCTCTTTGGCATGATGAAGTACTTGGTCAATATTAGTAAATGTAAAAGACTAAGATCATTCTCCACATATCTTGGTTTAGGAGCGAGGTTCATTACTGTCATGGTACAAATCTAAACAGTTTGGAGACATCGTCTCGGAGAGACATCTTATACAATCCCAGGGTTTTGTAGCACCCAGAGCAGTGTACTAGCTACGTGGTCCTCAGGCCAACTCTTTTTAACATCTTCGTGAGTGATTTTGCGGAAGGACTATCTGGTAAGGTTTGCCTCTTTGTGGATGACACCAAACATAGGGTGGACACCCTGGAGGGTGTGGATGGTATGAAGAAGGATCTAGCGAAGCTTGAAGAATGGTCCGATAATTGGCAACTAAGATTTAATGCTAAGAAATACAGGGTAATGCACTTGGGGTACAAGAATCCAAGGGAATGGTGCATTATAGGGGAGTGTAAGAAAGAAGAGTTGAACTTGGGGGCGATTGTGTCTGATGACTTTAAGGTGGCCAAACAGGTAGAAAAGGTGACGGCCAAAGCCAGAAAGATGCTTGGGTACATAAGGAGAGGGATGACTATCAGGAAAAAAAAGAGGTGATAGTGCTCTTGAAGTCTCTGGTGAGGCCCCATTTAGGAGTACTGCATGCAATTCTGGTGACAGTACCTACAGAAAGATATAAACAGGATGGAACTAAAAGATTTCCTTACCCTCTGGATTCCCACACAATATATGGTTAAATCCCTCTGGGACACTAAGGTAAAGACTGCGCTGGACAGAATCACTCCAGTTTTTATTAAAAAGGTCAAGTCAAGTCAAGTCAACCAGAAAATCTCCATGGTTTTCAGAAGAACTAGCTAACCTGAAACGAGAATGTTGACACCTTGAAAAGCTATTGAGAAAGAACAAAGACACCACTGACAAGGCCAAATGGAAGCTTGCTTTCTGTTGCTATAAGAAAAAGGAAGCTGATTCAAAACAACAGTACTATATTAATGTAATGGGTCAGGACATTCTTGACAAGAAAAAACTATTCTCCTTAGTGAGAAGCCTAATTTCAACTATCACCGTCGACAATACGCATCAAGCTCATCCATCTGCCCAAGAACTAGCTGATCATTTCACCAACAAAATCATTCAAATTAAATCCGACCTATTCCAAGCTACTCCGACTATGGAAAACAACCCATGCCATTGTTCAACTTTAAGTACTGGTGATTACCCAAACCAGGGACACAAGTCTGATCAAACAATGAGACCTGAAGATTTAAGATCGTTGTTGCTGAAATGTTCATAGTAACATGGAGGGGCATAATTGAACTGGGCGCCCATCTCTAAGGACGTCCCGGTGAAGGGACGGGGCATCATGTATTATCAAAACAAGATGGGCATCCATCTTTTGTTTCGATAATATGGTCAGGGATGCCCAAATCTTGACATTTAGGTCAACCATCTTAACATTTAGGTCGACCTGAGGGTTGGGCGACCTCGGTTTTCGCCAATAATGGAAACCGAGGACGCCCATCTCAAAAACGACCAAATCCAAGCCATTTGGTCGTGTGAGGAGCCAGCATTCGTAGTGCACTGGTTCCCCTCACATGCCAGGACACCAACCGAGTACCCTAGGAGGCACTGCAGTGGACTTCAGAAATTGCTCCCAGGTGCATAGCTCCCTTACCTTGGGTGCTAAGCTCCCCAAACCCCACTTCCCACCACTTTACACCACTACCATAGCCCTTATGGGTGAAGGGGGGCACCTACATGTGGGTACAGTGGGTTTCGGGTGGGTTTTGGAGGGCTCCCATTTACCACCACAAGTGTAACAGGTAGGGGGGGATGGGCCTGGGTCCGCCTGTCTGAAGTGCACTGCACCCACTAAAACCCACTAAAAACTGCTCCAGGGAGCTGCATACTGCTGTGATGGAGCTGGGTATGACATTTGAGGCTGGCATAGAGGCTTGCAAAAATGTGGGGGGTTTTTTTGGGTGGGAGGAGGTTGGTGACTACTGGGGGAGTAAGGGGAGGTCATCCCCAATTCCCTCTGGTGGTCATCTGGTCAGTTCGGGCACTTTTTTGAGGCTTGGTCTTGAAAAAAAAGGGACCAAGTAAAGTTGGCCAAATGCTCATCAGGGACACCCTTCTTTTTTCCATTATTGTCTGAGGATGCCCATCTCTTAACCACGCCCCCATCCCACCTGTGGTACACTGCCGACACGCCCCCTTGAACTTTGGTCGCCGGTAATCTCCTCTCGGTCAAACCTGCGGAAGATTCCTGAGTGCTGCAATATGTAGGCGTCATGGGTGGAACCTGGGTATCGGGCACACACATCTAGAATCTCCCCCTGGGCGTCACACACAACTTGCATATTGAGTGAGTGGAATGCTTTGCTGTTCCTTTAAGTGGCCTCTCGTGCCCAGGGGGGTCTGAGTGCGACATGTGTGCAGTCAATGGCACCTATGGCCGAGGGGAAGCGAGCTACAACGTAGAAGTCAGCCATGTTGTTCTACAGGGCCTGGGGGGTGGTGGGGAAGGTGATGCACTCAGAGGTGTGGGTAAGGAAGGCATCAAGGAACTCGGTGAGGCAGTTAGAAATGGAAGCCTGGGTGAGACCCCTGTTCACAGATAGGACAGACTGGAAACTCCCAGTGGCCAGAAAACATAGTGATCTTTAGGTGCACAGGGATAGGGTTGTTCCTATGGGTCCTGGGCTGCAGGAGGGGTTGGAGCTGGTCACAAAGGTGCTGAATGGCAGCCGTATCAAAGCGGTACCTAGGAAACTGCTACGGGGCCTGAAAATTCTGGGGCGTGAGTACCTCCTGCGGTGCCTCCCCTCTTCCTCCAACATGTAAGTCACCTGTGCATTTAGTGCCTCCATTTCCCCACACTACAGGTGCAATGCAGTGACACCAGTGCGCACCTCTACCTACCAACTTGGTGAAATGCAGCAGCAACAAACAGAAGCTGACATTCACTCTCCCACCACCGACAAGCAATGCGGTCACACACAGCAGAGCCACCCTGCAAGCACTCTCTGACCCACTACAAACTCTCCTGCCACATCCTTTAGCCACTCACTCTCCAAGCAGTCTTCACAAACATGCTGCAGCAGTACACAGGACAAAGAGACAAACAGAGACTACAAACAGGTAAGGGAATGAAATATGAACTTGGGGACAGTGAATGGAGAGGGATAGGGAGAGGGGATGGGGGAGATAGAGGAAGGAGTAGTGGTGTCTGGGTTTGGGGGCTAGAAGGGGTAGGGAAAGCTGAAAAGGTAAAATGCAAATGAGGCAGGTGAGGGTGAAAACGTTCTGACTACGGCACATAGACGAAGGTAACAGGTACTGAACAAACTCTCAGCTTTCTCTGCAAACAGCGATTCAGCTTTCTCTCCCAACAACGCTCTCGCCACACTCCAACTGCACAAAATCGCTATTGGGTCTAAAGACGACTTCCCCCTTACCCTGGTCGTTTTTATTTCAGGTCTAACTAAGGACACCCATGTTCCCACCCATGCGAAACCATTTCGCTAGCCGTTATACGCTGGGGGGCGCCCATCTCGTAATGCCGCCCATAACACGCCCCCTGTGGGGACGACCATAGATGGGCATCCTCGCGCTAAGGACATCCTTACGGCCCTGTTTCGATTATTGGATTTGGGCGACCTTCTTTCACGGGGACGCCCATGTGCCTTTTGTGTTGCTTTTTGGACGCCCTTCTCTTTCGAAAATGAGCCTGATAGTAGCACAACCATTACTTAAGTATATGGCCAATGACAGTGGAGGAGTGGCCTAGTGGTTAGGGTGGTGGACTTTGGTCGTGGGGAACTGAGGAACTGAGTTCGATTCCCGGCACAGGCAGCTCCTTGTGACTCTGGGCAAGTCACTTAACCCTCCATTGCCCCATGTAAGCTACTACTACTACTACTACTATTTAGCATTTCTATAGCGCTACAAGGCGTACGCAGCACTGCACAAACATAGAAGAAAGACAGTCCCTGCTCAAAGAGCTTACAATCTAATAGACAAAAAATAAATAAAGTAATCAAATCAAATTAATGTGAACGGGAAGGAAGAGAGGAGGGTAGGTGGAGGCGAGTGGTTACGAGTCAAAAGCAATGTTAAAGAGGTGGGCTTTCAGTCTAGATTTAAAGGTGGCCAAGGATGGGGCAAGACGTAGGGGCTCAGGAAGTTTATTCCAGGTGTAGGGTGCAGCGAGACAGAAGGCGCGAAGTCTGGAGTTGGCAGTAGTGGAGAAGGGAACAGATAAGAAGGATTTATCCATGGAGCGGAGTGCACGGGAAGGGGTGTAGGGAAGGACGAGTGTGGAGAGATACTGGGGAGCAGCAGAGTGAGTACATTTATAGGTTAGTAGAAGAAGTTTGAACAGGATGCGAAAACGGATAGGGAGCCAGTGAAGGGTCTTGAGGAGAGGGGTAGTATGAGTAAAGCAACCCTGGCGGAAAACGAGACGGGCAGCAGAGTTGCCTGCCATGAGTGGGAAAGCGCAGGGTACAAATGTAACAAAAATAAAATAGATACTATTGGAGATTCTACATGGAATGTTGCTATTCCACTAGCAACATTCCATGTAGAAGGCTGCGCAGGCTTCTGTTTCTGTGTGTCTGACGTCCTGCACGTACGTGCAGGACGTCAGACTCACAGAAGCAGAAGCCTGCACGGCCACATTGGTGATCTGCAAGGGCCTACTTCTACATGGAATGTTGCTAGTGGGACTCTGGACAAGTCACTTAACCCTCCATTGCCCGCCGCATTGAGCCTGCCATGAGTGGGAAAGCGCGGGGTACAAATGTAATAAAAAAAAAATTATATAGCATCATCATTTTTGTACAGTGCCAGCCTTCAGCTTTCAACTCACCTTGACACAAAACAGTTTCCCCCCTCGCAGATTAAAGCATATTTTTTTTTTGTGAACAGCAAGAAGTGGCAGGTTCTTATGGCGAGAGAATTGCTCATTCTAGGAGTTTGCCACTTCTCTCCACTGTCTGTTCTTGTCTCAGTAAAGATGCATTGTACTTGATTTCATTCTAGTCAGTTTCCCGTATTTATGATTTAATCACATTTTCAAAACAGTTGGCTAAGTTCCAAGGGCAAGTTCGGAGCACTGGTTGAGGCAGGTCCTTTTTTTGCTTTTATGACTGAGATCGAAAGCATCACTACCCCGCTAGTCTAACCCATCAGGGGCACCGGTTACATTTTACTGTGTCAGTCTCGAGTGGCAGGTACATCAACTTCAGGCAGCAGGACATCCTTTTTGCAGAAGCAAAAGAAACAGAGCCTGTAATTAAGAGCTGCAATATTACATCAGGAAAAGCCATTATAAGACTGAGTGCTTGTAAAGCTTGTAATAGCAAAAAGGGTCCCCTGGTGGGAGTCCTGTGTAGAGCATTGGGAAAGACTTTATACCACTCTAATTCAGGTGGTTTCAATACCGAAGTTCCCATAAAAGGAGCAGCTAGGGACAGAGACCTTCAGCTTTCCTTTCTGCTTCAGTGAGGAAGGGGGGGGGGGGGGGGGGGGGACTAAGGCAGTGCTTCCAAATCTTTTTGTGCCTGTGACCCCATGGCTGCAGCCAAAGAGAATTGTGTGACCTCCTGGAGGTGCTGAATAACTATGTACCTATGGACAGCCCATCTAGGTCATGACCCCATTTAGGGTGCTGACTCTGAGCTAAGGTATAGCAGTGGCGTAGCCACAGGTGGGCCTGGGTGGGCCAGGGCCCACCCACTTTGGACTCAGGCCCACCCAGAATTGTGACATTCTTGCTGTGGCTGGTGGGGATCCCCAAACCTTGCCAGCTGAAGATTTTTTTCTCCTCGGGCAGCCCTCGCTCTTCCAAATGTCAGCTAAGAGCACTTGCCTTGAGCTGACGCTGAGACCGGCCCTTCTGCACATGCTCAGTTTTTGCACATATAAAAGCACTGAGCATGCACGGCCTGCCTGCAGCAGCATCAGTTTGAGGCAAGTGCTGCTGGCTGCCGTTTGGAAGAGTGCTGGCTCCTCGAGAAGGAGGAGAAAATCTTCAGCTGGCAGGGTTTGGGGATCCCCGCCAGCTCAAGTATTTAATACTAGTAAAAAAGGCCCGTTTCTGACACATATGAAATGAGCGCTAGCAAGGTTTTCCTCGGAGTGTGTATGTTTGAGAGAGTGTGTGTGAGAGTGACTGTGTGACAGAGAGAGAGTGAGAC
This sequence comes from Microcaecilia unicolor, assembly GCF_901765095.1. Lineage (NCBI taxonomy): Eukaryota > Metazoa > Chordata > Amphibia > Gymnophiona > Siphonopidae > Microcaecilia > Microcaecilia unicolor. The sequence goes on from NC_044037.1 coordinate 289,677,887, forward strand.
TGGGTGCGAGTGTGTCTGTGAGAGAGAGAGAGTGTGTGTGTGTGTGTGAGCATGAGAGTGTGTGCCAGGGCCCCCCTCCCAGTTCCAGAGTCGTCCCCTCCCTCTCTCCCTGCCTCCGAGTTCCAGGGTCGTCCCCTCCCTGCCTCCCTCCGAGTTTCAGGGTCCCCTCCCTCCCCTGCATTATGCTCTCTCCCCTGCATTCATCCATATGCAGGCAACGTCCTCTGTGCCCTGCCCCCTCCATCCATCCATGTGCAGCATCTCTCCCCTGCCCCCTCCACCTCCCTCCAAGTTCCAGGCCCCCTCCCTCCCTCCCCCTCCGAGTTCCAGTGTCCCCCTCCTTCCCATTTCCAGGGTCCCCCCCTCCCTCTGTCCCTCCGTCCCTCCCTCCCAGTTCCAGGGTCCCATGGAACTAGGAGGGAGGGGGGACGGAGAATGTTGGAGGAGTGACGTCAGCAGGTGGTTACAATCCCCGTGACACACATTGGAATGTTGGAGGAGCAAATTATTATATTAGATTTGGGGTTTGTCGGCAGGGAGGGGTGGAGAGAGGCGCAAACCAGAGGGGGGTGGGGGGGGGGGGGGGTGAATTCTATGCCCACCCACCTTGGGCTCAGGCCTACCCAAAATTGTCCATCTGGGTACGCCCCTGAGGTATAGAACCCAGTTGCACTGTGATCGGCTGCAGAGGCAGACTTCTCAGTAGGTAAGGCAGACAGCTATGAGCGGTTGCTCTACTTTCATCAGTGTCAAACTGATGGAGCTTATTTCTGCCGCTGGTGGCACTTGCCCAAGTCACAACTGGCTGGGAGGGGGCAGGGCTTGCTGTCTGAGGACCAAGTCAGCAGTGACTTTGGAGGGGGACTTTCTTCCTTTCCTCAGCTAGAGGGGGCAGTCAGCTGTCCATGTCTAAGAACAGCCAACAGTGCAATGCACTGTCAATCAGCTGTCTCTAGGCTAGAGAGGCACAAGGAAAGAGACTGATAAAAGCATTCATGCTAGCATCTGTTTATTTCTGGAATTTTTGATGATATAATTGGTTCCAGAGGTATGTATATTAATTTAATTTTCAAGCATTTATAATCATCTCTTTGATTTTACAAACGAGCAATGCCAAACATTTTCTGCTTTTTTGTTCGGTTTTATTCTATAGCACCGCCCACCGTTTCTATATTTTTCTCTAACCTCTTTTTCCTGATCAGAGCAGAGGCGTAGCCAGACATGGTATTTTGGGTGGGCATAGGCCCAAAGTGGGTGGGCACACAATTTTCCCTCCCCCTGCGATTTCGGCCCCCATCCCTGCCTCTGCACCAGTAACCCCCCAACAAATAAAATACCTGAGCTGGCGGGGATCCCCAAGCCCCACCAGCTGGAAGAATTCCTTCAGCGGCCAGAACACGTCAATCCTCTAGTTACTGCAGTCAGTGGCACTATCCACGTGCTGCTGCTGCTGCACTGGCCTCTTCCCTCCTGCACATGCTCAGTTTTCATGCATGCACAAAAACTGAACCGAGCATGCGCAGGTGAGGGGGTGGTACAGGGGCGTAGCCAGATACCCAATTTTGGGTGGGCCTGGGCCCAAGATGGGTGGTCAGAAGAACCCCGCCCCATCCCACAGGTGATTTGGTCTCTCCTTTTCTCACCTGCATGTCATATGGTCTCTAAAATATCCCCCCTCTCCCGCATACCCTTTAAAAAGCAGATTTTCACTGGCAGCAAGCAGCAAATAATATACACTACTTACGTTGGCCCTACAGCCTTCCCACTGATGCAACTTCCTGTTTCTGCATAGGCGGGAATACATCAGAGGGAAGGCTGTGTTGGCCTGTGCGAGCAGTATGTATCAGTTGCTGCTCGCTGCAGGGGACGATCTGCTATTTACAAGGTATGCAGAAGGGACAGTTGTTGGGAGTTTTCAGCTGGTGGGGCTTGGGGATCCCTGCCAGCCACATCATAGGTGTGCTGCTACTGGGTGGGCCTGAGCCCAAAGTGGGTGGTCCTGGGCCCACCCAGGTCCACCCTTGGCTACGCCACTGATATAAGGCTCAAAGAGGATAGACTGATAAGTAGTCTAGTGAATGTGTTGAACAGCTTCCCAATGGAGTGGCAGAGATGTGGTCAATATCAGAATTCCAAAAAGCATTTGAGAAGCACAGAGGATCTCTGGGGAAGAGAAGGGATTATAGAGACAAGAGGTTGGTGTGGAAGGGTAGACTTCTATTTTCCTTATCTAATACACTTTCTCCCTTTACAAGACCCTGGTTCCACTGCATACACTAATGATTTAGGGGCCTTTTTACTAAAGGGCATTAAAACGTGGCCTGCGCTAGCCCTAATGAGGGACTATCCCGTGCGCTAGGCCACGCTTTAATGCGGGGTAAAATGGCTGTTTTTGTATTTCAGCAATAATGGCCACACACTAATTTTCCCATTAGCGTGTGAGCCCTTACCTACACCTATTTTGCTGTCCAGGGGCGTAGCCAGACTTCGGCGGGAGGGGGGGTCCAGAACCTGAGGTGAGGGGGCACATTTTAGCACCCCCTGGCGCCGCCAACCCCCCTCCATTTTTAATCCCGCCGCCATTATTGACCCCCCCGCCACCACCACCACCTTTGACCCCCCCCCCGGCGCCAACCCTTTCGACCCCTTCTTCCCGCCGCCGCCAACCCTCCCCCTCCGTCGGGTACCTTTGCTGGCGGGGGTCCCCAACCCCCGCCAGCCGAAGTCCTCTTCTCCGGCGCGGCCACGTTGCTGCTCTGCAAGGGCAGGCTTCTGTGCAGGACGTCAGACTCACAGAAACAAAAGCCTGCCCTTGCAAAGCAGCAACGTGGCCGCGCCGGAGAAGAGGACTTCGGCTGGCGGGGGTTGGGGACCCCCGCCAGCAAAAGTACCTGACGGCGGCGGCAGCGGGGGAGGGTTGGCGACGGGAGGGGGGTCAAAGGGGTTGGCGGCAGGGGGCCAGGGCCAAATCGACGGGGGTCCCACGCCCCCGTGGCCCCATGAAGCTACGCCCCTGCTGTTAACCCATTAGCGCTGAACATGCCCACTCTCCGCCCCCAGTGCTAAAAAATAAACACTATCATTTAGCGCATGGAAAGTGCACACTGATCCCCAAAGTATCGCGGGACCCCTAAGCATGCCCCACGGTGGTGTTTTTAACCTGCGGTACGCAAGCGTTACTGCTTACCGCAGCTTAGTAAAAGGGCCCCTTCGCATTTCTCACTTTTTTTTTCATATTTACTTGTAGGAATACCTACACTGTGGTTTAATAAGCATTTTGCTGCACTCAGATTTTCATGTTTCCTTTTCCTGGCTTTTACTGCTGCCGTTGCTTTGAAAACACAGTGCACCGAAACCTCATGCTGGAAGTGAAGAGAACAGATGTTCATGAGCGCTGTGCTCTTCACTTCTTGGAACCTGTGACTGTTTACATACCGACCCTTTTCTGTTGACAGTAGCTCTAGAAAGGTGAGCGATAGAGAAATAAATATGACACCTATGGGGTAATGAATTTAAACAGTTGATGCACTGATTATGCTAAAAAAAATGACAAGGAAAGAAAAAAAGGAATTCTTGATGAAAGCTTTCTCACTTAATTGGCTTTTTATGATTTTGGAAGCACTGAAAATGATATTAATGTGCTGCTACCCAAGCAGCAAAGGTCTCAAATACAAATTAACGTATGCATCCAGCTTTTCCTATTTAAGCGCACAACTATGGAACGCACTGCCAAAAATAGTAAAAACAACGTACGACCACCTAAATTTCCGGGAAGAACTAAAAACAAACCCAGCTCCATCACAGCAGTATGCAAGTCCCTGGAGCAGTTTTAGTGGATACTGCAGTGCACTTTAGGCGGACCCAGGCCCATCCCCCCATACCTGTTAACTTTGTGGTGGTAAATGTGAGCCCTCCAAAACCCACCAGAAAGCCACTGTACCCACATCTAGGTGCCCCCCTTCATCCCTAAGTGCTATGGTAATGGTGTACAGTTGTGGGGAGTGGGTTTTGGGGGCTCAGCACACAAGGTAAGGTAGCTATGCACCTGGGAGCTTTGTCTGGTCCACTGCAGTGCCCCCTAGGGTGCCCGGTTGGTGTCCTGGCATGTCAGGGGGACCAGTGCACTACAAATGCTGGCTCCTCCCACGACCAAAGGGCTTGGATTTGGTCGTTTCTGAGATGGGCGTCCTCGGTTTCCATTATCGCTGAAAATCGGGGACGACCATTTCTAGGGACAAGGTTGACCTAAATGTGGAGATTTGGGCATCCCTGACCATATTATCGAAATGAAAGATGGCCGCCCATCTTGTTTCGATAATATGGGTTTCCCCGTCCCTTCGCCAGGACATCCTGTGAAGACGTGCTCAGGAAAACTTGGGCGCCCCGCTCGATTATGCCCCTCCATGCAGGTTAGTAAAAGGGGACCTAAGCTTGTTACTTTGAAACACAGTTTTCCTTGGACTCCACAAAGCGAATTTTCAAACAAGCACTGAGGGAAGATTTTAGTTTACCTTCATTTTGGAAGTATGTGACTTCCCAAAGTGACATAAATCCTCTAATTATCAGAGGATGAAAGTACTTAGCTTCCAAATATCTTCTTTTTCTTTATCTTTTTCAACATGTGAGAATATTACGAAGTTTGGATACATATATTTTGGTTTTCATTTCCAACACTTTGAATTCAATTGAGCCACATGACAAAAGGTAGTACTTACTTACGTCAGACGAGGGCGGGCCAAGGAGGAAAGAAGGGAAGTCCCGAAGCCAAGCGATCAGCTGTTGCTGCTGCGGCTGGTGCAGGGCCTTCACACGGGGGTGAGAGGCGCTGTGAGGGCCCGGTGGCAGATGGAGGGGAGCGGGTGGAGGGGGGAGTGGCGGCTGCGATGACCTCAGGGGGGGCAGCGGGAGCAGGGCCACGGGGGTGCAGAGGATGGAGGGGAAGCTGTCATTTCAAGAGAGGGGGAGCGGCAGCGGCAACCTCAGGAGGGAGCTGGGGCTGCGGAAAGCTCTTTCAATGCAGGGGGGAGGGGGGAGCGGCGGCGGCGACCTCGGGCGGGGGAGACGAACGCCGTCTATAAAGGACGTCCATAAAGATGTCCATAGGCACGTTGTTTTTTTGTTTGTTTGTTTTATTTTTGACGTCCTTGGCATGCGCAGAGCAGCCAGCATAACGCTTGGCTGCTCTGCACATGCTCTACCGGCCGATTCTCCGACCGTTTTACGAGGGATTAGAGAATGCAAGTGAGCTGCAACGAGCAGCTCATTTGCATTCCCTTTTTTTGATGCATTGCCGTACCGATTCGCTATGGACTTTAGTGCATCTGGCTCCTAGTTTGGCCACAGGCTGTACACACTTTCGACATTGACTGCTTTGTGTCTCCCCCAACAGAGACACCCGTTTGGGAGAAAGGTGAGCCCTATACAGGAATTTGTACTACTGTTCCCTGAAAATCATTGAAGTTAAGTTTACCAAAGGTTTATAAAGTAAAAGCCCCTTTTACCAAAAGATGCATAGGCGTTCCCTATGGACGCTGGAAAATAATTTTTATTTTCTGGCGCCTGGCAGTAAAAGGTTAATGCGTGAGACCTGACCGCTAAATCAATAGATGGCGGTAAGGTTTTGGACTCAAAATGGACGTGCACCAATTTTCATTTTACCGCACCTCCATTTTCGGTCAAAATAACAAAAAGGCATTTTTACAGGTACGCTGAAAAATGATTGTGCACACGTCCAACACACGCGCCTACACTACCGCAGGCTATTTTTCAGCGCACCTTAGTAAAAGGACCCCTTGGGTTTTTGTACCTGAGGCACTGGTGGATTTGGTGACTTGCCCAAGGTCACAAGGAGCTGCAGTGGAAGTTGAACCCAGGACACTGTGATCAAAGCCCTCTGCAACCATTAGGCCACTCTTATTCCGACATTTATCTGGAAAATGACAGACATCATACAGATAAAGAGCTGTGCAGCGGCTATCTGTGAGTATCAGCGGCACTGTTTGGATAGTGCTGGGTTGGAGCAAGAGTGGAGCTGGGATGTACCTGGAGAGCAGCAGTATTCAGCCTGCTCTCTGAACAATGTATTTGAATAAAGTTACTTCAAGAATTTTAATTGGGTAACGATCCAGATAGCAGGTTCAATATCACCGCTGTCTGGACGGGGGTGGTGCTGACAGCTCTATTTGGATACTTCAGTGCCGACTGCAAGCTGAATTCTAGTACCGAATATCCAGATTAATTTTAACTGCCGCAACGGTTGAATATCAGGCTGTTGGTCTTCAAATTTGTTTTGCCTGCTCTCATATAAGGTACTTTTCAGTAATGAATGACATTTTACTACTACTACTTATCATTTCTATAGCGTTATTAGATGTACGCAGCGCTGTACACTTGAACATGAAGAGACAGTCCCTACTCGATGGAGCTTACAATCTAATTAGGACAGACAAACAGGACAAATAAGAGATAAGGACAAAGAGTAGCAAGATTCTGGAATCCCAAAGAGTAGCAAGGTTCCGGAATCCCAAAGACTACTACTACTACTTATCATTTCTATAGCGCTACTAGACGTACGCAGCGCTGTACACTTGAACATGAAGAGACAGTCCCTGCTCGATGGAGCTTACAATCTAATTAGGACAGACAAACAGGACAAACAAGAGATAAGGACAAAGAGTAGCAAGATTCTGGAATCCCAAAGAGTAGCAAGGTTCCAGAATCCCAAAGACTACTACTACTACTTATCATTTCTATAGCGCTACTAGACGTACGCAGCGCTGTACACTTGAACATGAAGAGACAGTCCCTGCTCGATGGAGCTTACAATCTAATTAGGACAGACAAACAGGACAAACAAGAGATAAGGACAAAGAGTAGCAAGATTCTGTGCAGAATTCCAGAGTAGCAAGGTTCCGGAATCCCAAAGAGTAACAAGATTCTGTGCAGAATCCTAAAGAGTAGCAAGGTTCCAGAATCCCAAAGACTACTACTACTACTTATCATTTCTATAGCACTACTAGACGTACGCAGCGCTGTACACTTGAACATGAAGAGACAGTCCCTGCTCGATGGAGCTTACAATCTAATTAGCACAGACAAACAGGACAATTTTACCATCCTATTTAACGTATTTTTCTCTTTATTGTTGTTTTTCTAGCTCTGTACATTTTTCTTAAACAAGATATGGTCTTGTGATCAATATGTAATGGGGGGATTTCAATTACCCGCATATAGACTGGGGTAATGTAACATCTGTACACGCAAGGGACATGAGATTTCTTGATGAAATCAAGGACAGCTTCATGGAACAGCTAGTTCAGGAGCCGACAAGAGAAGGAAAAATACTAGACTTAGTCCTTAGTGGTGCTCATGATCTAGTGCAGGGGGTAACGATACGAGGGCCGCTTGATAACAGTGATCATAATATGATCGGTTTTGATATTGGCATTGAAGGAAGTGAAACTAGGAAATCAAGTACGCTAGCGTTTAACTATAGAAAAGGTGATTACGACAAAATGAGAAAAATGGTGAAAAAAAGACTGAAAGGAGCAGCTCGCAGAGTAAAAAACTTGCATCAGGCGTGGATGCTGTTTAAAAACACCATCCTGGAGGTTCAGGACAAATATATTCCACGTATTAGAAAAAAGGGAAAAAAAGACTAAACGTCAGCCGGCGTGGCTAAACAGTAAGATAAAGGAAATCATTAGAGCCAAAAAACAATCCTTCAGAAAGTGGAGAAGAGAACCAACTGAAAGTAACAGGATAGATCATAAGGAATGCCAAGCCAAATGCAAAGCGGAGATAAGGAGGGCAAAAAAGGACTTTGAGAAGAAATTAGCGTTGGAAGCAAAAATACATAGTAAAAATTTTTTTAGATACATTAAAAGCAGGAAACCGGCCAAAGAGTCGGTTGGGCCGCTGGACGAAAATGGTGTTAAAGGGGCGATCAAGGAGGACAAAGCCGTAGCGGAGAAATTAAATGAATTCTTTGCTTCGGTCTTCACCGAGGAGGATTTGGGGGGGACACCGGTGCCGGAAAGAATATTTGAAGCGGGGGAGTCGGAGAAACTAAACAAATTCTCTGTAACCTTGGAGGATGTAATGGGTCAGTTCAGCAAGCTGAAGAGTAGTAAATCACCGGGACCTGATGGTATTCATCCCAGAGTATTAATAGAACTAAAAAATGAACTTGCGGAGCTACTGTTAGAAATATGCAATCTGTCCCTAAAATCGAGTGTAATACCGGAAGACTGGAGGGTAGCCAATGTTACTCCGATTTTTAAGAAAGGTTCCAGAGGAGATCCGGGAAATTATAGACCGGTGAGTCTGACGTCGGTGCCGGGCAAGATGGTGGAGGCTATTATTAAGAATAAATTGCAGAGCATATACAAAAACATGGACTGATGAGACAAAGTCAGCACGGATTTAGTGAAGGGAAGTCTTGCCTCACCAATCTAATGCATTTTTTTGAGGGGGTAAGCAAACATGTGGACAATGGGGAGCCGGTTGATATTGTATATCTGGATTTTCAGAAGGCGTTTGACAAAGTGCCGCACGAAAGACTCCTGAAGAAATTGCAGAGTCATGGAATCGGAGGTAGGGTATTATTATGGATTAAGAACTGGTTGAAAGATAGGAAGCAGAGAGTAGGATTGCGTGGCCAGTATTCTCAGTGGAGGAGGGTAGTTAGTGGGGTCCCGCAGGGGTCTGTGCTGGGTCCGTTGCTTTTTAATGTATTTATAAATGACCTAGAGATGGGAATAACTAGTGAGGTAATTAAATTCGCCGATGACACAAAATTATTCAGGGTCGTCAAGTCGCAGGAGGAATGTGAACGATTACAGGAGGACCTTGCGAGACTGGGAGAATGGGCGTGCAAGTGGCAGATGAAGTTCAATGTTGACAAGTGCAAAGTGATGCATGTGGGTAAGAGGAACCCGAATTATAGCTACGTCTTGCAAGGTTCCGCGTTAGGAGTTACGGATCAAGAAAGGGATCTGGGTGTCGTCGTCGATGATACGCTGAAACCTTCTGCTCAGTGTGCTGCTGCGGCTAGGAAAGCGAATAGAATGTTGGGTGTTATTAAGAAGGGTATGGAGTCCAGGTGTGCGGATGTTATAATGCCGTTGTATCGCTCCATGGTGCGACCGCACCTGGAGTATTGTGTTCAGTACTGGTCTCCGTATCTCAAAAAAGATATAGTAGAATTGGAAAAGGTACAGCGAAGGGCGACGAAAATGATAGTGGGGATGGGACGACTTTCCTATGAAGAGAGGCTGAGAAGGCTAGGGCTTTTCAGCTTGGAGAAGAGACGGCTGAGGGGAGATATGATAGAAGTGTATAAAATAATGAGTGGAATGGATCGGGTGGATGTGAAGCGACTGTTCACGCTATCCAAAAATACTAGGACTAGAGGGCATGAGTTGAAGCTACAGTGTGGTAAATTTAAAACGAATCGGAGAAAATTTTTCTTCACCCAACGTGTAATTAGACTCTGGAATTCATTGCCGGAGAACGTGGTACGGGCGGTTAGCTTGACGGAGTTTAAAAAGGGGTTAGATAGATTCCTAAAGGACAAGTCCATAGACCGCTATTAAATGGACTGGAAAAATTCCTCATTTTTAGGTATAACTTGTCTGGAATGTTTTTACGTTTGGGGAGCGTGCCAGGTGCCCTTGACCTGGATTGGCCACTGTCGGTGACAGGATGCTGGGCTAGATGGACCTTTGGTCTTTCCCAGTATGGCACTACTTATGTACTTATGTACTTATGTAAAAGTGTAAGTAAATAATTAAAAAAAAATTTCAATTGAGCACTCCTGTAAGGCTAATTGCTCACAATTACAAAGGCAACGCATCAGATAATGAGTCCTTTTAAAGCTCATCATGACTTTCATTAGACATTTGTTGTGGCAGAGAAAAATGACTCATAACAGTTACAAGTTACTTAGATGTTGCTTTCGGTATTTTGTTCTATACGTGGAAACACAGTTCTATATCCAAAAGTTTTAAAACACTCCAGTCGACATTCAGCTCACAGTGGTTAACAATTTTTAAGCAACTGACGGCTTTGGGCTGATTTAACCCCAGATAATCAGGGTCGGACAGCAGCCCAAAAGTTATGTGGGTGTTGGTTGATATTCAGTACTGACAGCTGCGGAGTTAAGTGGGCAATTGATAGAACTGCCTTTTGTGCAGTCTTATTTGCCAGCTTAATTATGCAACAAGGGTACTGAAAATGGCCGTTGCTCGCCTAACTTCCAGCTTCTCCCTGGCTTGGCCTCTGGACCACCCTGGGACTACCTAGGCAGTGCCACAGTGGTCAGAGTGGAGCAATTCAGTCGCATTGCCTGGTTAAGTGCCGATGAATATTGTATTTATTTAACACATTTATACCCCACATTTTCCCACTAGTTGTAGGTTCAATGTGGCTTACACATAACCGTAGGTAGGCTACAGTTCAGAAAAGCACAATTAAACAATGTAATAGTATGATAGTAATCAAATAAGTATCATATAAAACAGTAAAGATAATAAGATAATACAAGATAAAAGGGTCAATGAATTTTGTTGAAACCAAGAAGAGGTAATTTAGGTTGAGTCTGGAAGGTAAGCCTTCTTGAACAAGGTGGTCATCAGTAATTTTCTGAAATTTAGATGATTCTGAGTTGATTTTAAGATTTTGGGTAGTGCATTCCAGAGTTGTGTGCCTAGGAAGGAGAAGTTGGATGCGTAGGTAGATTTGTATTTTAGGCCGCTGCAGTCTGGATAATGTAAATTTAAGTAGGATCGGGAGAAACTGGAACTGTTTCTGGGTGGCAAATCTGTTGGATTATTTGTAGTAAATAATTAGCAGATTTTAGTACACACAGCTTCAGCTTTAGAAATGTTAATTTCTTTCTTCATCTCTCTCTCATTCACCCCAGAATAATTCACTGCTGAGTCACTTTAAAGTTGAAGTAACAAAACATCTGTTTACTCACAGTTTGTAGTTAGATTATAATCAGACAGGCTTATATATACATATTACTATACATTTGTATTATCAGCTCCTTCCATGTGCTTAGATGGTAATGGATGCTCACACCACCATAGATCCTCTCAGGTTAGGAGAGATCATGAGCTCCATGTGCTCCATGTGCTGCATGTGCTGCATCTAACCCCCACAGGAAGTTGCATAGCTGTGTGACCTCTCTAAGTAATTCACATCAGAGGTCACAGAGTAATCACAGAGAAATAATAGGTGACAGGCAATGCATGTAAAATACAATTACATTCCAACAAACCCCTTCTCATGCATAACTGTCATGCAATTATTTATTCATACAAAGTCCAAGCTTTATACGCAGATTTTCAAAATGTTCTCTGGGTAACGGTTTGGTCATGATGTCAGCTGTCATCTCACTGGTGTGACAATAGTGTAGACTGATGACCCCTTCTTTCGCCAACTCTCGCACGTTGTGGTATTTCGTTGCGATGTGCTTGGTGCGTGACTGAACCTTGTCATTCTGTGACAGTCGGATGCAGCTCTGATTATCTTCCATTATCTGGATTGGTCTCTTTTCAGCTATTCCAAAATCCAGCAAAAGTTTTTCAATCCACATCAGTTCTCTGCACGCTTCCGATACGGCCACGTATTCAGCTTCTGTAGAAGACAAACTCACAATACTTTGTTTATGACTGGCCCATGAAATTTGTACATTTCCATACATAAACACATATCCACTTGTGGATTTATAATCAGAATGATCCCCTGCCCAATCTGAATCACAGTAACATATTAGTTTTGGATTACTATTGGCTGAAATCTTTAATTTACAATCAATGGTACCCTTTAAATACCTTACCATCCTTTTAACTGCAGTCCAATCTGATTTGGTAGGTGAGCTGACCCTTCTGCTCAAAATTCCTACTGCATTTGCTATATCAGCCCTGTATGTGGTAGCTAGATATAAAAGCTTACCTATGGCTGATCTATATTGGATGTTATCTGGTAAAGGTTCTCTTACTGTTTCATCCTTCAGAAAATCAGTGATCATGGGAGTGCTTACAACTTGGGCATCTTGCATACCTAAACTTTCAATAAGCTCATTTATTTTCTGCTTCTGGCTTAGAAGATAAGAACCATCATTTTGTTTCTCAATTTCTATACCAAGATAGTATGACACATTACCAAGTTCTTTTATCTCAACATTGTGGTTTAAACACTTTACAATGTCCTTGTACTCTTGCTCACTTTTGCTTGCAATGAGCAGATCATCAACAAAAGCTAAAATGTATGCATATTGTCCATTTGTGCACCTAGTGTACAAACATTTATCTGCTTCACCTTGCTTAAATCCTAAATTTGTCAATATTTCATGCAATTTATCATTCCAACATTTTTCACTTTGCTTTAATCCATAAAGACCTTTGTTTAATTTACACACTAGCTGTCTTTGTTTTGTATTTATGAAACCTGTTGGCTGTTCCATGTACAAGTCTTCAGTTATTTCTCCATGAAGAAACGCTGTTTTCACATCAATGTGGTTGACTTGCATGCCTTTTGAGACTGCAATGCTCAGAAGTGTTCTTATTGTCGTGTGTTTCACTACAGGTGCAAACACTTCATCAAAATCTTCTCCATATTTTTGAAGATATCCCTTTGCCACTAATCTGGCTTTATACCTTTCCACTTTTCCTTGTGCATTCCTTTTTAACTTGAATACCCATTTGCATCCTATAGCTTTCTTGCCAGGAGGTAATTTTGTAAGAATCCAAGTATTATTTTTATCCAATGCATCAATTTCTTCTTGTGCAGCTTTATGCCATTCAGCAGCTTCTTCTGCTGGCATTTTCTCAATCTCATCCCATGTTAAGGGCTCTTGAGCTTCTGCTGACTTTGTTAGGTAAGACAGTCTTGGGGGTGGAACACCTTTGTTTTCCCTGGATGAGCGTCTGACTACAGGTTGGTCTGACCTTTCCGCATCCTCTAAATCTGAGAGTTCTTCTCCAATTGATTCCCCTTCTCCAACTGTACTGTCTTCTTCAATGATCCTTTCTGTGTCTGCTTCCTCTGCCTGTTCCTCGTTAGATACAGGTGAGTTGCTTTCAGACATCTGCCTTGGTATGGCATTTATATACACTGGCATGTCTATTATGGTTCTAGTTTCATATTCTGGATGATAAGGCTCATCTGGGATAATCCAGCCTTTATCAACCCTTTTGTTTTCATCAAAATATTTAACATGTCTTATGCCAACAATGCCAGTTTTCAGATTCAAAATTCTATATCCTTTGTGTCCTGGAGCATAGCCAACTAAAATGCCCCTTTCTGTTGTGGAATCCAGCTTATGCCTTCTTTGCTTTGGTACATGAGCATATGCTGTACTTCCAAATGTTCTTATGTGTGACAGGTTTGGCTTCCTACCATGCCATGTCTCATGTGGTGTGCGCTCAGCGCCTTTAGTTGGCATTCTGTTTTGTAGGTACACTGCTGTGAGAATGGCTTCCCCCCATAGTCTTTTAGGGAGATTGCTATCTGACAGCATACATCTGGTCATTTCCACAAGTGACCTAAATTTTCTCTCTGCAACAGAATTTTGCTCTGGTGTATAAGCTACTGTTGTGATATGCTGAATGCCTTCTTGTTCTAGAAATGTGCGCATGCTTTGTGAAGTGAACTCACCACCATTGTCGGTCTGAAGAACCTTTGGTTTTCTTTCAAATTTGTTGCTCACCATGGCTACGTATTTCTTCAGCATGTCTGTGACTTGACTTTTCTCTTTCAGCAAATAGACCACACAGTATCTAGAGAAATCATCCAAGAATATTAGCACAAATCTGTTATTTCCCAATGATGGGATATTAAACGGTCCACATAAGTCACTGTGTATTAAGTCCAGCACTTTATTACTCCTATTTCCTGTGTATGCAGGAAATGAGGGTCTCACACCTTTTTGAGTAACACAGTCTATGCATTTCTCCATTTTACCAGCATCTGCACTTATCTGAATGCCGGTGGCCAGTTGCTTACTGTAAAGATCCTGGATCACCTTAGAATCACGATGTCCCAGGCGGCGATGCCAGATTTCCAGACTATATTTACCATCATTCTTCCTTACTTGCGCCATATGTGAGGCTTCACCTGAAATGTTCAGCTTATAAACATCATTATGCATAAAAGCTTCAGCATACACTTCATCATTTTTAGAGATTGTGCACTTACTGTTTTCAAAATGAATCACAAATCCCTTCTTATCTAATGTAGATACACTAAGCATATTGCAAACTGCTTGGGGAATATACAAGACATCACTTACAGGAATTTCTTTAACTTCATTAGACACTTTGCATTTTAAGAATCCAATACCTTTTGCTTGGATCTTAGCAGTCCCTGCGTTTGCAGTTTTAAGAATACCTTCCTCTGGACACATTTCCTGAAAGAAATCCTTACAATTGGTTAAATGGCATGTGCTCCCCGAATCCAAAATCCAAGTACTTTCATTTGAATTATTATTTACCATAGTCAAAGATTTTTCTGCCATTAGAAAGCCCTGGTGTTTATCTTTGTCCTTCATACATTTCCTGGTTTGAAAATTCTTTAGTTCCATTGGCTTAGGTGAGCTAGAGGGAGTGTTTTGTGTTTCCTTACACCATTTAGATACATGTCCCTCCTTTCCACATGAGTAGCAAATCAGCTTGCCCTTGGGTGGAGTTTTCCCATAGCTCCGCCTTCCTCTGTTCTTTGCCAAGAAATTTGTTTCATTTCTCTCTGACTTGCTTTGAGAACACATCTCCTCAGAATCATTTATTATGCATTCCTGCCTTAGTTTTGATGTTGCCTGTTCAAAAGATTGCCCTTCAATGGCCTCATTTACAGACCTAAAAACATCAAACTTCTTTGATAGTGAGGTAAAAAGAAATGCTCTTTTCAATGCATCACACATGGGAATTCCAGAAAGTTCTAGCTTTTGAAATGAAGACATAAGATGCATAATGTGATCATTACATTTACTTTTATCCCTTAATTTGGTTTCATTCAACTCTGCCAACCAAATTGGTTGCTGCTTTGCATATGTAGTTGCATACATAGTTCTCAGTTTATATAAAATGTCCTTTGGTGTATCTTTTCCCTCCACTAATATGGCTTGTTTCTCTGAGAGAGCTTCTAAAAACATGCACTTCACATAATAGTTTGCATTGTCCCATTCAGCCATATTTTCAGCTGTTCTGTCTTGGTCTAAGCATATATTCAATCCTTTTGCTCGAAGGAGACATATGAATCTTAGTTCCCATTGCTGATAATTAAATTCAGTTAACTTAGGCACCTTGAGAGAGTAGAAAAATGGTGAATTTCTTCCCTCAGCCATTTTCTTAGCCTTCTGTCTGCTGTTTGGTGTGTGGGGGGAGAGAGAGACAGACTGAATCTTTCTGTTAAAACTTAAGAGAAAAATGTGGCTTTTTTACTGCCTGGTAATATTTCTCTTCTTTTTCAATTCCTGAGCCCTGGGCCCATAACCCTTTTGTTGGATTATTTGTAGTAAATAATTAGCAGATTTTAGTACACACAGCTTCAGCTTTAGAAATGTTAATTTCTTTCTTCATCTCTCTCTCATTCACCCCAGAATAATTCACTGCTGAGTCACTTTAAAGTTGAAGTAACAAAACATCTGTTTACTCACAGTTTGTAGTTAGATTATAATCAGACAGGCTTATATATACATATTACTATACATTTGTATTATCAGCTCCTTCCATGTGCTTAGATGGTAATGGATGCTCACACCACCATAGATCCTCTCAGGTTAGGAGAGATCATGAGCTCCATGTGCTCCATGTGCTGCATGTGCTGCATCTAACCCCCACAGGAAGTTGCATAGCTGTGTGACCTCTCTAAGTAATTCACATCAGAGGTCACAGAGTAATCACAGAGAAATAATAGGTGACAGGCAATGCATGTAAAATACAATTACATTCCAACAAAATCAACCAGATCTAGCATGTATTCAGGAACTTCTCCGTAAATAATCCTATTAAGGTACAGACCTTAAAGGCGATACGTTCCTTAATGGGAAGCCAGTGTCATTTTTCACGAAGGGGCTTGGCAGATTCAAATTTTGATTTTCCAAAGATCAGCCTCGCTGCGGTGTTCTGGGCGGTCTGAAGTTTTCTTGATTAGATGTTCTTTGCATCCTGCATAGATTCCATTGCAGTAATCTAAATGGCTTAATACCATAGATTGTATTAATTTACGAAAAACATCTTGAATATCAGTATCCAGCATGCTCATCGTGGTTTAAGCTGGCAGGAGAGATATTGGTGCATTATTGTATAGTGGGAAAATTTACTACAGCATTCACTGATCTGCACTATCTCTAGAGCCTAACCAAACCAAGGATCTTAATTGGCCGCATGGCTTCAGCAGAAACCAAAAACGTAAACAAAACTGCCTCCCCACTCTATCCCCTGACCATAAAAATCCCCCACTTGGTGGTGCCCCCCCCCCCCCCAGTGATCACTCTCCCATGCTCCCCCTTCCTGCCTGACCACTCATAGGCCCTCCCCAGGCCTACCTTAGTAAAGTCCTGGTGGTCTAGTGGCCTTTTTGAGGCCAGGAATGGACCGCATTCGTTCCTGCCCTGTGCACTGCTGCAATCCAAATGGCTGGCGAGACTTCCCACGGCAATCTCACCAAACTGCTGTAGGAGGTCTCAGCAGCCATTTTGCAATTGGAACCAACACGGGCAGGAGCAAGGCTGCCAGGACCTCCTGTGGCAGTCTTGCGAGACTGTCATGGGAAGTCTCAGCAGCCATTTGGATTGGAGTAGCACATGGGGTAGGAGCAAGTGGGGTTCGTTCTTACCCCCAAAGAGACCACTAAACCACCAGGGTTTCACTAAGGTAGGCCTGGGAGGGCCTACGAGTGGTCAAGCAGAAAGGAGAGGTATGGGACAATGATGACGTGAGGAGAGGGGAGGGAGAAGTTCAGTTTCAGCTGGAAATACACAGGCATTTTTGGTCAAAACCCAAACCCGGGTTTTGGATCAGTTTCGGTGCCGAAACTGAAATTCAGCTGGCCTCTGACTACTTCAGTACCACTGGTTAGTGAATTCTGTAGTTTGTGTTGCTGCAAGTTGAAATACGCTGTAAATTCCATATATCATGGCTTTATTCATACAACCCCTCTCCTCAAGACCCTTCACTGGCTCCGTTCACTATCCGTTTTCGCATCCTGTTCAAACTTCTTCTACTAACCTATAAATGTACTCACTCTGCTGCTCCCCAGTATCTCTCCACACTCGTCCTTCCCTACACCCCTTCCCGTGCACTCCGCTCCATGGATAAATCCTACTTATCTGTTCCCTTCTCCACTACTGCCAACTCCAGACTTCGCGCCTTCTGTCTCGCTGCGCCCTACGCCTGGAATAAACTTCCTGAGCCCCTACGTCTTGCCCCATCCTTGGCCACCTTTAAATCTAGACTGAAAGCCCACCTCTTTAACATTGCTTTTGACTCGTAACCACTCACCTCCACCAACCCTCCTCTCTTCCTTCCCGTTCACATTAATTGATTTGATTACTTTATTTATTTTTTGTCTATTAGATTGTAAGCTCTTTGAGCAGGGACCGTCTTTCTTCTATGTTTGTGCAGCGCTGCGTACGCCTTGTAGCACTATAGAAATGCTAAATAGTAGTAGTAGTAGTAGTAGTACCCCTCTCCTCAAGTCCCTTCACTGGCTCCCTATCCGTTTTCGCATCCTGTTCAAACTTCTTCTACTAACCTATAAATGTACTCACTCTGCTGCTCCCCAGTATCTCTCCACACTCGTCCTTCCCTACACCCCTTCCTGTGCACTCCGCTCCATGGATAAATCCTTCTTATCTGTTCCCTTCTCCACTACTGCCAACTCCAGACTTCGCGCCTTCTGTCTCGCTGCACCCTACGCCTGGAATAAACTTCCTGAGCCCCTACGTCTTGCCCCATCCTTGGCTACCTTTAAATCTAGACTGAAAGCCCACCTCTTTAACATTGCTTTTGACTCGTAACCACTCACCTCCACCAACCCTCCTCTCTTCCTTCCCGTTCACATTAATTGATTTGATTACTTTATTTATTTTTTGTCTATTAGATTGTAAGCTCTTTGAGCAGGGACCGTCTTTCTTCTATGTTTGTGCAGCGCTGCATACGCCTTGTAGCACTATAGAAATGCTAAATAGTAGTAGTAGTAGTACCCCTCTCCTCAAGTCCCTTCACTGGCTCCCTATCCGTTTTCGCATCCTGTTCAAACTTCTTCTACTAACCTATAAATGTACTCACTCTGCTGCTCCCCAGTATCTCTCCACACTCGTCCATCCCTACACCCCTTCCCGTGCACTCCGCTCCATGGATAAATCCTTCTTATCTGTTCCCTTCTCCACTACTGCCAACTCCAGACTTCGCGCCTTCTGTCTCGCTGCACCCTACGCCTGGAATAAACTTCCTGAGCCCCTACGTCTTGCCCCATCCTTGGCCACCTTTAAATCTAGACTGAAAGCCCACCTCTTTAACATTGCTTTTGACTCGTAACCACTTGTAACCACTCGCCTCCACCTACCCTCCTCTCTTCCTTCCCGTTCACATTAATTGATTTGATTTGCTTACTTTATTTTTTGTCTATTAGATTGTAAGCTCTTTGAGCAGGGACTGTCTTTCTTCTATGTTTGTGCAGCGCTGCGTACGCCTTGTAGCGCTATAGTTGAAAGATAGGAAGCAGAGAGTAGGATTGCGTGGCCAGTATTCTCAGTGGAGGAGGGTAGTTAGTGGGGTCCCGCAGGGGTCTGTGCTGGGTCCGTTGCTTTTTAATGTATTTATAAATGACCTAGAGATGGGAATAACTAGTGAGGTAATTAAATTCGCCGATGACACAAAATTATTCAGGGTCGTCAAGTCGCAGGAGGAATGTGAACGATTACAGGAGGACCTTGCGAGACTGGGAGAATGGGCGTGCAAGTGGCAGATGAAGTTCAATGTTGACAAGTGCAAAGTGATGCATGTGGGTAAGAGGAACCCGAATTATAGCTACGTCTTGCAAGGTTCCGCGTTAGGAGTTACGGATCAAGAAAGGGATCTGGGTGTCGTCGTCGATGATACGCTGAAACCTTCTGCTCAGTGTGCTGCTGCGGCTAGGAAAGCGAATAGAATGTTGGGTGTTATTAGGAAGGGTATGGAGTCCAGGTGTGCGGATGTTATAATGCCGTTGTATCGCTCCATGGTGCGACCGCACCTGGAGTATTGTGTTCAGTACTGGTCTCCGTATCTCAAAAAAGATATAGTAGAATTGGAAAAGGTACAGCGAAGGGTGACGAAAATGATAGTGGGGATGGGACGACTTTCCTATGAAGAGAGGCTGAGAAGGCTAGGGCTTTTCAGCTTGGAGAAGAGACGGCTGAGGGGAGATATGATAGAAGTGTATAAAATAATGAGTGGAATGGATCGGGTGGATGTGAAGCGACTGTTCACGCTATCCAAAAATACTAGGACTAGAGGGCATGAGTTGAAGCTACAGTGTGGTAAATTTAAAACGAATCGGAGAAAATTTTTCTTCACCCAACGTGTAATTAGACTCTGGAATTCGTTGCCGGAGAACGTGGTACGGGCGGTTAGCTTGACGGAGTTTAAAAAGGGGTTAGATAGATTCCTAAAGGACAAGTCCATAGACCGCTATTAAATGGACTTGGAAAAATTCCGCATTTTTAGGTATAACTTGTCTGGAATGTTTTTACGTTTGGGGAGCGTGCCAGGTGCCCTTGACCTGGATTGGCCACTGTCGGTGACAGGATGCTGGGCTAGATGGACCTTTGGTCTTTCCCAGTATGGCACTACTTATGTACTTATGTACTAATGCTAAATAGTAGTACTAGTAGTAGCAGTAGGATCACTTATTTATTTAACACAATTTACCCCACATTTTCCCACTTAGTTGCAGGCTCAATGTGGCTTCCATAATACCGTAGAGGCAGGCTCCAGTTCGGTAAAATACAAATACCCAATATAGTAGTAGGCATATAAGAAGCATAAATAAGTAACAAAGAAATAAAGAGGGGTTGGTGGTGATAAAAGTCCAATACGGTCCATAGTTTTGCTGTGTCTCAGAAAGTAGAAAGTTAATTTGGGTCAGGAGGGTAGGCCTTCTTAAACAAGTTGGTTTTCAGTGACTTCCTGAAGTTAAGATGGTTTATAATGCAGTCAGGGTTTTGACCTTGTTTTTTTTTTGTTATCACATATTACTCTAGACCTGATATGGTCAAATATCTTGGACCCCGAAGTCTCAGTTCTATAACTGGTCACCTACATATTTATTTTATTTTTTATATTTTATTCTATTTTTACATTTATATCCAGCTTTAACTAAAGTGAGTAACAACCAAACATACATAATAAAATCAAATAAAATCAGACAAACATCAGACTCTTAGAAAACAATGAGTCTCCAGAAATTGTTTAAATTGCTGAATAATAGTCTTAAATACCCAGGTCCTGCATCAGAAAAAGCATGTTTCTGAGTTTTGGCATAATGATATACCGTTCCTGATGGTAAATATAGTTGTTTTGATGCCCTTGATCACAAAGATCATTTGGATACTACACATTCAAAACATTAGAAAAATACACGGGCACGTTAGCATGAACACGTTGATGAATCAATACCAAAACCGTAAACATTACGGTAACCAGTGAAGTTTATTTTTTAAAACACTGAGTAATATCTACTGATCTCAAAACTCCTGTAATGAAGTGTGCTGCTGAATTCTGTTCAACCTGCAGAGACTGAAATTTAGCAAACAACATACCTAAATAAAGTGAATTACAATAATCAATTTTCACTAATGTCAGCCTCTGCACGAGCGTCCAGAAATCTGATACTGGCACCATCCCTTTCAACGTACTCAATATCCCTAATTGAAAGGAAGCTGTCAAAATAACCTGATCCACTTGATTTTACATAGTTAGATTTATATCCAACATTACTCTAATATTTCAAATACAGGATTTAACAGAAAATTTAACCCCTTGGTATTCTAAGGTTGTCGGTAAAAGCAGATCTATAGATCTCCCAACATACATAATTTCTGGCTTAGCCAAATTCAGTGACAGCTTATGTTGTACCATCCATTCAATGATCTTATCAAAACACATTGCTTAGGGCTAGGATCACAAGCATTTTTCTCAAGTGGGAAAAAAATACTGTATATCATCTGCATACATCTTAAAAGATCAATTTTGGGTCTGAGACCTTATCGTTGACCTAGCGGTAAAGTCTCACGCAGTAACCAGGTGGTAATGACCTACGCGTGCCAAATGCCACTTGGCGCGCATCCGACATGTGCAGTAGAAAATAAAAATTATTGGACGCACGGGAAAAATGAAATTACCACAAGAGCCACATGGTAGCTGTGCGGTAACTCCATTTTGGCACACGGGCGTGCGTAGATGCTTACACGGCTTAGTAAAAGGGCCCCTCAGACAGCAAACTATCTTGTAACGATCTATTCACAATTTTCACCAAAGGTTACCAAATCAGGCCAACAACCGAAACAGTGCTGAAGAACATGGAACTAATTGGGTGATAGACTAGAGTTTTCATCTACCAATTAAAAAATCACTCCATACGTTTTCAGATACCACCTTCTCAGAGATTAATAAATCAAAATTCATTTGTACAGAATATTACAACGACTTGCTAATGCTACTGGGTTAATGGTATCCCCAAGTTTATACTGGGAATTGGCCAGGAAGTTGAATTGGTTATGTAGTTTTATTAGTACTTCCTGGACTTGTATATTGCTGTCTTTGAGCATTTAATATTCCTGGCCAAAGCATGTAGAGGCATCCCTTAATTTCCTGTATTTTTATAGTGGTGATTGATATTTTTTGATTGTAAGGTCATCTATACAGTGGTTTGGCCTGTAAAAACATTCCCTCCAAGAGCGTTGCTCTGTTCTGCTGTAGGACGTGATTTTGTGTTTATGCCACGGGTTTCATGCAATTAGCAAATCTAGTAATTTGGCGTGTTATACATAGCACAGTACAGCCCTGTTAATTTATCTTCTGTCAACTGTAAATATAAAACTAGGAAGCTTGTGACATTTAGAAGATCTGAGTTCAGGCAATCAACATTAACAATTCTGACATTCAATTACTGAAGGCAAACAGAATGTTTTTCCCACCATCACTTGAACTGCCTCATGCTTACAGTTACAAACTATGTTTTGATTTGTGTGTGTTTCTGAACAAATGCAAATTTAGGAGAAGTGCCACCTGTTCCTGTCTCTACAAAGAGTAGCCCCATGAGGAAAATATGTAATGACTATTTTAACTTGAACAGCAACAAACACTTACAGGAATTACTGGAGTGAAAAAAAGTGGCTGGGGAAAAAGGCAGCTTTTCACTAACAGGAGTGAAATCAAACTTTTGACCGTTTTTCTTTTGGTTAAGAAGTGTGGATTAAGGCTTTCTGTTCAACGAGATTAGAGCCACACAAATCTAAGGTATTATCTGTGCCCAATAGTGTCAGGCAGAAACAATTTAACATTGAAGACT
This sequence comes from Microcaecilia unicolor, assembly GCF_901765095.1. NCBI lineage: Eukaryota > Metazoa > Chordata > Amphibia > Gymnophiona > Siphonopidae > Microcaecilia > Microcaecilia unicolor. The sequence continues at coordinate 289,700,447 of NC_044037.1, forward strand.
ACTACTACTACTATTTAGCATTTCTATAGCGCTATGAGGCGTACACAGCGCTGCACAAACATAGAAGAAAGACAGTCCCTGCTCAAAGAGTTTACAATCTAATAGACAAAAAATAAAGTAAGCAAATCAAATCAATTAATGTGTACAGGAAGGAGGAGAGGAGGGTAGGTGGAGGCTCAGTCCACCAATAAGAGCCAACCTCATCAGTGATGTCACAATGGCTTGATTGCCTGATACTTGGCTCACTTCTGACAAAAAATAAAGTAAGCAAATCAAATCAATTAATGTGAACGGGAAGGAAGAGAGGAGGGTAGGTGGAGGCGAGTGGTTACAAGTGGTTACGAGTCAAAAGCAATGTTAAAGAGGTGGGCTTTCAGACTAGATTTAAAGGTGGCCAAGGATGGGGCAAGACGTAGGGGCTCAGGAAGTTTATTCCAGGCGTAGGGTGCAGCGAGACAGAAGGCGCGGAGTCTGGAGTTGGCAGTAGTGGAGAAGGGAACAGATAAGAAGGATTTATCCATGGAGCGGAGTGCATGGGAAGGGGTGTAGGGAAGGACGAGTGTGGAGAGATACTGGAGAGCAGCAGAGTGAGTACATTTATAGGTTAGTAGAAGAAGTTTGAACAGGAAGACATGGAATGATATCGACAAAAACGATGAGCTTGCTATAACACAGATGACTGTATTGTAGAAAGATGGCAAAAACCCATGAAAATAACATTTTACAGAGAGAAATGGCAAATTCACAGTTCTGTAATGTAGGTACCTATTAGTGAGGTAAGAGTGAAAGGTGGAAATGCAGTGAACAAGAATTCTGCCAAGGTCTTCCCTACGGGTTACTGACTGGCTCCATTTTCAGGGCAGTTTGATCCAATTCAGTTTTTTACACCCTTTGTGTGCACTGTAGAAACAACGTTTCCTGTTGCACCGAATGAAATGGCACCAGTTGGTAATACTGGAAGGCGATCACAAACCTGCTTATTTTCGAAGGAGATGGCCGGCCATCTTCCGACACAAATCTGGAGATTGCCGGCCATCTCCTAAACCCGGCCAAATCGGTATCATCGAAAGCCGATTTTGGCCAGCTCCAACTGCTTTCCGTCGCAGAGCCGGCCAAAGTTAAAGGGGGCGTGTCGGCAGGGTACGGAAGGCGGGACGGGGGCGTGGTTACAAGATGGCCGGCTTCGGCCGATAATGGAAAAAAGAAGGCCGGCTCTGACGAGCATTTGGCCGGCTTCACTTGGCCCATTTATTTTTAGGACCAAGCCTCAAAAAAGTGCCCCAATTGACCAGATAACCACCGGAGGGAATTGGGGATCACCTCCCCTTACTCCCCCAGTGGTCACCAACCCCCGCCCACCCTCCCAAAAAATATTTTTTGCCAGCCTCTATGCCAGCCTGAAATATCATACCCAGCTCCCTGACAGCAGTATGCAGGTCCCTGGAGCAGTTTTTTTGTGGGTGCAGTGCACTTCAGGCAGGTGGACCCAGGCCCATCCCCCTTACCTGTTACACTTGTGGTGATAAATGGGAGCCCTCCAACCCCCCCAAAACCCACTGAACCCACATGTAGGTGCCCCCCTTCACCCCTTAGGGATGTGGTAGTGGTGTAGAGTTGTGGAGAGTGGGTTTTGGGGGGATTTGGGGAGCTCAGCACCCAAGGTAAGGGAGCTATGCACCTGGGAGCAATTTTTGAAGTCCACTGCAGTGCCCCTTAGGGTGCCTGGTTCGTGTCCTGGCATGTCAGGGGGACCAGTGCACTACAAATGCTGGCTCCTCCCACGACCAAATGCCTTGGATTTGACCGGGTTTGAGATCGCCGGCATTAGTTTCCATTATCGCTGGAAACCAATGCCAGCCATTAGTTTCCATTATCGCCGGAAACCAATGCCGGCCATTTCTAAAGCCAGCCCAAATGCTGAGATTTGGCCGGCTCCGACCATATTATTGAAACTAAACATATGCCGGCTATCTTATTTCGATAATACGGTCAGGACGCCGCTTTACGGGGCCGGCCATATAGATGGCCGGCCCCGTTCAATTATGCCCCTCAGACTCTACTAAAATATACTCACTAGGAAATGTATCATTACTCGTCTAGACTATTGTAATGCACTCTTGATGGGTATTGCTCAGAGGGAGATCAAGCGGCTGCAGACTTTTCAGAATATTTATTTATTTATTTTATTTATTTATTTATTGCATTTGTATCCCACATTTTCCCACCTATTTGCAGGCTCAATGTGGCTTACAGAGCCCTGTTATGGCATTGCCATTCCAAGATAACAGATACAATTGGTGAGGCAAAAGATTAGGGATAGGAAGGAAGATTTGAGCAGATAGGTATAGAAAGATGACTTTCGGACCTGGGGTGGTATTACCGAGGTGGCATAGTTAAGTTAGGAGTTTTCTTTGTAGGCCTTGTTGAAGAGATACGTCTTCAGAGATTTACGAAAGTTAGATATGTCGTCGATTGTTTTCAGGTCAGTTGGTAGTGCATTCCACAGCTGCGTGCTTGTGTAAGAGAAGGTGGTCGCATGTATTAGCTTGTATTTTAGTCCTTTACAGCTGGGGAAGTGTAGATTAAGAAATTTGCGGGAAGATCTTTTGGCATTTCTGGGAGGCAGGTGTACGAGGTTTTGCATGTAGGTCGGGGCGTCACCATGGATGATTTTGTGTACAATCGTGCAGATCTTGAATGCGGTATGTTCCTTAAGTGGGAGCCAATGAAGTTTCTCTCTTAAGGGTTTTGCACTGTCATATTTTATTTTTCCAAATATGAGTCTGGCTGCAGTATTCTGGGCTGTTTGGAGTTTCTTGATAGTTTGTTCTTTGCAGCCGGCGTATAGTGCATTGCAATAGTCCAGGTGGCTTAGTACCATAGACTGTACCAGGTTTCGCAAGATGGATCTCGGGAAAAAAGGTTTTACTCTTTTAAAGTTTCCACATGGAGTGGAACATCTTTTTCGTTGTATTCTGCACATGGGTGTCGAGTGTGAAGTTTCGATCAATAGTGACTCCAAGAATTTTCAGATTATTTGAGACGGGGAGAGAGAAGTTTGGTGTGTTTATGGTGGTGAAGTTGTTTGTGTTATGTTGTGAGGTGAGTACAAAACATTGAGTTTTTTCTGCGTTAAGTTTTAATTGGAATGCATCCGCCCAGGAGTGCATGATTTGGAGGCTTTGGTTGATCTCGTTGGTGATTTCATTTAGATTGTGTTTAAACGGGATGTAAATCGTGACATCGTCTGCATATATGTAGGGGTTGAGGTTTTGATTGGCTAGTAATTTGGCTAATGGTATCATCATTAGGTTGAAGAGGGTTGGTGAAAGGGGGGATCCTTGGGGGACTCCACATTCAGGTGTCCATGGGGCTGATGTATCCGCATTTGTAATTACTTGGTATGATCTTATGGTCAGGAATCCTTTGAACCAACTAAGAACTTTACCTCTAACTCCGAAATATTCTAGTATATGTAGTAGTATTCCATGATTGACCATGTCGAAAGTACTGGACATGTCGAATTGTAGGAGGAGTATGTTATTGCCAGTTGCAATTGCTTGTTTAAATGAGTTCATTACAGTCACTAGTACAGTTTCAGTGCTGTGGTTCGACCGAAATCCTGATTGAGACTCGTGTAGAATTGAGTATTTATTTAGATAGTGAATTGTTTCGTCACTATGCCCTCTGTGAGTTTGGTTATGAGCGGGATAGATGCTACAGGACGATAGTTAGTTAGATCCATTGTGTTTTTCTTAGCATCTTTAGGTAGAGGAGTAAGTAGAATGTTTCCTTTATCCATAGGGAAGAGGCCATTTTGTAGCAAGTAGTTCAGGTGTTTCGTGAGGTCTGTTTTGAATTGTTGGGGGGCTGATCTAATAAGGCTAGTGGGGCAAGTATCTAATTTGCATTGGGACTTGGCATATTTTCCAAGCGATTGTGAGACGTCGTCGAACGAGAGTGTGTCAAAGTTGGTCCATGATCGGTCTGATGGGTATTCCCCAGATATTGGGTCTAGACACTCAAGGAGGTTTGTATAATCAGTTGTGTTGGTAGGTATCATGGCTCGCAACTTTATAATTTTTTCTTTAAAGTAATTCGCAAGATTGGTTGCGGATGGGGTGTCTGTGTTGTTAGAGGTAATCGGTGTAGTGTTTAGTAGTGGTCAGTTTGGGCACCTTTTTGAAGCTTGGTCGCAAGAAAAAATGGACCAAGTAAAGTCAGCCAAGTGCTCGTCAGGGACGCCCTTCTTTTTTCCATTATTGGCCGAGGACGCCCATGTGTTAAGCACGCCCCAGTCCCGCCTTTGCTATGCTCCCTACACGCCCCCGTGAACTTTGGTCATCCCCACAATGGAAAGCAGTTGAGGATGCACAAAATCGGATTTCAATTATGCGGATTTGGGCGAGTCTGGGAGAAGGACGCCCATCTTGCGATTTGTGTTGAAAGATGGACGCCCTTCTCTTTCGAAAATGAGTCCATAAGTCTCTCCACGTACATCTTGCTATGTAAACCCCCTACCATTTTAGTCACTTTTCTCTCCTTTTTACATCCTTAGCGAGATAAGGCCTCCAAAACTGAACACTATACTCCAAGTGGGGCCTCACCAACAACTTGTACAGGGGCCTCAATACCTTCTTTCTTCTGCTGGTTATACCCCTCTCTATGCAGCCTAGCATCCTTCTGGCCGCGGCCACCACCTTGTCGCACTGTTTCGTCACCTTGAGATCTTCAGACACCATCACCCCAAGGTCCCTCTCCTGAGCCGAGCTTACCAATCTCTCCCCTCCTATCTAGTACACCTCTTGTATTTCTGCACCCCAAGTGCAACACTCTACACTTCTTTGCATTAAATTTTAACTGCCAGACCCTCGACCATTCTTCTAACATTTGGAGATCCCTTCTCATGGTTTCTACTCCATCCAGGGTATCCACTCTATTGGCTATCTTTGTGTCATCCGCAAAAAGGCAAACTTTTACTTCTAACCATGATCTCTAGACATGTGACATGAGCTTGATGGCACAATTTTAAATTAATTGAAGATGCTCAATTAATTTAAAGATGTTTCATGGTGACAAATGAGATTCCTGACAGTATGGAATTCCAATAGTCAAGCCAGTTCAGAGTGAAAGCATAGGCAGGAACAACAAGGTCTTTATTTTCCAAATAGGGTCAGAGTAAATGAAATTTCTGCATAATAAAGAAAGATTTCTTGACAATACTGAGATAAGGGGAGTAAATGAAAGCTGTGAATCAAAACTGATTCCTAAAACCTTAATGCTATCTTTAAGAGTAATAGAAAAATGGAAGGTGATAATATTGGAATATATATATTTTTTTTGCTTATCCAGTGCTTCCAATTTGGCTGGAATAATTTCAGTTTATTCAGCCCTTTAACCGAATTAGTATTGAGTATAGAAATCCAGCGAGAGTTGGTGAAATATAGTAGCTGCATGTTGTCAGTGTAAAGATAGCAGCTTATTCTATGGGTTTGAGTAAGAGTTGTTAATAGGGATACCAAGATGTTTAAGAGAACTGGTGCCAGAACGGACTCCTGTGGTCCTGTGCATGAGAGAATAGGAAGGCATGAGAAATTGGATTTCCATTTCATTAACTAACGATGATGAAGCCATCTTTGTGCTATACCCTGTTCTATATCCAGCAAGATGTGCATGAAGAGCATTTGTTTTAATTTAAAAGTTATTAAGTTGGAGAAGAACAGCTTTCTCAGCGAGTTTGGAAACAAAGAGATCATTTGAAATAGGCTCTCGGTGTTCTGTCTTACAGAGGTCCAGAGATGGTTCCTTCAAGAGTGGTTGTGCTCCAGGTACCTCCCAATTATTTTTATTTATTTTTTATTTATTTATTGCATTTGTATCCCACATTTTCCCACCTATTTGCAGGCTCAATGTGGCTTACGTAGTTTTATTATGACATTATCATTACAGGATATCAGATACAATTAGTAGTGTGCAGATATTGAGTAAGGGAAGAAAGAAGGAAGTGATTAGGCGGGTGAGTATAGAAGGTGGACTTTCATAGCTGGGTGGGTTGGTGAAGTGGATTAGTGAGCTATGGGTTCTCTTTGTTGAAGAGATTTGCGAAAGTTAGTTATTTCGTTGATTGTTTTCAGGTCTGTAGGTAGTGCATTCCATAGCTGCGTGCTCATGTAAGAGAAGGTAGTGGCATGCATCAGCTTGTATTTTAGTCCTTTACAGCTGGGGAAGTGCAGGTTGAGAAATTTGCGGGATGATCTTGTGGCGTTTCTGGGAGGTAGGTCCACGAGGTTTAGCATGTAGGTTGGGGCATCTGCGTGGATGATTTTGTGTACAATCGTGCAGATTTTGAACGCAATGCGTTCCTTAAGTGGAAGCCAGTGAAGTTTCTCTCTTAGGGGTTTTGCGCTTTCATATTTAGTCTTTCCAAATATGAGTCTGGCGGCGGTATTCTGGGCTGTTTGGAGTTTTTTGATAGTCTCTTCTTTGCAGCCAGCATACAGTGTGTTGCAGTAGTCCAGATGGCTTATTACCATTGATTGTACCAGGGTACGGAAGATGTATCTCGGGAAGAAAGGTTTTACTCTTTTGAGTTTCCACATGGAGTAGAACATCTTTTTCGTTGTGTTCTTCACATGGGTATCGAGAGTGAGGTTTCGATCAATAGTAACTCCAAGAATTTTCAAGTTTTGTGAGACAGGAAGAGAACAGTATGGTGTGATTATGGTGGAGATGGTTTTTTTTAATGGTGATGGTAAGGGGTCACTGGAGAGGTGCTAGGGTTCATAGAAGACAAATGTATTTTTCCACAGAAGCAAGTAGAACAGGGAATGTAGGAAAAACGGTAGACTCGGTAGGTCTTGTAATCTGTATCTGCCACCCTATTCTATATTTCTGTGTTTCTGTATTCCTTCTTTCCTTTTGTTCTTTCCAACCCAATGGAAATTGGAAAGAATTATACAAGGGGCATTGAAACAGTCTGTCTGTCTCTGTCCATCTATTTGGGGCAAATTAATTCTGAAAATTTAATGAAATGGGATGAAACTTGACATAAGAGAAAAAAACTGGTAAAACGATACAAGTTCGAAATAGATCAATTTGGAGTGAGGATTTTGGTCTTCCCCCTTCAACAAATAGCTCAATGCATTTATATGGAAAAAGGAGTTCATAAGTACACAAGTATTGCCAAACTGGGACAGACCAAAGGTCCATCAAGCCCAGCATCCTGTTTACATACTTAGATGCTTAAGGGGCCTTTTACTAAGGTTCACTAGTGATTTTGGTGCATGCTAAAAATAAGCGTGCATTAAACGCTAGAGACACCCATATATTTCTATGGGCATCTCTACCATTTTGTGTTCACTAAGAATGCTAATGTGCCTTAACCATCTAAGAGGGTCTTTTACAAAGGTGCGCTAGTGTTTTTAGTGTTTTGTCTGAATTAACCAGACAAATTGGACCACATAAAACCAGTGGCGTAGCTAGGTAGGTCCATGGGGGCCTGGCCCCCCCCCCCCAAATTTCATCTAGGCCCCTGGTTTTGCTGGCAGGGGTCCCCAACCCCCACCAGCTGAAGCCTTGTCCAGTGCCAGTCTCCGGCAACGCCGCATTGCCTGCCCTGCTCTTTCGTCCCCCTCACGTCCTGTACACTCCTTTTAGTAAAACTGAGCATAGTTTCACTAAAAGAGCATACCGGACGTGAGGGAAGAGAGAGCAGGCCAGGCAACGTGGCAGCGCTAGAGACCGGTGCTGGAGTAGGCTTCAGCTGGCGCGGGTTGGGGACCCCTGCCAGCCAATGTATTTGCTGCTGTGGGGTGAGGCAGGGTGGTGGGGGGAGCGGCAAGGCGGTGGGGGGGGGGGGCAGCGGCGGCGGTGGGGTGGGGTGGCAGACTAAAATGTGCCTCCCCCACCTCGGGCTCTGGCCTCCTCCCACCGTGAGGTCTGGCTACGCACCTGCATAAAACTGAGTTCAGTTTCACTTAGGCTAAGTGCTGAATATTGCAATTAACCAGATAACAGCCAGCCAGCCAGCCAGCAAACCCAGACATTCACATAGCCCGGCCTTGAATATCTGGGTTTAAACTGCCGGTGGCCAAAATGATGAGCTCCACCAGCAGGATATTTACCCCTATATGGGAAAATAGATTCATAGGCTGTTGGCATCCTATGTTGTTTATTATACATTTTCTCATTTTCCCATTTCATTAAAAAAAAAAAAAAAAACCAACTTTGAACAAATTAACCTTCCATGTCAGATTTACAGTTATCCGGTATTTGATTACAAAACTACGTTTTTATCTGACTGCAACAGGCAGGATTTCGAAAAGCTAGAAGGGCACAGCAGCAGAAATTTGCACAACAGATGGTTTGCCTCCTGCTAATGTCTCAAACAAATCACCGAAACCTCCACATGAAAAAGACGGATTATACGGACGGGGGAAAGGAAGCGAAATAAAATTCCTAGCTTTACTCTCAATATGTCTTAGAATTCTAATTTGGCCAATGAAAGCAGATCGGAAGCATAGCCAGGTTTTGACATTAGGAGGAGACCTTTTGTAAAATAGGCACCGGTGTGAGGCTGACAGGCCGATCTGCATAGGCGCCATTTCGTTCGAAATCTGTTTGGGGGAGCGGCCGCTCCCTTTGCACACCCCAGGGACGTAGCCAGACTTCGGTGGAAGGGGGGTCCAGAGCCCGAGGTGAGGGGGCACATTTTAGCCCCCCCCCCCGGCGCCGCCGACCCCCTGCTACTTTTGACCCCCGTGGCACCGCCCCTCCCCCGTCCCTTTTCGATCCCACTGCCGCCAACCCTCCCCCGCCACTGCCAGGTACCTTTGCTGGCAGGGGTCCCCAACCCCCGCCAGCCGAAGTCCCCTTCAGCGCCGGTCTCCGAGTCTGGCGCATTCGCTGATCTGGATTCTGTTTCTGTGAGTCCTGACGTCCTGCACGTTCCTACGTGCAGGACGTCAGGACTCACAGAAACAGAATCCAGATCAGCAACACGCTGGAGGGGACTTCAGCTGGCTGGGGTTGGGGGCTCAAATATGGTAGGGGAGGGTCGGTGGCAGGGGGGTGAAAGCAGGGGGGCCAGGGCTAAATCTGCGGGGGCCCATGCCCCTGTGGCCCCACCTAGCTATGCCCCTGGCACACCCCCAAGCTACACCTCTGAAGCAGATTTATTAAAGGGTTCCTTTTACTAAGCCGCGGTAAAAAGTGGCCTGCGGTAGTGTAGGCGCGGGTTTTGGGCACGTGCAGAATTATTTTTCAGTGCACCTACAAAAAAAAATGCCTTTTTAAAATTTTTTGCCGAAAATGGACGTGCGGCAAAATCAAAATTGGCGTGCGTCCATTTTGGGTCTGAGACCTTACCGCCAGCCATTGACCTAGCAGTAAAGAATTTGTGCGGTAATGACCTACCCGCGTCAGATGCCACTTGGTACGCATCCGCTATGCGCGTCCGAAAAGAAGAAATATTTTTCAGATGCGTGTAGTGGACGCGCACCCAAAATGAAATTACTGCAAGAGGCACGCAGTAGTTGGGCAGTAAGTCCATTCTGGCGCGCGTTGGGCGCCTGTAGAGCCTTACGCAGCATAGTAAGAGGGTACCATAATTTGTTCTTGTATGTAGATGCTCTTAAATTAATATTTGTTGTTGTGTACCCTCTTTTTTGGAAGGCATCTACTATAATAAAACTCACCCTCAACGTTCTGAGGACACTGACGTCAGTGAAGCCAAGCCCTGACTTCCTTCATAAAGGTTCGAAGGTTCGTGGTTGTGAAGCCAGCAAAGTCGCTCTGGGCCCAGCCCTCGAGGGCGGAGCAATGGCACAACAGCGAAGGGGTTGGCAGGGAGGGAGGCAGGGAGGCGGGGGGGGGGGGGTGGGAAATCGCTCCGGGCCCCGCCCTCACGTTAAACATCATGACGTTGGGGGCGGAGCAATGGCACAACAACGAAGGGGTTGGCCAGGGAGGGAGGGAGGGGGTGGGTGTTGGCGACGAAAACCTTGCTAGCGCCCGTTTCATTTGCTGTGAAACGGGCCTCTTTTACTAGTGTTCTATAAATACAACAGGATCCCTTTGTGACTACTGAGCACTGAAAACCTTGTAACAGTGTCTTTACACAGATTCTTGGATGGAGAACAACACTGGTTGTGAGGCCCTAAGGGACCACCCACTTTGTCTCTTCAGAAAGAAATGAGCTCACACACCGTTTGCTCATTTTCAACCAAAAAGATATCTTCACTGAAAAAAGAATCAGCAATAAAAGTAGAAAAAGTTGGAAAAAATGTCAGGAAAACAATCTGTAGACTCCGTGGTCTCAATTGTCACCAATTACACAGTTCTAAAGTTGAAAACTTCAAAACAGAAAAACTCTTCTACAGAATTTCAAAATCCCTTCAAACAAACCACTGTAGATAGCGCATCTGTTACCTCCCCTTGAAAAAGCCGAAGGGCGAAACGGGTCCCTGTCGGGAGTCATGTTTCTGGGAGTCAGGCAGCTGGATCAAACAAGAAGCTAAGGGGTCCTTGTACTAAGGTGGGCTGAAAAATGGCCTGCGGTAGTGTAGGCGCATGTTTTGGGTGCACGCAGAATCATTTTTCAGCGCACCTGCAAAAAAAAAAATGCCTTTTAAAAACTTTTGCCGAAAATGGACGTGCGGCAAAATGAAAATTGCCACGCGTCCATTTTGGGTCTGAGACCTTACCCCTAGCCATTGACCTAGCGGTAAAGTCTCACGTGGTAACCAGGCAGTAATGACCTACGCGCATCAAATGCCACTTGGCATGCGCCCAACACGTGCGTCCAAAATTATTTTTGGACGCGCGTATTGGACATGCACCAAAAATAAAATTACCGCAAGAGCCATGTGGTAGCCAGGTGGTAACTCCATATTGGCGTGGATTGGGCGTGCGTAAATGCTTGCGCAGCTTAGTAAAAGGGCCGCTAAGTTGGTCTATTTACATATTTCTGGGTTTTGTTCACGTATTTGGATGAGCACGTGTGATTTTTTTTGAGTATTGAAAAAAGTATAAAAATACATTTGTGGAGGTTTTTGGCCAATGAGAATGGCCCGTTTCATTGCTGAGAGTACGTCAGTGATAAGTTCACTTGAGCACATGGGTCCGTTGAGGTCTTTTCCTCCTTTTTTTTGGTTTTAAGGGAATCTATTAGCAACATATATTAGACTCTACAGCAGGGGCATAGCCAGACTTTGGCGGGAGGGGGGGTCCAGAGCCCGAGGTGAGGGGGCACATTTTAGAACCCCCCCGGCGCCTCCAACCCCTACGCCATTGCCGACTTTGCCCGCCCCTGCCGCCGACCCCCTCGATCCCCCTCCCGCCGCCAACCCGCCGTCGCCTACCTTTGCTGGCGGGGACCCCAACCCCTGCCAGCCGAGGTCCTCTTCTCGCAATAGGCTTCCTTCTGTTTCTGACATCCTGCACATCCAGGCCCCACGTAGCTACGCCACTGCTCTACTGTGGTTTGTTTGAAAAGATTTTGAAATTCTGTAGAAGAGTTTTTCTGTTTTTAAGTGATCTTTGTTTCTTTATCGACGTGACGATCTAAAACATCAAATCAATCCAGTTCTCTTGCTTCTTGAGTGCAACAGCTGGAAATCACACATCAACTGTTCTCCAGAGAGTTATCTTTCCCGTAATCTTTCTGTAACAGACACAGTTGTCTCCCCCTACTCTAAAAGACTGAATTCACTACTACAAGTACCTCACTGGTGAACAATGCTGCAAGGACAAAGTCCCTATCTTTAAGACTTTGGAACATTCATCCATTATTTATTTATTTGTTGCATTTGTATCCCACATTTTCCCACCTCTTTGCAGGCTCAATGTGGCTGACATAGTACCGTAAACGGCGTTAACCGATTCCGGTATAAACAAATACAAGGTGTGAACAGTTACAAGGCGATTTCATGGTAGAATGAGGTACATGTATACTAGAGACAATTGGGGAGAACTTAGAGGTGGAGAGGAAGAATTAGGATATGTCCGTTACGATCTTTGGTTACGTTGTGTCGCAAGTGTCCAGGTTTTTTATGTTGGGTCAGTGGGATATGCCCTTCTGAACAGGTCTGTTTTTAGTGCTTTCCGGAAATTCAGGTGGTCGAACGTAGCTTTTATTACTTCTGGTAGTCCGTTCCACAGTTGTGCGCTCAAGTAGGAAAAGCTGGATGCATAAGTGGATTTGTATTTGAGGCCTTTGCTGCTTGGGTAGTGGAGGTTTAGGTATGATCGTGCTGATTTTGTGGTGTTTCTGGTTGGCAGGTCGATGAGGTCTGTCATGTGTCCCGGTGCCTCGCCATAAATGATTTTATGAACCGTCATGCAGATTTTGAAAACGATGCGTTCCTTAATTGGAAGCCAGTGCAGTTTTTCTCGGAGTGGTTTGGCACTGTCAAAATGTGTTTTTCCAAATATAAGCCTCGCTGCTGTGTTTTGGGCGGTCTGAAGTTTCTTTATAATTTGTTCTTTGAATCTTTGCTGACCAAGGAACTGGAAGAAGAGCCCTTGTTGATAAATTAGGGAAGTTTGTTTAGGAATGAATACAGAGAAAAAGAGTGGCTTGATCTCTCACCAAAGGGGTCATGAACAGTGGAACCACTAGCTCATCTGTGAGAGAAGAAGGCATCAGAGAAGATTTTCTGGTCGGGGGAGTCAGAAATGACCATCCCAGAACAAAAGAGAATCCAGTGTTCGGAGGTGGTACTGGGTCATTCTGACTTCTAATACCCTTTCTATGTGCAAATAAATAAACAAACCCCGATGCAGGACGTGGCTGCCCCAAGAAGGTAATGAAGTGGCTGCAAAAATCAAGGTAAAAAAAAAGGGTCCTTTTACTAAGGTGCGCCAAAAAATGGCCTGTGCTGGTGCAGACGCATGTATTGGGTACGCACAGATCCATTTTTCAGCGCACCTGCAAAAAAGGCCTTTTTTTTTAGCAGAACATGTATGTGCGGCAAAATAAAACTTGGTGCACGTCCATTTTGGGCCTGAGACCTTGCCACCACCCATTTACCTACCGGAAAAGTCTCACACGACAGCGCGCATACAATACTGATGCTCAGTTAGCACCGCGTGCCAGAAAGTTTCCAGGGTATGTAGTGGGTGCGCGTAGAAAATGAAATTACCATCCGGGCCACACATTAGCCGGGTGTTAATTCAAAATTGACGCACGTAGGACGCACGTGTGCACCTACGCGGCTTAGTAAAATGGCCTCAAAGTTAACATAAGCGTTGCCATGCTGGGACAGACCAAAGGAAACACAGTATCCTGTTTCCAACAGTGGCCAATCCAGGTCACAAGTACCTGGCAAAAAAACAAACAGATTTTATGCTGCTTATGCTAGAAATAAGCAGTGGAGTTTTCCAAGTCCATCTCAATAATGGCTTATGGACTTTTCTTTTAGGAAATTATCCAAAGCTTTTTAAAACCCTGTTAAGCTAACTGCTTTTACCACATTCTCTGGCAACAAATTCCAGAGTTTAATTACACATTGAGGGGTCCTTTTGCAAAGGCAAGCTAGCATTTTTAGTGCACGCTAATGATTAGCACGCATTAAACTATAGAGGCACATGGGACTATATGGGCATCTCTAGCGTTTAGTGCACACTTATTTTTAGCGCGTGCTAAAAACGCTAGCATGCCTTTGTAAAAGGACCCCCGAGTGAAGAAATATTTTCCCTGATTTGTTTTAAATTTACTACTTAGTAGCTTCATGACGTGCCCTCTAGTCCTTGTATTTTTGGAAAGAGTAAACAAGCGATTCACGTCCACTCAGAATTTTAGAGACCTCTATCATATCTCACCTCAGCCATCTCTTCTGCAAGCTGAAGAGCCCTAGCCTCTTTAGCCTTTCCTCATAGGGAGGCTGGGGCATCCCCTTTATCATTTTCGTCACCCTACTCTGTACGTTTTCTAGTTCCGCTATATCTTTTTCGAGATGCGGCGACCAGAACTGCACACAATATTTTTTTCTACTCCTTTCCTAATTTCTAACATTCTATTTGCTTTTTTAGCCACTACTGAGCAGAGGGTTTCAACGTATCATCAACGATGACACCTAAATTTAAAACGAATTGGAGAAAATTTTTCTTCACTCAATGTGTGATTAAACTCTGGAATTCATTGCCAGACAATGTGGTAAAGGTGGTTAGCTTAGCGGAGTTTAAAAAAGGTTTGGGCGGCTTCCTAAAGGAAAACTCCATAGACTGTTATTAAATGGACGGGGAAAATCCACTATTTCTGGGATAAGCAGTATAGAATGTTTTGTACTTTTTGGGGATCTTGTCGGGTATTTGTGACCTGGATTGGCCACTGTTGGAAATAAGGTGCTGGGCTCAATGTACCTTTGGTCTTTCCTAGTATGGCAATACTTATGTACTTACTTATGTACTTAAATCTTTTTTCTGACTGAGCCTTGCACCATGAAGCTGTAGTTTGGGCTCTTCTTTCCTACAAGCATCACTTTGCACTTGCTCATATTAAATGTCATCTGTCATGTGGATGCCCAGGCTCCCAGTCTTGTAAGGTCCTCTTGCAATTTTCCACAATCCTCTAAATTAGTATCTGACCTATTAAGCTTAATATCAAAGAATGTGGATTTTTAAATACTTATCTTTCCAAACCTAGATTGATGACAAGTTACAATTGAGCCAGAGTAGATGGCTAGCTCGTTCTCTGTCTCCAGAGTGCTTGGTAAATAGAGCTAAAGGCTTATCTGCATTAACATGGTAATGAAATTTTATCCATGTTAAGTACTTATTAGGTAAATACACTCTGATGAGAATAATTTTGATTTTGCTGCAGCGCAATTTTCTGCAAAAAATGTAAAAAAGGCCTTTTTTACAGGTGCACTGAAAAATGGATCGGCGCGTGCCCCAAACCGCGTCTACACTACTGCATGCCATTTTTCAGCGTGCCTTTGTAAAAGGACCCCACAATTTGCAGTTCCGTGCCTCTTTGCTGCATTTAGGCACACTCAGTTATGCCAGCTTTACATAAGTACATAAGTAATGCCACACTGGGAAAAGACCAAGGGTCCATCAAGCCCAGCATCCTGTCCCCGACAGTGGCCAATCCAGGTCAAGGGCACCTGGCAAGCTTCCCAAACGTACAAACATTCTATACATGTTATTCCTGGAATTGTGGATTTTTCCCAGGTCCATTTAGTAGTGGTTTATGGACTTACTACTACTACTACTTAACATTTCTAGAGCGCTACTAGGGTTACGCAGTGCTGTACAGTTTAACAAAGAAGGACAGTCCCTGCTCGAAGGAACTTACAATCTAAAGGACAAAATGTCAAGTTGGGGCAGTCAAGATTTATGGACTTGTCCTTTAGGAAACCGTCTAACCCCTTTTTAAACTCTGCTGAGCTAACCACCTTCACCACGTTCTCCGGCAACGAATTCCAGAGTTTAATTACGCGTTGGGTGAAGAAAAATGTTCTCCGATTTGTTTTAAATTTATTACACTGTAGTTTCATTTATGTAACTGCATTTATGTAAATGTAAGATGCACCAATGCTGGGTTTTGGTGCCATTGTAGAACAGAATCTGGGTGCTACTTGTGCTGCATCAGGGCACGAACATGGAGGCTCCCACTTCTAGAATTGCCACCTACGTATTGTTCTTTCCTTGCAAGTTATAACTATTTTCCCACTTTTGTCTGCAAAGTTTCTTAACTTCAATATAATGGCAGGGCTTAAATTCAAAAGGAAAGTGTCTTTTGCTGGCTGAGCTATGCATTTCATATATCCATCTGGGCAAACATTTCTTAATAAAGAAGTATTATTTTATCATTTCAAGCAGGTAGAAGTAAGTGCATAACTGTAAAAAAAGGTGACAAGAAAAACAGCAGCATTATGCACAATTATCTCACAGCTGTGCATTTCAATTCAACATTCAAACCTTTGGAAACAGCAAATAGCATGGGCTTCATTTTACCTTTGCTAATAATCCAAACTGATTCCAAAAATTACACACATGCACAATTAAAGTGATAGGTGGAGGAAAAGGAAAACTAAAGTAGTTCTACATGTGAAATTAAAGCACTTACAAACATGTAACTGAAAAAAACAGGGATTTCAGGCCTCATTTATTGTCTTAGTGAATAAAGTCCTTAATTTTCATAAGTAGTACTGGGTTGTGGAAGTATTTTATCATAGGCAATTTAAGGGGAGAAGTTATCATTGTGGACTTCCGTTAAGATGTGTTACTTTACTGGGACCTGTGCAAAAACAGCACAAGCTAATAGTAAAAATGGTAGCCCACAATGATAACTTCTCCTTTAGTGAGAAGAGTTTCAGTCTCTGGTAACCAGAGCTGACATTGTGATGTCATAATGCCTCATTCCACCACTGCCTAAGAGCCAACCTCATCAATGATGTCACAATGGCTTGATTGCTTTATTTTTGGCTCACTTTTATTATATAAAGCAGGGATTTCAAATTCTAGAGACTTTTTTTCTTTAAGATGGGAAGTTATCAATATGGGTCACTGTTAAGTATGTTATTTTACTATTAACTCCAGTTATTAGTAACTAGGTCTCATTGCATAAAATGGGACCTGCGCTAAAAGAGCATGAGTTAGTCGTAACATAACATGTATTAATGGTACCCCAGGTTGATAACTATGCACCTTAGTCTAACATTGTATAGTGCTAAATTTACAGTTGTCAATGGAGGTGCAGTGGCACTTCTTCCCCCTCCTCAACATCACTTCTTCTGATTCTCCTCTCACATTATCTCCCCGCTCCCCCCGTTTTCTATTTCTGTTGATGGCTCTCTTATTCTCCCTGTCTCCTCAGCTCGAAACCTTGGGGTCATCTTTGACTCTTCTCTCTCCTTCTCTGCTCATATCCAGCAGATCGCCAAGACCTGTTGTTTCTTTCTTTACAACATCCGTAAAATCCGCCCCTTTCTTTCCGAGCACTCTACCAAAACCTTCATCCACACCCTTGTCACCTCTCGTTTAGACTACTGCAATCTGCTTCTTGCTGGCCTCCCACTTAGTCACCTCTCCCCTCTCCAATCGGTTCAAAACTCTGCTGCCCGTCTCATCTTCCGCCAGGGTCGCTTTACTCATACTACCCCTCTCCTCAAGACCCTTCACTGGCTCCCTATCTGTTTTCGCATCCTGTTCAAACTTCTTCTACTAACCTATAAATGTACTCACTCTGCTGCTCCCCAGTATCTCTCCACACTCATCCTTCCCTACACCCCTTCCCGTGCACTCCGCTCCATGGATAAATCCTTCTTATCTGTTCCCTTCTCCACTACTGCTAACTCCAGACTTCGCTCCTTCTGTCTCGCTGCACCCTATGCCTGGAATAAACTTCCTGAGCCCCTACGTCTTGCCCCATCCTTGGCCACCTTTAAATCTAGACTGAAAGCCCACCTCTTTAACATTGCTTTTGACTCGTAACCACTCGCCTCCACCTACCCTCCTCTCTTCCTTCCCGTTCACATTAATTGATTTGATTTGCTTACTTTATTTCTTGTCTATTAGATTGTAAGCTCTTTGAGCAGGGACTGTCTTTCTTCTATGTTTGTGCAGCGCTGCGTACGCCTTGTAGCGCTATAGAAATGCTAAATAGTAGTAGTAGTAGTAGTCCTTCCAATTCCTCCCTCAAACGTCACAACCCCCTTTGACCCCCCTGTACAAACCCAGAGCCCTATCCCCCTCTTAACCACTGCTTGCTCCGGGATTGGTAGCATGGAATGTTGCTACTATTTGGGTTTCTGCCAGACACTTACGACCTGGATTGGCCACTGTTGGCAGCAGGATACTGGGCTAGATGGACCATTGGTCTGACCCAGTATGGTTATTCTTATGTTCTTAAACCTTGATTCCCCTCCCCTTGACCTATGCTAGAGTCTCCTTGGTGGTCCAGAGGTACCCAAGCTGCAGTGGAGCCCCTTTACTGTCCTATGATTCAACTGAGATCCAAAATGCTTGCCATGACCCCTTGCGGTCGTCTCACAGCCATTTTAGATCCTGGTGCAAAAGAAGAGGGGATCCACCGCTGCCTGGGTACCACTGAACCACCATCCTGGGTACATCCTGTAGGGGACAGAGGATGGCAGGAGGGTCTGGCTCTGAGAGGCCAAGGCCTGTTCTCTAGGGGTGAGCAGAATTTTGCATGGGGGGGGGGGTGTCGAAAGGGGTTGTAACTATTATAGAAGATTGGAAGGAGGGGTCATGGGGAATCGGAAGGTGGAGTGATGTTAGGAGTGGGACTTTATGTTTTCTGTGTGTAGGGGAATGAAGTTGTGTATAGGGAGGGAAGTGGGGAGCACCACCACGGCAGTGACACTTCTTTATTTTCTTTTCTGGACGTACACTGTATTCCATGCAGTGGCAGACAGTGTGGGTGCTCCTGTGCAGTCTGCCACTGTATGGCTGCCCTGTCTAATAAATTCAGGGCAGATATTGCACATGCCCCTGAATTTACCACATAGGCTTTGCACTCACCACACATTAATTTTAGCTGTTAACTCATGGCAAGCGCAAAGAATATTTGCAAAGGTTGCTGAGTTAGCTTCAAAGAGCCTGTTTAAAATAGGTCCCTTAGATTCAAAATTATATAAAGAGGAAAGGTCCCACTGAACTTTCTTTCTGAGAAGTTCTGAGAGAAGAGGACATTTCTCTGGTAAGTGAACACTATTTTGCTTTGTGCTTTGGGAACTTAAAGATTGGGGTTTAAAGGAGGAATTATAGGTTAGTGATAGGCAAAATAAAAATATAAAAAAAGCACATTTTATCAACTAATCTCCATAGTCTTTTTGCCTTAGTTTTAAAAACTTTGTACCACAACATTAACAGATAGACTCTAGCAGGCACTGCAGGGCAAAAGATTGCAAATTAATACTGTCAAGTACTGAGCATGATGTAAATATGAACAACAAACATAGTTTGAAATGTCTATATGCGAATGCCAAGAGCCTAAGAAATAAGATGGGAGAGTTACAATATCTTGGGCAAGTCACTTAATCCTCCATTGTCTCAGGTACAAGCTTAGATTGTGAGCCCACCTGGGACAGAGAAATATCCAGCCCAACCGTGACCATCCCCTGGCTGCTGCCCCCCCAAATGCAGGGCTGCCTGGCACAGCAGCACTGCAGCCAGGCAGCTCTCGGACGTTCCCTCCGCTCCTTCCCGCCCTCAGCTCCCTGATTGAAAGCCCTCTTCTCCGTTCCTCCCCCCCCCTTGCGTGTGCTTAACCCTTTTACTTTCAGGCGCAGCAACGGTAGTGAAGAGGACAACACAGCTTCTCCCTTCCCTCACACAGTGTCCCGCCTTCTGCGATGATGCATGTCCTGTTTCCGCGAGGGCGGGGCACTGTGTGAGGGAAGGGGGAAGCTGTGTTGTCCTCTTCATTGCTGTCGCTGCGCCTGAAAGTAAAAGGGTTAAACGTGTGTGGGGGGGGGGGGGGGGGAAGGAATGGAGAGGAGGGCTGTCCGGGAGCTGAGGGAGGACAGGGAGAATTGCTGGACATGGATAAGTACATAAGTACATAAGTAGTGCCATACTGGGAAAGACCAAAGGTCCATCTAGCCCAGCATCCTGTCACCGACAGTGGCCAATCCAGGTCAAGGGCACCTGGCACGCTCCCCAAACGTAAAAACATTCCAGACAAGTTATACCTAAAAATGCGGAATTTTTCCAAGTCCATTTAATAGCGGTCTATGGACTTGTCCTTTAGGAATCTATCTAACCCCTTTTTAAACTCCGTCAAGCTAACCGCCCGTACCACGTTCTCCGGCAACGAATTCCAGAGTCTAATTACACGTTGGGTGAAGAAAAATTTTCTCCGATTCGTTTTAAATTTACCACACTGTAGCTTCAACTCATGCCCTCTAGTCCTAGTATTTTTGGATAGCGTGAACAGTCGCTTCACATCCACCCGATCCATTCCACTCATTATTTTATACACTTCTATCATATCTCCCCTCAGCCGTCTCTTCTCCAAGCTGAAAAGCCCTAGCCTTCTCAGCCTCTCTTCATAGGAAAGGCATAGGCGGTCAGTGGCCTAACTGTTTGGGAAGGCTAAAGGGGGCGGAGTTAGGGGTGGTGCCAGGGGTGGGGCTTATATCCATAATTGTCTGACAACATACAGAAAAAAAAAGTAAAAGTCACAATACCTTTTATTAAATTTAGATATTAGATATGTATCATATGTCAAAGAATAAAGTGGTTGTTCAAAGCACATATTAACCAATGTATACTATTCAAAAATGTTATCAATTATTAAACACTGCTATTTCCATCCATTGAAAATCCCAAAATGAAATGGTCGCATTAGTGAAGTAACATTATGCATGAAGCACTGTAAATATTACACTGGGCAGACCCTAAAACACCAATACACCACCCATATAAACACAGACCATCAACAATATTTTTTATTTATTTATTTTATTTATTACATTTGTATCCCACATTTTCCCGCATAGCAGTAGGCTCAATGTGGCTTACAATACGAAACAATATTTCAATATGAAACAAGGGATCATAATATCACAATTCCTCATGTACAGCCACAAAACAACCTGTTAGGGTGGATAGTGTTCACAATGAACTCCTTCTGTTAACGACTAGATAGAGATAAGAGTTTTCAATTTTGGTACAGTATAAGTCATCACAAGAACAAAATATGAGGAAACCAATGGACTGCATTAGGGGCTTATAGCCCATTTAGTTATGTTTAAACAAAAGAGATCTGCATGAAACAAAATATTTATTTTTATTTTAACTTATAAAACCTCTCTCTCTCTCTGCCCCAATCCAGTATTGCCCCACTGTCTTGCCCCTCACCACCATCCAACATTGCCCCTATGCAGTGGTGTGCTGGTAAATGTTTAACAGGCTCTCTCCCCGGTCCCCCTCTGCGCCCCCCCCCCCAAATTGCAGAGCTGGCTATAGCTGGGGAGAGAGCCTGGGGGGGTGGGGGTGGGCAATGCATTACTCCAGGAAAAAAAATTAAATGATCCCAGGTTCCAATCTAATTCATGTTTAATGTGCGATAAAATGCCATAAATAAGTAAATAAATATAAACTTTTAATGTTGAGCACCTGATTCTCAAAGTGAACATATTCCAAACACTATAATGAAAATAAAATGATTTTTTCTACATTTGTTGTCTGGTGACTTTGTTTTTCTGATCATGCTGGCCCAGTATCCAATTCTGCTGCTATCTGTCCTCTTAACTCCGTTTCCAGGGCTTCCTTTCCTCCTTTCTTCTTCATTTCTGGTCCTCCGCAGACTTCACTGTGTAGTGGATCCCGCTTCTGCCTATTTTCTTCATCCATGTGCAGTTTTTCTCCTCTCTTCCTTTTACCTCATCTCATCTCCTTCTTCACTCTTCCCTCCCCTCCATCCATGTCCAGCATTTCTTCTCTCTCCCCTGCCCTCCCCTCTATCCACCCATGTCCAACGACCCTCCTCTCCCCTGCCCTCCATCCACCCATGTTCAGCGACCCTCCTCTCCCCCACCCTACCCTCCATCCACCCATGTCCAGCGACCCTCCTCTCCCCCTGACCCCCCTCCATCCACCCATGCCCAGTGACTCCCTTCTCTCCCCTGCCCCCCCTCCAGCCACCTGTCTAGCAACTCCCTTCTCTCCCCTGCCGCCCTCCAGCCACCCATGCCCAGCGACTCTCCTCTCTCTCCTGCCTCCTCTCCAGCCACCCATGCCCAGCAACTCTCCTCTCTCCCCTGCCTCCTCTCCAGCCACCCACGTCCAACGACTCCCTTCTCTTCCCTGCCCCCCCTCCAGTCACCCATATACAGCGACTCCCTTCTCCTCTGCCCCCCTCCAGCCACCCAGGTTGACCTGCGGATTCTTCAGGGCAGGCAGGAAAGATCCCCAATCTTTCCTGTCCGCTGCTGGTGCTGACTCTCCCCCGTTGCCGGATCGCTATTCAAAATGGCCGCCTTCAGCAGAAGTCTCACGAGGCCGCTGCTGGAAGTCTCAGCGGCCATTTTTAAAAAGCGATCTGGCAGCGGAGGAGGGTCAGCGCCAGCAGCGGGCAGGCAAGACTGCCTGCCCCGAAGAATTCGCTGGACAGGGGAGGGGAGGAAGAAGAGCCGGCTCGTCAGCAGGGAGAGGAAAGTACAATTTTGTTGTTCCTGCCCTGCTGAATTCAAGGAGAAGGCAGAGGAAGCAGGTCACAGTTGGGCTGGGGAGGCTTAGCCTCCCCAAGCCTCTTATACGGGGCGTCTATGATGGGAGGGCAGGGGGAGAGAGAATAGATGGCTGGAATTGGAGAGGAGGGCAGGGGGAGAAGAGGGGAGGGCAGGGGGAGAGATCACTGGACAGGACAGGAGGGGAGGGCAGGGGAGCGTGGAGAATTGCTGGACATGGATGGATGGAGGGGAGGGCAGGGAAGTCAGGAAGGAGATGTGCATGGATGGAGGGAACAGAGGAGAAATCCTGGACATGGATGGAGTCTGTGTACTCTTTCTTTTAAAAAATACTATAAATAAAAATCACAAAAAAAAAGAAAGATTAAAAGAAAAAAAAAAACATAGATAAAACAATCCGTATCTCATACCCCTGGAGCATATTACTCATTATACACCCTTCCCAATAATTAATTATCATGGCAGAACATGTCTCCTAACTGTTCCCTTAAAAACATAATCACCATTACATGACAACCTTGCTAGCGCCCGTTTCATTTGTTTTAGAAACGGGCCTTTTTTACTAGTATTCTTTAAACTATGCATAACTTTAGGCATAGTTTGTAGAATCATGCTAACCACATGGATTTCCGGCACCAATTTTTAAGGCGCCATTTATAGAATTTGCCACTAATTGTATTGTTTACAATATCTTCTAATTTTTTAGTTAAGCATGTTTCTGGGGAGGTAATTGGTTGCCTGGAATTTAGAAGGTAATAGTTTTGCTGATTATTTTTCCCAATCCAATTAACTTCATTAGATCTAAACCAGAGCCTCTGTGGGCAGTTCTGCTCCTGTTTGGACATCATTTAAGTTGCAAAGTGCAGACACTCTGGAGATTATTAAGAAATTATGCTTTAGATCTTTGTCCTTCACAGCAGATCAATGCATTGCTTTCTTGTTAATCTTAATGAACATTATAAATGCATCTTTCAGAGAAGAAAGCTTCCTGGCAGCCTTAAAGGGGTCTGTGGGTCATCCACCATCAAAGAAAGTTTCTCAACCTACCAACCAGTTTCCAATCTTCCCTTTTTAGGGAAATTGGTTGAAAGGGCTCTGGCAGTATAACTGAAAAATTCTTGGAAGATCCTGGAGTACTGGATGCCACTCGGTTTGGTTTTCAGCCCTGTTACAGCACTGAAACAAATTTATCTTTATCTGATGTGTTTCATAGGCTTCGGACCAGCAGATTGCCACAGTGGTGGCAGTGTTAGGTGTGACTCCTGCTTTTTAACATGGTCAACCATGCTGTACATATTGATCAGCTTTCTCTCCACACTCGTCCTTCCCTACACCCCTTCCCGTGCACTCCGCTCCATGGATAAATCCTTCTTATCTGTTCCCTTCTCCACTACTGCCAACTCCAGACTTCGCGCCTTCTGTCTCGCTGCACCCTACCCCTGGAATAAACTTCCTGAGCCCCTACGTCTTGCCCCATCCTTGGCCACCTTTAAATCTAGACTGAAAGCCCACCTCTTTAACATTGCTTTGAACTCGTAACCACTTGTAACCACTCCTCCACCTACCCTCCTCTCTTCCTTCCCGTTCACATTAATTGATTTGATTTGCTTACTTTATTTATTTTTTGTCTATTAGATTGTAAGCTCTTTGAGCAGGGACTGTCTTTCTTCTATGTTTGTGCAGCGCTGCATATGGCTTGTAGCGCTATAGAAATGCTAAATAGTAGTAGTAGTAATTAGGAAGTACCTGTATCAAGTGGTTTAATTCAGTTTTGGTAGACAGATTCCAATGCGTTGCATGGTGAGGGGGGGGGGTATAGATCTCCTCCCCAAGGACATTACCTTTTGGGGTCCAGATTCCAACATGTTGCTAGGGTGATCAGATCTCCTCCCCAAATAACATTACCCTTTGGGGTCTCCTGAGGCTCAGTATTATATTTTTTGTATTGATTATTAATTAGGAAAGCTAATCTAGATGATCTAATCCTTCTCATCCATGCAGATGACATCTAGTTAGTTGACTTTTGGGGAAAAATAAGGACTTCTTATTATCTAAAATCAATCTGCACAGTATTATTGGTAACCCCCCCCCCCCCCCCCAATGTTGTGTTTTTTTTTTCTTCTTATGTTTGTTAATGACATGGGATATGTTGTTGATATTCCCATGCTATTGCAAATGACAGCCCATCCCTACGACTGAGCCCTCTTGGAGCACCTTTGCCATTTGGCAGAGTGTCCATTGCAACTCTCCTGCTGGAACTCCCCAGATCCACCTTAAGCAAGACTTTAAATACAGTAGCTCCCTTCAAAACACCAAAGAAGACACCCTTTGGTCATCTCTTCAATAGAGCCTACAAAAAGAACCCTTAAAGACACAAATCACCTCCTAAACTATCCTATCTAACACCATCTTCTCTAATTCCTCATCCATCTTCTGCATACTATTGATTGTATCCAATATCCTGTCATGACTTTGTCATAACAACACTCTGTAAGCCACATTGAGCCTGCAAATAGGTGGGGAAATGTGGGGTACAAATGCAATAAATAATAATAATCTGTGGAAATGCAGGTCCAAACTCCATTGCCTCTTAATTGTACAACCAAAATGTCCAGGATGACCAAAGTTTATTCTTCAAAAAAAAATGCTGATAGTACAACCCAAGAAGGGACGTGTTTCGACAAACACAGTCTTCGTCAGGGGAATCTGTCAAATCAGCATAAGAATGCTGTTAAGGCAATTCCAATATGACAACATGCTGTTTACTGATTTGACAGATTCCCCTGAGAAGACTGTGTTTGTCGAAACACGGCCCGTGTTGGATTATACTATCACATTTGTTTTGAAGAATAAACTTTGGTCATCATGGACATTTTGGTTGGCTTCTCCCATTTTTTTGGTTTTGATTTCAGTGACTGTGTGGAACTTATCAGTGCCCTTTGGTGTCTTAATTATACAGGTCTACAGCGCTGCACAAACATAGAAGAAAGACAGGCCCTGCTCAAAGAGCTTACAATCTAATAGACAAAAAATAAAGTAAGCAAATCAAATCAATTAATGTGTACAGGAAGGAGGAGAGGAGGGTAGGTGGAGGCGAGTGGTTACGAGTCAAAAGCAGTGTTAAAGAGGTGGGCTTTCAGTCTAGATTTAAAGGTGGCCAAGGATGGGGCAAGATGTAGGGGCTCAGGAAGTTTATTCCAGGCGTAGGATGCAGCGAGACAGAAGGCGCGAAGTCTGGAGTTGGCAGTAGTGGAGAAGGGAACAGATAAGAAGGATTTATCCATGGAGCGGAGTGCACGGGAAGGGGTGTAGGGAAGGACGAGTGTGGAGAGATACTAGGGAGCAGCAGAGTGAGTACATTTATAGGTTAGTAGAAGGAGTTTGAACAGGATGCGAAAACGGATAGGGAGCCAGTGAAGCGACTTGAGGAGAGGGGTAGTATGAGTAAAGCGACCCAGGTCAGTTGAGAACTAGGCATTCTAAAATCTTCCTCACGTTGACCATAGAGAGGATTGTGTTGCTCTTCTACTGATGCAATGAACAGGCTCTGAACTGATTAACTCCAGAGCCCCTGTTGAGACAACCTGGTCAAGCTCTTCTTTGTCTTGCAGCTATGAGACAAGAGAAGCAAGTTTGCTCCTCTCTCCAGGTAGAGGCAACTTCAGGAACCCTCACACCCCATTGTCTGGCGTATATCCACAAATGCACACGGACAGAAAAATTCATAGAATTGAGTAATACTATCCCTCATTCCAGGTCTGGATTTATTAGAGAGCACGAGGGCATCACACAAGGACAACCGTATGGCATTGCGGCTCATATCTGCTATTATTTTCTCTTGAATTCTGGAGGCATGTTTGTGAATAAATGTTGGAAGATGCCCAAAACTTAAGAACTTATTCCCAAGCTGGCAGGATTGTCCAGGTTTATAGTTGATTTATCTATACTTCACTTTAAAGTCAAGGTGAACTTCAAAATATAACATGCATAATCAAACAGTTTTTGACAATTGACCTAAACGACTGTACAATATCATAAAATAAAAAATGGGCAGATGAGTACTGATTCCACCCTTCAGTAACAAGCGGCACTGCCAAATCAGAGCTCATTATCCTCCTATTAGAAACATTGCCAGCAGTAACTGGGCACGTCCTGCGTCTGTCTCCAAAAAAATCATGCTCAGCTTGCATGTGCCTAAAAATGGTGTTATGTAAACTAAACAAGCCTTCGTATTCTGCTTACAGGTAGCTTGTCAGTCAATGCCAAAATATTCAGGCAGTCTAGCAGGACTGAGATCCTAAAGAAATCCTTATATGTGCCTCCCACAACACCCCTTCACATGGAACTCTAGAGTGATTTGTCCAAGTTCCCGGAAGTTGCTTATGTCCGTTTGTCTGTCTCCCTACTGAATACAATTATCCTTGCCTGAGACCTCTACAATAAAACTTCATCTTATGATAATGAAATATTAAAATGCAGATCTTCAAATTCTCCCGGAAAGCAGTAGATGTAACCATGAGAGAGAGATTCGCAAAATTCCGCCGGCATACATGATTGATGACTTAGCAATGAAATATTGATATAGAGAGATGAGGGTCTCAATTTTTGTAAACTACAGTGCCTTTAATTCTTGGATATTATGGGACCAGGAAGGGGAAACTAATTGTGTAAGGCATTGACCATATTCTGTATGGGCCAAGAAGCAATTTCAGCTGTCCATGTCATAGCTACAATACATAGGAATGTTTGGTCATGCATGACCATATGGTTTGAGGTTAATAAGGATTACAAGATTGTTTTCTAAGTAATGCTGTAGTGAAGGGAAGGAGTAATTTGCAATAGCTATTTTAGCTGAAGCATCCTGCATTGTGAAGCCACTTTACAATGATCAGCTAAAGTGAAGTGGTTGGGCATGATGCGACACTGCAGTGGCTGACTGACATAATGCTCATCTCAATGCAGTATTATACTGACTGATTATGTTAAGGGTAATTGCTATGGTAGAGGAGTGGTCTAATCATTAGAGCAGTGGGCTGGGAATCAGAAGAGCCCAGGTTCAAATCTCTTTGTGGCATTGGGCAAGCCACGTGGAGGGGCATTTTCGAAAGGGGTGTCCAAGTTTCAATTTGGACGTCCTTGCAAAACATCCCAATCCAGGGGCAGGGAAACCCATATTTTTGAAACAAGATGGATGCCCATTTTTTGTTTCGAAAATACCACCATGGACGTCTAAATCCTTAAATTTCGCCGTCCCTAGATTTGGACGTCCCTAGACATAGACGTTTCTGATTTTCGGTGATTTTCGAAACCAAAGACATGCATCTCAGAAACGACCAAATGCAAGCCATTTGGTCATGGGAGGAGCCAGCATTTGTAGTGCACTGGTCCCCCTGACATGCCAGGACACCAACCGGGCACCCTAGGGGGCACAGCAGTGGACTTCATAAAATGCTTTCAGGAACCTAGCTGCCTTACCTTGTGTGCTGAGCCCCCAAAACCCACTACCACCAACTGTACACCCTTATGGGTGAAGGAGGCACCTAGATGTGGGTACAGTGTGTTTGTGGTGGGCTTTGGAGGGCTCGCTGTTTCCTCCACAAACGTAACAGGTGGGGGTGGTGGTGCTGGGTCCGCCTGTCTGAAGTGCACTGCAGTACCTATTAAAGCTGCTCCAGGGACCTGTATACTGCTGTCATGGACCTGAGTATGACATCTGAGGCTGGCACAAAATATTTTTAAAGATGTTTTTGAGGGTGGGAGGGGGTTAGTGACCACTGGGGGCGTAATGGGAGGTCATCCCCGATTCTCTTCGGTGGTCATCTGGTCATTTTGGGCACCTTTTTGTGCCTTAGTCATAATAAAAACAGGTCCAGGTGAAAATGTACAAGTGCTCGTCAGGGACGTCCTTCTTTTTTCAATTATGGGTCAAGGACGTCCAAGTGTTAGGCACGGCCAAGTCCCACCTTTGCTATGCCTTCGACATGCCCCCTTGAACTGTGGCCGTCCCTGCGACAGAGTGCAGTTGGGGACACCCAAAATTGGCTTTCAATTATACTGATTTGGACATTTCTGTGAGAAGGACGTCCATCTTCTGATTTATGTCGAAAGATGGGCGTCGTCCTCTTTCGAAAATGAGCCCGTTAATCTTCTATTACCTTGGGATGGTCAAGGATGGTGCTGGCAAGCTCATCCCACTTAGGGCCTGCCATTAAAACCATCATACTTGTGCTGTCCCCATGGGCCATTCATGGCTCACTGCTCCTGGGCAGAAGGGACTTGATGATGAGGAGTTACCATGGCACAGTGTTCATTTATTATTTATTTTATTTATTTATTTATTGCATTTGTATCCCACCTCTTTGCAGGCTCAATGTGGCTTACAATTCATCATGGATACTGGAAGTAGAAGAGAATATACATTTGGTTACAGAGGATTAGGTGTTACATGGTGGTGAAATACATAATAGTATTAAGCAGCAGACATTATAAGACAATACTGGAAATTTTAGAGGTTGTGAAGTTACTCATGTTGATCTTTGTGATATATCTTGTCGAAGAGATAGGTTTTCAGTAGTATGTGCAGGTACGAGACAAAGAGCCTGATTCACCAAGCTTTCCCCTCAAAGACACAAAAAAATTGTATACTTACATACCATTTGTCTGTATAAATTTATTTAGATTTTGCTCACACCTTTTTCAGTAATAGCTCAAGGTGAGTTACATTCAGGTACACTGGATATTTCTCTGTCCCAGGAGGGCTCACAATCTAAGTTTGTACCTGAGGCAATGGAGGGTTAAGTGACTTGCCCAAGATCACAAGGAGCAGCAGCAGGATTTGAACTGGCCGCCTCTGGATTGCAAGACCAGTGCTCTAACCACTAGGCCACTCCTCCACCCAACAAAACCCAACATTTATGGGCATAAATGAGGGCAAATCATCTGAGGGCTATTCTGGAAGGGCCCACATAAGTGGCATATCATGCCATTGCAAGGGGGTGTTCTTGTTTAGAAAAAGCTTTTGTCTAAAGTCTTTCAAATCTACTATTTCTGAGTAACAGCTGTTGTTAATATAAAGCACTTTTGTTTTAACGGTCCCAAAATAAGGGGTCCTTTTACTAAGGTGCGCTGAAAAATGGCCTGTGTTAGCATAGGCGTGGATTTTGGGTGTGCGCAGATTCATTTTTTAGCGCGCCTTTAACACTTTTTTGCTGAAAATGGGCGTGCAGCGAAATCAAAATTTGGTGCGCATCCATTTTGGGTCTGAGACCTTACCGCCAGCAATTGACTTAGCTGCATGTATCAGTGCTTAAAAGGAGGACTTGACATAGTCCTTGTTTTAGCAGTACAAGCTGCCTGCTTCAGGGGTCATCACAATACCATTCTAAAAAAAACCCATATACATGTGTGTTTCATACACAAAAGAATATCTTAATACAAACACCTTAAAACTAAAGGTAAAAATAACATCGAGCCGGTAGTGGGAGGCGGGGATAGTGCCGGGCAGACTTGTACGGTCTGTGCCCTGAAAATGGCAGATACAAATCAACGTAAGATATACACAAAAAGTAGCACATATGAGTTTGTCTTGTTGGGCAGACTGGATGGACCGTGCAGGTCTTTTTCTGCCGTCATCTACTATGTTACTGGGGGAGGAAGCGGGGAACAGCGGCGAACACGGGCGGGGGGGAAGGCCGTACATACAGGACGCTCCTGACGAGCGCCTTTGCCCCTCCCGATCCACGTGTTTGTGTTTTGTGGGGTTTTTTGGTTTTTTTTTTAACGTTTGTGGCATGCGCAGAGCAGCCAGCATAAGGCTTGGCTGCTCTGCGCATGCTTTAGGGGCCGATTACCGACAGGGATTCCACCACGAACATGTGCGGCTTGTTTTTTTGGTGCATCCTTCGTTTTTTAAAATTCGTTAGGGACTTTAACATTTTAGATTTTTTAACGTTTGCTTGATGCATCTGCCTCTTCATGGCTTGTTATCTCTCTTTTTTTTTAATTGTCACATTTTTAATGTATTATTTAGCATTTTTAAAGTTTTTTTTTAACTGGATGACATCATCAATGTTGTTTTTGACAGGAACATGGCATTTTTAATATTAGGACCACTAGTAATACTCAGATTTCCCTTGGGCATATTGTCTGTAGCTGGGAAAGCTTTGTTTCAAGTATTTGCCACTATGACAACACTTAGGGGTCCTTTTACTAAGGCGTGCTGAAAAATGGCTTGCGGTAGTATAGGCGCAGGTTTTGGGCGCGCGCTAATCCATTTCTGAATTTTAGGTCTCATTTATTGAATTTAGTGCTATATGTGTAAATTCCTTCTTTCTTACAGTTACTATAGGCTTCATGAACATTTACTCAGGAGCCCTTTCACCTCACATAAGATAAGTTTGAATATATCTCAAGCCAACACTTCTTTCTATACTCTGTTTTCCTTACAATATCATTAACCCTTAAGAACCACTTCTCCTCAAGTGTGATGTATGTGCAGTGTAGGTGACGGCAGCACTTATCTGCGTCCAGCTCTCTTTAAACTTCATTTCTTCTCCTTTCCTGGTTAACATTGGGGCCCTTCTTCTCTTCCACATGCGGAGGATTCCAGCTAAAAAAACAAACAAACTATAACTAACTTTAAAGAAATACTCAAGAGAAAATATGTGCTTATCTGTATATGTGTGCACTGCCTTTGTGTTCTTATAGAAGTCTCTGGATACCTACACAGTGAGACAAACTGATTACTTGACATAAATCAAAAATTCTTAATTCCCTCCCTAGAATTCCTTTTCTGTAACATAGTAAATGGCGGCAGATAAAAAGCCCTGTATGGTCCATCCAGTCTGTGATTTCTGTAATTTACCTATATTCTCCTCTCTACTCTAGTTTCTTCTGGTGGGCTGGATTATTTGAGAAAGAAAGTATTCCTCTTAGGTTCACTCACACACAGCTCTGAGCTGACCTCTTTTGAGAGGTGCCCTTTTTACGCTGGCAGGGAAGTTTAGTTTTTACTTTTTTTCTTTTTCAAGCTAACCAAGCTTAGGTCAGAAAAGCTCTGGATAAGATAAAAGACAATTCCATAAATTTCACAGAACTCTTAAAACTTTGTTCTATTTTTCTTGGTTACTTACAAGTGCCCGTAAATCTCCCCTCTTTGCTCAGAGGTTAGAGCACTCAGAAAACTCTATTTAACTCAAAAGTTGAAATTAAGGTCGCTTTTTCTGCTAGAGTATTTTTAAACAGACTGAGAAATCAAAATTCAAACACTAAGAGGGTCTTTTATTAAGGCCCACTCACATTTTTAGCACGTGCTAAAAGTAGGCGCGCGCTAAACATTAGAGACGCCACCTCAGACGAGGGCGGGCACAGGAGAAACGGAGGGACGTCCGAAGTTGCGATGCGATCAGCTGTTCTTCCCCGTGCTGTGCAGCGCCTTCACACAGATGTGAGAGGCGCTGTGAGGGCCCGGTAAGACGGAGGGGGGCCCAGTGGAGGGGGGAGCGGCAGCGATGACCTCAGGGGGGGCGGCGGGGGCGGGGCTCGGGGGTGGAAGATAGCGGGAGGTGGAGCTGAAGAGAAAGAGAGGAAGAGAGGAAGGGAGGGGGGGCTGGGACTGCCTAAAGTTTTGATTTTTTAATGCAGGGGGGAGCGGGGAGCAGCGGCGACCTCGGGTGGGGGGGGGGCAAGGCCGTCCATAAAGGACGCTCCTGACGAGCGTTTTTGCCCCCTCCCGATCCTTTTTTTTTTTTACATTTGCTGGGGCTGCCTAAAGTTATGATTTTTTAATGCAGGGGGGAACGGGGAGCAGCGGCGACCTTGGGCGGGGCGGGGGGGAGGCAAGACCGTCCATAAAGGACGCTCCTGACGAGCGTTTTTGTCCCCCCATGATTTTTTTTTTTTAACATTTTACTTTTTTAAGCCGGGCAGCCCTAACGAGAGGTACAGACCTCTCGCTAGCTTTCCCGGAGTTTTCCAGCGTTAGGGCAAGCGGTAAACTTTGATGCATCTCATTTCAATAGGGTTTCTACACAATTTGCTCATCTGCATTCCGTTTTCGTTTGCTGCTACCGTCGTCGGAAATTGGGTTTTAATACATGCCAGGGTTAAAAACTTGTTCGTTAAAGGCTCGTTAAAGGCTCATTTAGTTTAGTGCATCTTGCCTTCAGTCTGTTTAAAAATACTCTAGAAGAAAAAGAGACCTTAATTTAAACTTTTGAGTTAAATGGAGTTTTCTGAGTGCTCTAACCTCTGAGCAAAGAGGGGAGATTTATGGGCACTTGTAAGTAACTAAGAAAAATAGAACAAAGTTTTAAGAGTTCCGTGAAATTTATGGAATTGTCTTTTATCTTATCCAGAGCTACGCGGGCTGCAAAGAACAACTCATAAAAAAAACTCCAGACCGCCCAAAATACAGCAGCCAGGCTGATATTCAGCAAAACACGCTTTGGAAGTGCCAAACCCCTCCGAGAAAAGTTGCATTGGCTCCCAATCAAAGAACGGATCATCTTCAAAATCTGCACCTTAGTCCACAAAATCATATATACAGCATAGTCCCAGAATACATGACAGACCTCATAGACTTACCAATAAAAAACAAAGTCAGATCGTCAAGATCCTACCTAAACCTACACTACCCAAATTGCTAAGGACTGAAATACAAAACAACTTACGCAGCCGGCTTCTCCTACACAAGCGCACAACTACGGAATGGGCTCCCAAAAGCCGTGAAAACAATCCACGACCACTTGAACTTCAGGAAATCACTAAAAACCAACTTCTTCAAAAAGGCTGACCCCAACGACCCCACGTAACCTTCTTCACCTACCAACACAGCATGACTATGATCGAACAAGACATCACGCAATCTTCATCCATTCCGACCCTCCACTTATACCTCATACGATCACTATACAACTTTGTATTTGTTATCCACCAACTGGGCAAACGCCTTTGACGGTACTATGTAAGCCACATTGAGCCTGCAAATAGGTGGAAAAATGTGGGGTACAAATGCAACAAATAAATAAAATAAATAAAAGAACCCCTTAGAACCAGTCTGAGAGACATAAAAAACAGAGAGAGTTGTTGGCAGATTTGCTTACAGTTCTGTTCAATCCTTTTCAGGCTTAATTACTAGGATTCACACCCAGTTTCTTCTTACAAAAATGCTCAGCAATGTTATTATAAAAAAGCCCTTTAGGGCCAGATTCTACATATGGCGCCTTAAAATCCACGCGGAAATAAGTGTATTCTATATGATTTAGGCGTGGTGTATAGAATACGCTTAGTTGATACCGTAGCGCCTAAGTCTACGCGCATCCATTTACACCAATAAAAAACCTGGTATATATCCTTGCGCGTAGATTTCGGTGCACTGAACCGTATTCTGTAATTATGCATGGACATTTTAGAACGCCCAAGAAATGCCCATAAATACACCATAAACATGCCCCTTTTAAGTTACGTGCATTAATTTTGAAGTACGCGCTTTGCAATTTAGGTGCGGTTCTTTAAAGAATACACTTAGAGGGGCATAATCGAACGTTGCCGGCGAGATAGTTTGCCGGCGATCTATTTTGGCGGCGGCGCAACAGCTGGCCGGAACCGTATTTTCGAAAAAGATGACCGGCCATCTTTTTTTTCGATAATACGGTTTAGCCCGGCCAAATGCCAGACTTCGCCGGGTTTGAGATTGCCAGGTTTGTTTTTCAGCGATAATGGAAAAAAAATGCCGGCCATCTCAAACCCGGCGAAATCCAAGGCATTTAGTCATGGGAGGAGCCATTTGTAGTGCACTGGTCCCCCTGACATGCCAGGACAGCAACCGGGCACACTAGGGGGCACTTCTAAAAAAGTTTAAAAAATACACAAATAGCTCCCAGGTGCATAGCTTCCTTCCCTTGGGTGCTGAGCCCCCCAAATCCCCCCCCAAACCCACTCCCCACAACTCTACACCATTACCATAGCCCTTATGGGTGAAGGGGGCACCTACATGTGGGTACAGTGGGTTTTTGGGGGGGGGGGTTGGAGGGCTCAACACTTAGCACCACATGTGTAACAGGTGGGGGGGGGGGGGATGGACCTGGGTCTGCCTGCCTGAAGTGCACTGCACCCATTAAAAACTGCTCCAGGGACTTGCATACTGCTGTCAGGGAGCTGGATATGACATTTGAGGCTGGCAAAAGTGTTTTATTTTTATTTTTTTAGTGTGGGAGGGGTTGGTGACCACTGGGAGAGTATGGGGAGGTCATCCCCCATTCCCTCCAGTGGTCATCTGGTCAGTTGGGGCACCTTTTTGAGGCTTGGTCGTGAAAATTAAAGGACCAAGTAAACCCAGCGAAATACTGATTAACGCCGCTTTTTTTTCCCATTATCCGCAAAAGCCGGCCATCTGGTAGCCACGCCCATGCCCACCCATGTCCCGCCTTCGCTTTGCCGCCGACACGACCCCTTGAACTTTCACCGGCGCGGCAACGGGAAAGCGGCAATGGTGTCAAAAACGCCGCTTTCGATTATACCGATTTCGCCGCTTTTGCGAGATCGCCGGCCATCTCACGATTTATGATCACTTTCGAAAATAAGCCTGTTAGTGATTTCCACTGACCTTAACAGATATATTTTTGCTGGCCGGGACCTTTTTCTATTTTAAACATACTTTTATTTACATTGTGTGTCCTTGCTGGTATCCGTGGATACCAATGTGCAGGCGTGAAGTTTTGTGCCGTTTTCAGCTTCCTGCAGTCCCCCCCCCCCCCCCCCCCCCTGCACTCCAATCCTGCTCTGGGGCATTATTACTAGCATTTTGACATGCTTCTGTGCAGGTGCGAATGGGCACGAGTACGATTTGTGCTGCCGACGCGGCTCTTTAATTCTGCCAATGATATGGGCACTGCTGGACCTCCCTGGAACTTAAATGATTTAATTTCAAGGCTCCAGGATCACCAAAATCCTTCCCAGGATTTCCCGAAGCTCATGGCCACCATTCCTAAGGGTGTCACGCATGCACGGATACGGCTGAGATTATGATGCATCGCATCATTGCGCATGGATGCGGGTGACACCAGCAGCCTATCACAGCCTTGGAGGCTCCCTGCAACTCCTGCTGGCCCAGGATGCCTGCGATCGCGCCGACTGCATGACCAGCACGGCCATCACCTCTGCTGCCTCACGGGAGGAGTCCAGACTTCCCCCCAAAGGTAAAAACCCCCCATTAAAGTTTAACCTCTGGTTACAATATAACACAACTCTTCCGTTGTACGATTCCCTAGTGTGGCTGTGCCACATGAACTTTATCTAACCACAATATCACTTTGTATTTGTTTACACCGTAGTCTGCAAACGCCTTTCCGGAACTATGTAAGCCACATTGAGCCTACAAATAGGTGGGAAAATGTGGGATACAAATGTAACAAATAAAATAAAATATGTGGATATATTATATGATTCACAATTAATATATGATTTGCCCCTGATCCAGGTGCTATGGTCTAATCTGTTTTGCAACAAAAAAAAATCCAGAGCTGGCAAAACTACACCTCAGCGAGGTGAAAGAATTATTTTGCAACACCGCGTCAAATGCTGTGATGAGAGCTTCAATAAATCTTGCTCAGCTGCCAACAGAAAATGATCTGTTCCAGTGCACTCTGTTTTGCTGTGGGCAACTGACCTATTTGAAAGGGTCAGTAATTAGGATCTTTGATAGCAATTCACTTTCTTTTGCAGAAATCATTGCAGAAGGACCTTAGAATCACCTCATTATAGGCATAATTCTATAACTTGGCGGCTGCATTTAAGTGCCACTTCTCTAAGGGGCCCTTTTACTAAAGGGTTGACGCATGGCGATGGGCTTGCTGCACGCCAATCCGAAACTACCGCAGGAGCCCAGTGGTAGTTCCCACCCCCCAGAATGAGCCATTTACGGCACTGTACAAATATAGTCTATTTTTGTAGCGCTGGTGCTTACCCAACGGTAATTGCTACCGAGTTAACACAGGAGCCACCCGTCTCAATGGGTGGAAGCAAGGGCTCCCTACGAAATGGCCGCATGATAAGTGGTTCACTTACAGCATGAAAAGTGCTGTGTGTAACTACCAGACACATCATATTGCACCGTGCAGAAAGGAAAAAGGCCTCAAAGAGCTCCAAGATAATATTCAATCTAACGGAGCTAAAATAGATCTTTATGATCGTCTCTTCATCATCGACCAGAAAACCTTCAAAATAAATTTAGCTTCCTTTTTGGCCAATGATGAAGAGAAGATCATAAAGATCTGTTTTAGCTCCGTTAGATTGAATATTATCTTGGAGCTCTTTGAGGCCTTTTTTCTTCCTGCACGGTGTCTGGTAGTTACACACAACACTTTTTGTACGGTAAATTGATTTTGTCATTTTTAGTAAGTGGAAATTTTTGAGCCAGTTTTCTAGCGAATTAGCATTTCCACACCCCACTGGTTTCTAAGTTTTAGTGGATTTCACTTACAGCATGGCCATTTCTTTTCTTAAAAAAAAAAAGGCAGCCTTTTACCCGCAGCAGTAAAAAGGGGCCTCAGTGTGCACGTGCTGATTCTAGCGCAGGCCCCCTTTTACCGCACCTTAGTAAAAAGGGTCCCTAAGTAAATATACAGAATCCCAGCACTTTCACGTGTACATGTGCACTTACATACAGTGGTGGAAATAAGTATTTGATCCCTTGCTGATTTTGTAAGTTTGCCCACTGACAAAGACATGAGCAGCCCATAATTAAAGGGTAGGTTATTGGTAACAGTGAGAGATAGCACATCACAAATTAAATCCGGAAAATCACATTGTGGAAAGTATATGAATTTATTTGCATTCTGCAGAGGGAAATAAGTATTTAATCCCTCTGGCAAACAAGACCTAATACTTGGTGGCAAAACCCTTGTTGGCAAGCACAGCGGTCAGACGTCTTCTGTAGTTGATGATGAGGTTTGCACACATGTCAGGAGGAATTTTGGTCCACTCCTCTTTGCAGATCATCTCTAAATCATTAA
Source organism: Microcaecilia unicolor (assembly GCF_901765095.1). Lineage (NCBI taxonomy): Eukaryota > Metazoa > Chordata > Amphibia > Gymnophiona > Siphonopidae > Microcaecilia > Microcaecilia unicolor. The sequence goes on from NC_044037.1 coordinate 289,737,621, forward strand.
GAGTTCTGGGCTGTCGCTTGGCAACTCGCAGCTTCAGCTCCCTCCATAAGTTTTCAATGGGATTAAGGTCTGGTGACTGGCTAGGCCACTCCATGACCCTAATGTGCTTCTTCCTGAGCCACTCCTTTGTTGCCTTGGCTGTATGTTTTGGGTCATTGTCGTGCTGGAAGACCCAGCCACGACCCATTTTTAAGGCCCTGGCGGAGGGAAGGAGGTTGTCACTCAGAATTGTACGGTACATGGCCCCATCCATTCTCCCATTGATGCGGTGAAGTAGTCCTGTGCCCTTAGCAGAGAAACACCCCCAAAACATAACATTTCCACCTCCATGCTTGACAGTGGGGACGGTGTTCTTTGGGTCATAGGCAGCATTTCTCTTCCTCCAAACACGGCGAGTTGAGTTCATGCCAAAGAGCTCAATTTTTGTCTCATCTGACCACAGCACCTTCTCCCAATCACTCTCGGCATCATCCAGGTGTTCACTGGCAAACTTCAGACGGGCCGTCACATGTGCCTTCCGGAGCAGGGGGACCTTGCGGGCACTGCAGGATTGCAATCCGTTATGTCGTAATGTGTTACCAATGGTTTTCGTGGTGACAGTGGTCCCAGCTGCCTTGAGATCATTGACAAGTTCCCCCCTTGTAGTTGTAGGCTGATTTCTAACCTTCCTCATGATCAAGGATACCCCACGAGGTGAGATTTTGCGTGGAGCCCCAGATCTTTGTCGATTGACAGTCATTTTGTACTTCTTCCATTTTCTTACTATGGCACCAACAGTTGTCTCCTTCTCGCCCAGCGTCTTACTGATGGTTTTGTAGCCCATTCCAGCCTTGTGCAGGTGTATGATCTTGTCCCTGACATCCTTAGACAGCTCCTTGCTCTTGGCCATTTTGTAGAGGTTAGAGTCTGACTGATTCACTGAGTCTGTGGACAGGTGTCTTTCATACAGGTGACCATTGCCGACAGCTGTCTGTCATGCAGGTAACGAGTTGATTTGGAGCATCTACCTGGTCTGTAGGGGCCAGATCTCTTACTGGTTGGTGGGGGATCAAATACTTATTTCCCTCTGCAGAATGCAAATAAATTCATATACTTTCCACAATGTGATTTTCCGGATTTAATTTGTGATGTGCTATCTCTCACTGTTACCAATAACCTACCCTTCAATTATGGGTTGCTCATGTCTTTGTCAGTGGGCAAACTTACAAAATCAGCAAGGGATCAAATACTTATTTCCACCACTGTACGTAAGAGATAGTTATCCTGTAAGGGCACAAACAAGTGGCATAATGGGTGGAGCATGGGAGGGTGTAATGGAAGTGAATTTTAAAGATTGTTTTTCATCTCTGTCTTGACCGACCAGTGCACTCGGGGTCTGTATTGTCGATTAGAAGTAATTCTGTTTAACTTTGATTGTGTGAAAACAAGTTGGAATGTGGAAGATAAGACACAGCTCTAATTAATTTGTTATGTGAAGGGAAAGATGGCTCTTGTTTTCGGAAGTTCAGCCTGGCCACCTGGACTTGGGAAAACATGTGACCACATTCCCACAGTATGGCTTGTTTACCTAAACAGAGAAGCATTCTGTAATTTTCCTTAGAAGCGTTCTGTAACTTTCCTCAGCTCTGAACATGAGTTCTGAGCCTAATAAAAAGGGGAGTTTCTTGCAGTGAAAGCGGGAGCTCATCTGTGAGTAACGTACGTACTGCATAGAGGATCTGTTCTTGGTCTAAAAAGCTCCTGGCTTTCGCTGTAACGGGCCCCTCAACTGGATAAGAGCCTGGATGATGTAAGGACCAGTGATGATTGGTGTTGGAATAATTGTCTATAGATAGGTATTGTTTATTTTCAGTTATATAGCTAATCATTGTGTTTATATAGCTAATCATTGTATATATCTTAACCATTGTAGATTTTAGTTCCTCTAATAAAGGTTTCATTTATCTAATATGACTCCAAAAGAATCCACAGTAATTACTGAGTAGTCTGTGTCAGTGAGACAGGCTGTAAATTCATAGCAGTGCAGAGGGGCATGGGTGGGTTGCTCATGCTGCATTTAGATGACCACAGTAATAGAAACAGAGAAAAATTAAGGCAGATAAAGATCGTATGGCCTATCCAGTCTACCCATCCACGCCATCTACTATACTTTCCTTTCCCTTAGAGATCCTATGTACTTGTCCTAAGCTTCCTTGAATTCAGATAGAGTTTTCATCTCCACCACCTCCATAGGGAGGCCATGCTATGAATTCACCACCCTTTCCGTGAAGAAGTATTTCCTCAGGTTACTTCACCATCATCCCATGCCCCCTCGTTCCAGAGCTTCCTTTCATTTGAAAGAGACTCTCCTCCTCTGCATTTATGCCATGGAGGTATTTAAAAGTCGCTATCATATCTCCCCTCTCCCGTCTTTCTTCCAAAGTAAACATTTTGAGATCTTTAAGTCTGTTCTCATATGCTTTATGATGAAGACCACTGACCATTTTAGTAGCTACTTTCTGGACCGTTTCTATCTTTTTGAAGGTAGAATTTTCAAAAGGCTTTTGACAAAGTACTTCATGAAAGACTCCAGAGGAAACTGGAGAGTCATGTGATACGAGGTACTGTCCTATTGTGGATTAAAAACTGGTTAAAAGATAGAAAACAGAAAGTAGGGTTAAATGGTCAGTTTTCTCAATGGAGAAGGGTAGTTAGTGGGGTTCCCCAGGGGTCTGTGCTGGGACTGCTGCTTTTTAACATATTTATAAATGATCTAGATATGGGAGTAACTAGTGAGGTCATTACATTTGCTGACAACACAAAGGGGCCCTTTTACTAAGGTGCACCGAAAAATTACCTGCACTGGTGTAGGCGCGTGTTTCGGACGTGTGGCAAAATTAAAATCAGTGTGCATCCATTTTCCGCACGATACCTTACTGCTACCCGTTGACTTAATGGTAAGGTCTCATGCATTAACTGGACGGTAATCCTTGGTGTGCGGTAACCGCTGGGTAAGCACCACACGGTAGAAAATTTCTACTGCTTGTTTTGGCCGCGTATAAAAAATGGAATTACTGCTAGGGGCACACAGTAGCCGGGTGGTAGATCCAATTTGACATACGTTGTACACGCATAAGCACCTATGCACTTTAGTAAAAGGGCCTCAAATTTATTCAAAGTTGTTAATTCACAAAAGCATTGTGAATAATTACAAGAGGACATCTAAATGGCAGATGACATTTAATGTGAGTGAGTGCAAAGCGATGCATTTGGGAAAGAGGAACCCGAATTATAGTTACATAATGCAAGGTTCCACATTAGGAGTCACTGACCAGGAAAGGGATCTAGGCGTCATTATTGATGATACATTGAAACCCTCTGCTCAGTGTGCGGCGGTGGCTAAGAAAGCAAATAGAATGTTAGGTATTATTAGGAAAGGAATGGAAAACAAAAATGAGGTTGTTATAATGCCCTTGTATCGCTCCATGGTGTGACCGCACCTCAAATATTGTGTTCAATTCTGGTCACCGCATCTCAAAAAAGATGTAGTGGAATTAGAAAAGGTACAGAGAGGGGGCGACAAAAATGATAAAGGGGATGAGACGTCTTCCCTATGAGGAAAGTCTAAAGTGGCTAAGGCTCTTCAGCTTGGAGAAAAGACTGCTGAGGGGAGATATGATAAAGGTCTATAAAATAATGAGTGGAGTGGAACGGGTAGACGTGAATCGCTTGTTTACTCTTTCCAAAAATACTAGGACTAGGGGGCATCCAATGAAGCTACAAGTAGTAAATTTACAATGAATCAGAGAAAATATTTCTTCACTCAACATGTAATTAAACTCTTGAATTTGTTGCCAGAGAATGTAGTAAATGCAGTTAGCTTAGTGTGGTTTAAAAAAGGTTTGGATTGCTTCCTAAAGGAAAAGTCCATAGACCATTATTAAAATGGGGAAAATCCATTTCTTATTTCTAGAATAAGCAGCATAAAATGTATTGTACTGTATTGTACTGTTTTGGGATCTTGCCAGGTACTTGTAACCTAGATTGGCCACTGTTGGAAACAGGATGCTGGTGTTACACTCTGTTACACTCCTCCAGAGGTGCAGCCTGCTTGCGCAGGGTATGGGCATTCGAGGATGAGGTGGCCATCTTGGAGATGGGCATCTCAGGTTGTGGCAGCCATCTTGAAGTTGGGCAGCTTCAGGAAGGAAGCCCATATTTGGACGTAGAGCATCTCCTCTGATGGGGGCAGCCATCTTGGAACAGCTGCACATGCCTGAGCCTAATTCCTACACTATTTAAAGCCCTGCCACCAGTCCTTCCATGCTTTGGCTTCTAGTGCTTAGAGGTCGTGGTCTACGTCTGTGTTCTACAGCCGGCTATCTTTGTTCCTGTGATTCCTGTGTACCAGACCCTGGATTGTTGCCTGACTACGCGCTGTGTTGCTGCCTGCCTAGACCTCACACTGTTTCTCTGACTATTCGCTGCGCTGCTGATTCCTTTACTCCTGGACGGTGTCTGCTCTCCCTGCCTGTCTGGTCAGTGGCCGTGCAACCCCGCCGGTTCCGGAAGTCCTGGTGGCCACCTGCACCTGGGGGCTCAACTCCCGGGGAACGGCGGTCGCTTCCCAGGTGAAGCTAGGGGTTGTCTGGCTGCCTGACCGAGTGCGGTGTCACTCCATCTTCGCCGTGCTCAGTCGGGGCACAAGGGCTCACATTCCCAGACATAACAGCTGGCCTTGATTGACCTTCAGTCTGTCCCAGTATGGCAATACTTGTGTACTTATCATGCATTGGGACCCTAAAGAGAGGCAACCACTTATAGTATTTCCCTTATGTGCTAGAAAGTGTAAAATGAGCTAGCAGTGAGGAACTGGTTGAGGGGCTGCGAAAAGCTGAAGCAAAATGAATTTCTCGGCCATTTTAATGTGCATTTGTACTTTCTCTTTGGCTGATTATTCAATGAATGTTAACAGTAAAAATAAATATTTAGTTTCTCATGTATTTTATGAATGTGGATACTAAAAATGAAATAGATTGTACACTTACCTCATTAATACCTCACAAGTGAGGGACAATAAGCAATCAGTTTGGAGGAATAATCTTCCCTTTAATGAGAATGGACTGCTGCTCTTTAAATTTTAATTTAGATTAAGAAGAGACTTGGTCTTTTGTTACATTGTGCTCTGCTAGCTGCGGTTGGAAAGGGAAAGATAATGGAGATATTTTTCCAGATCTGACGATGGGTTTGCTTTCTCTGTAATTAGCCAGCTTGTCTCTGTGGATAGGATGAGTGAATAGGATTGAACTCAATTTATATTCATGTGCTTTAACAGGTGTTTGCCTGCAGTGAAGCGTCAGTGCGAACTGAGTTCCTACTGCCAAATAATGCTGTCTTCCATTATCAGATGGTAACAGATACTTCTCTAAATTATAGAGGAATCAGCTTAATAAAGATGTTTTCTTATGAAATGTATCGGCAATCATTGTACAAGATGCGTCTCTATCACTGCAGGGTGTGACCGGTGTACCTTGTGTATTGGCGGTAATTTGAGGTATATTAACTAACGTTAGATACCGGGAATATCCTAAGCACCAGGGTTGCCGAGAGACAGAGCCAGGCCTGGGGCAGGGCCACAGCCGCTGCCACCATGCAGCCCCCCCACTAGGGTTACCATATGTCCGGATTTACCCCGACATGTCCTCTTTTTGAGGACATGTCCGGGCAACCGGGCGGATTTTGCCAATCTGCACGTTTGTCTGGATTTCTGGACAAACGGGCAGATTGCTCGCCTCCCCTCCCCTTACTACTGCCCTGGTGGTCTAGTGACCCTTTCCGCCTTCGGGGCAGGAAAGAGCCCCCTCTTTCCTGCCCGGAGCGCTGCCCTGCATGCTTCCTTCCTGTTGCTGATCATTGGAGTCGATTCAAAATGGCCGCCTAGAGTTGAAGTGACCTCGCGAGACTTCAACTCTCGGCGGCCATTTTGAATCAGCGCCGAGATCAGCAACAGGAAGAATGCATGCAGGGCAGTGCTCCGGGCAGGAAAGAGGGGGCTCTTTCCTGCCCCGAAGAGATCACTAGAAAGGCAGTAGTAAGGTAAGGGGAGGGGGTGATGGGGAGGTAGGGTGTGTGGCAGGGGGGAGGGGAAAATGTGATGGGGGCGGAGTGAGGGCGTGAAAGGGGGTGAGGCATGTGTCCTCCTTTTTGGGGGACAAAATATGGTAACCCTACCTCCCACTCGGGCTACTGCTGCCCCCTGCCCCCCCTTACCTTCCTGCGTCTGCTCCTCCATCGGTCTGTCACTTTCCTGCTCCTATGTGCCGGAATCCAGGTTATCGTGTTAACACAATCACCCTGTCCAAAACACACAGGAGCAGGAGAAAGACAGACTGAGGGAGCAGAACCTTCTGCATGCCTCTAGAAGCCTTGCCAATGCCAGGCCCCCCTTGGAGGCTGGGCCTGGGGAATCTTGCCCCCCCCCCCCTTTGGCCCTGCTAAGCACATGTTCTATAATGCATTTGCACAAATAACTGTTGTGCTAAACACTAGCACATGTCCACAGTTACATGTCTAACTTTAGGCGGGTAATGTTCACAATGTACAGCCTTGTGATATTGTTTTTAGAATGGTCTTTGAAGACCTCATCTACTGGAGTCATGGGGCACTATATAGTTTAAGCCGCCACTTCAGAAAGACAGCGGTCAGTGTAGCAGTTTTAATTGCTGTGAAGCCAGTATTTACATTGGATTTGCTTCGGTCTTCACCCGAATTATAGCTACGTCTTGCAAGGTTCCGCGTTAGGAGTTACGGATCAAGAAAGGGATCTGGGTGTCGTCGTCGATGATACGCTGAAACCTTCTGCTCAGTGTGCTGCTGCGGCTAGGAAAGCGAATAGAATGTTGGGTGTTATTAGGAAGGGTATGGAGTCCAGGTGTGCGGATGTTATAATGCCGTTGTATCGCTCCATGGTGCGACCGCACCTGGAGTATTGTGTTCAGTACTGGTCTCCGTATCTCAAAAAAGATATAGTAGAATTGGAAAAGGTACAGCGAAGGGCGACGAAAATGATAGTGGGGATGGGACGACTTTCCTATGAAGAGAGGCTGAGAAGGCTAGGGCTTTTTAGCTTGGAGAAGAGACGGCTGAGGGGAGATATGATAGAAGTGTATAAAATAATGAGTGGAATGGATCGGGTGGATGTGAAGCGACTGTTCACGCTATCCAAAAATACTAGGACTAGAGGGCATGAGTTGAAGCTACAGTGTGGTAAATTTAAAACGAATCGGAGAAAATTGTTCTTCACCCAACGTGTAATTAGACTCTGGAATTCGTTGCCGGAGAACGTGGTACGGGCGGTTAGCTTGACGGAGTTTAAAAAGGGGTTAGATAGATTCCTAAAGGACAAGTCCATAGACCGCTATTAAATGGACTTGGAAAAATTCCGCATTTTTAGGTATAACTTGTCTGGAATGTTGTTACGTTTGGGGAGCGTGCCAGGTGCCCTTGACCTGGATTGGCCACTGTCGGTGACAGGATGCTGGGCTAGATGGACCTTTGGTCTTTCCCAGTATGGCACTACTTATGTACTTATGTACTTATGTTATGGTGTTTTCACACCATCTATTTGAGTTAGTGATGTTTAAAGGAGTTTACCGTCCTCCTTTTTTTTGTGTTTGCCTTCGAGAGCACTGGAATACTTGGGCCCCTGAGGCAGGCATTGTTATGCCGAAACACAACCCGCGTCGGGTCTTTATCAATAAAAGGACTCTCGATTGTTCTAGTCGTGTAGGCCCTGTTGCGCTTTTTTCTTCTGCCGATAGAATTGGTACTTAGCGGAATAAGATCGTGAGGAAGCACAGTACGGGTAGGTATAGGGTCTCTCCCCTCTCAATTTATTTGTACTTCAGTTAACATGGGGACAGTTCAAACATCAGGCACCAACCAAGTTCCTTGGCACCTTGAAGCGGGAGTCCCTGGGATGTTACAATAAAGGAAAGAAACGGAAGTAGATAAAGCTGTGCTATGCCGTGGCGTAGCCAGAAGGTGGGCCTAGGTGGGCCAGGGCCCACCCACTTAGGGTTCAGGCCCACCCAACAGTAGCGCACGTTTAGTGGTAGATGGTGGGGATCCCAAGTTCCGCCACCTGAAGACTTTCCCCTGATGGTAACGAAAACGCTACTCTCCACGATACTGGCACCTGCACATACTCGGTTTTCAGTGAATGCTTGCTGCAGATTGCCAAGGTGGAAAGAAGCGTTTTCCCACCAGCTGAGATATTCTTTTGGTGGTGGGGGGAGGGGGGAGGAGGAGGGGAACACTTGGTGGCCATCCACTTCTTGCCTAGGCCCACCCAAAATCTGTCGTCTGACTACGCCTCTGGTGCTATGATTGTGCTAGTTCATTTTACTGCTTGCTGCGATCCCACTTTGTCGTAGCTCAGCGAATAGAACATGGTTGCACTTTAGTTGATCCAGTGGTGTTCCTAGGGGCGCTGACACCCGGGGAGGATCGCCGATGCGCCCCGCCCCCCGGGTGCAGCGCCCCCCCCCCCGTGTAGCGCGCCCCCCTGGCGAAAGGACATCCCCACCCCGGTGAAAGAACCCCCTCCCCCCCGGGTGCACGCCGCTGGGGGGGTGCCGCGCGCCGGTCAGCGTCGTTCGTTTCCATGCTCCCTCTGCCCCGGAACAGGTTACTTCCTGTTCCGGGGCAGAGGGAGCATGGAAACGAACGACGCTGACCGGCGCGTGGCACCCCCCCCGGCGGCGTGCACCGGGGGCGGACCGCCCCCACCGCCCCCCCTTGGTATGCCACTGAGTTGATCTACACACTGTGCAGTACTTTATGATCAGGGTTTACAAAGCACCACAGTGAGGATCTTTTCCCCTTCCTTTGGTCATCAACTAAATTCTGCAAATTCAGTGTATCACTTGGTCAGCACATGGACATATGCTGTTGTGCCCTAATTGAACTGTTGCTGTTGGGTTTTTTTTTGATTAATGACGTCCAAGACGATCTACAGCAGAGATTTATTGATTTACTGCACAGAAGTGATATTTATTTAGTGTTGTGACTAAATGAAAAGAAAGCTAAGCTTCTTAGTTTTTCTTTTGCTGAAGTACAGAATTCTGAAATTCAAGGTAGAGGGCAACCAAATTTTGGTTTCAGTTCTGGTGCCAAAACCAGCCTAACAGCCTTTTTCCGCCTGGTTTCAGTTCAGACCGAAAGGCTATTTTAATGTTTGGTCATGTTTTTGGTTTCAGCTGAAAAAAATTACTGTGTATTTTCAGTGGAGGATGAAAAGCTGTGCTTCATCCCATTTGTCTCCTTCCTTCCCCCTCCCTCCTAAACAAGAGTTTAGGCATTTATATGTGGAAACTGCCGAGTGATACCTCTCTTTCTTTCTTCCTTTCTTTTTTTTTTTACTAGTTGATTTTTTCTTTCATTGAATGTGCAAATGTTTCTTGATGTTGCCAGCGGCGTAGCGAGGCCGGCTGACACCCGGGGCGGGTCGCCGCTGCGCACCCCCCCCAGGTGCAGCATGGCGCACCCCCCCTCGGTGCACGCAACCCCCCCCCCGGAGTGCATCTTTACTGCCGACGCTCCGCCCCGCCGAGTGCACGTCGTCTCTGGGAGCTGCGTCGGCTCCGTTGGTTCCCTGCTTTCTCTGCCCTGGAACAGGAAGTAACCTGTTCCAGAGCAGAGAGAGCAGGTAACCAGCGGCGCCAACACCCCCCCCCCCAACGCTTGCACCCGGGGCGGACTGCCCCACCGCCCCCCCTTCCTACGCCACTGGATGTTGCTAAGGTTGCTCAAAAGCCACATAAACAATTTTTGTTAATGCGCCACCTATATGTGGGTAGAGACGGTTTGGGGTTTTCTTTTTTTTTTTTGGGGGGGGGGGGGGGGGGTGATACTTTCCACCACAAGTGTAATAGTTAGAGTGGATTATAGGCATGGGTCACCTTCTCCGAAAGTGCACTGCACCGACTACTAGGCTATTCCAGGAACCTGCTTGCTGCTTTAATAGGACTGGCCTTAACAGCTGAAGCTGTCATAGCGGCTGGTATGTACTATTTCATTTACATCTTTTTGAGAGGGTCAGTGACCACTGAAGGAGTAAGAGGGTGTCATTCCTTTATTCCTGCAGTGGTTATCTGGTCATTTAGGGCACATTTTTGTGGCTTATTCATGAATAAAACAGGTCTAGACCAAAACATCCAACTTACAGCCCTGGATGTTTTTGTTTTGTTCCATTACGGCAGGAACACCCAGATCCTGCCCCTAACATGCCCCTGGCATGCCCCCGTGTGATATGAATGCACTTCTGATGGACTTTGTAGAAAAAGCATCTAAAAATTGGTTTCAAAAATACAAATTTGGAAATTTTTATGAGAAAAACGTTCAAATGCCTATTTATGCCACTTTTTGGAAGTTTTTCTCATTTGAAAAAGAATCCCAGAGTCTATTATTTTGTATTCTTTATACCATTACCTATATTGTATTTGTTTTTTGGATCAATCAACTGTATTTCTCATTCAAGATGTTCTTGAAAATTTTTGCATGAAGTTTAACAACAGTAAAATTTTAAAAATACATTATTTTTGCAAGTTTCCAATAAACTCACCAAGCAATACAACATGTACATAAACTGAATGGGCTAGATAGAAAATATGTCTGTATATAAAAAAAGTATATTATACATATACAAACCTAAATTCATACACATTCAAATAAATAGGTAACAAAGTGAAAAAAAGCATACATCTAGACCCATTTTATCAAGTCCACATAAACAAGAAAAGAAAGGAAGCAAATCAAAATTATTCTTAAGAAAAAAGCACACACAGTCAAACTCAGGACATTAAATATAGCAGAACCTTCTATTGGTACAGTAGGGGGTCAACAGTGTACGGCCACTCCGTCATGCAACAGTTCAAATCGAAATAGTTCATCACATGACAGTTCATTGCTGTTCATCATAACACTCATCACAAATTCAAGCTAAATGTATTCAGGTTACATGCATGGAAAACTTGTGGTAAATGGGGGGGGGGGGGGGGGGGGCAAGCCAGCAGACATCAGCGCCTTTTCATTTGCACCTAAATATGAGCTTTGCTAAAACTTCTTACATATATAATTTTTGCAAAGCTCATATTTATATGCATAAGAACAGCATTTTCATCACCTAATATTTTATCATGTCTACAAAATGATCCATAGGACCAGGGCTGCCGAGAAGGAGGGGCAGGGGAGGCAAGATTTCCCGGGCTCGGCGTTAGAAGTTTCTGCTCCCCTGGTCTGTCTCTCTCCTGCTCCTGTGTGTCAAGACCCAGGTGATTGTGCTAAAGTGATAATTTGTGTCCCGGCACACAGGAGCAGGAAAGTGACAGTCACAAGCAATTACTCTATGAATTGTGTACAGAGAGAAAATATCTTCAAATGCCAAGAAATGTAGTCCCATACAGAGGAGCCAACTTTTCAAAATGATTGGGGGTGCTTAATTTCTTTTTTTTTTTTTTTTACAGGTGGTGCATTTCTCCCCCCCTCCTCGCCCCCCTCTCCCCTCACCCCCCTCTCCTCAGAGTTCCAGAACCCAATCCCTCCCTCCCTCCCTCCTTCCTCAGAGTTCCAGACCCCCCCTCCGAGTTCCAGACCCCCCTCCCTCCTCTGGTCCCGCCCTCATTTCCTGTTTCCGCAAGGGCGGGACCAGAGGCAGAGCTGAGAGCAACGAGAAGGGAAGGCAGGCTGAAGCGCCAACTCCCCGAGCCTGCTCATGCTCGCCTTTCACTACTGCTGCCGCCGGGACCCCGGTAAGATGACTTTTAAGTAATGGTCGGCATGCAGGAAGGTGAGGGGCAGGCAGCGGCGTAGGAAGGGGGGGCGGTGGGGCGGTCCGCCCCGGGTGCACGCCGCTGGGGGGTGTTGGCGCCTCGCTGGTTCCTTGCTCTCTCTGCCCCGGAACAGTCCTGTTCCGGGGCAGAGAGAGCAGGGAACCAGCGAGGCGCCGACACCCCCCAGCGGCGTGCACTCGGCGGATTGGCTCTTCCGCCCGCCCCTCACCGCCTTCCAGGTATGTTCTTGGGGGGGGGGAGGTTGCGCTCCGGAGGGTGTGCCGCGCTGCAACCGGGGTGGGGGGTGTGCAGCGGCGACCCGCCCCGGGTGTCAGCTGCCCTCGTGACGCCACTGGGGGCAGGCAAAGGACTGTTGTGGGAGTGGGAGAAGAGGTTGGGCAGCAGGCTGGCTCCTGGGGAATTTCCGGTTCCGGCGGGGAAATATTGGGGGTGCTCGAGCACCAGAGAACTGAAAAACAGCCAAACACAATCCAAAGGGTTGTGTAAAATGATATGTAAAGAAATGAGCGAAGTGGGAAATACCCTCAGAAACCAAGGCTCCCGCCAAGGTCTGGTCAACGAGACACTATTATCTATAAAAGACTTTGTGCCCGTGATCTAGTTTCTTTCATGGGGTAAATGTTCCCTGCTTCACTCATTCAAAATTGCCTATATAAGAGCATCGACAGTTGTAAGAGAAGTATAGTCAGCTTGAGACCGATACCCCTGTCAGTATGATCCAACTGAGTGGTTCCTGATGAAGCCCTGTTGTGGGTGAAACGAATCGGGGCCCGTTGAAAATCAGCAGTTTATTTATTTATTTTATATATTTGTTACATTTGTATCCCACATTTTTCCACCTTTTTGCAGGCTCAATGTGGCTTACATAATACCATTAGGCGATCGCCAATTCTGGTATGGACAAAATACAGAGTGAAGTTTTAGTAGGGAAAAGTTCATGTGTGACAAAAACATTTGAGGATTGTAAAGAGGAGGAAGGGTTTAGTTATTTCCAGTATGGTTCTGGCTAGGGTTACCATTTTGTGTCCTCTGAAAAAGAGGACACATGTCACGCCCCCTACCCCGCCCCCGCCACGCCTCATACCCCGCCCCCGCCACGCCCCCTTCGGGTCCTCGTTCCGCCCCTCTATTCCCCGCCCCCCGTCACATGGTTCCCCCCCCTCACATATTCCCCCCCTCACTTACTATCTAGCCCTGGTGGTCTAGTAGGGTCTTCTCTTCGGGGCAGGAAAGAGCCCCCTCTTTCCTGCCCGGAGCGCTGCCTGTCCTTGCCTGCTGCATCCTCCTCAGTCTGGCTGGAGATTCAAAATGGCCACCGAGAGTTGAAGTGGCCTCGCGAGAGTTCAACTCTCGGCGGCCATTTTGAATCCCCAGCCAGACCGAGGAGGATGATAGACAGGGGAGGCAGCGCTCCAGGCAGGAAAGAGGGGGCTCTTTCCTGCCTCAAAGACGTCACTAGACCACCAGGGAACATGGTAAGGAAGGGGAGGGGACGGGAGTAGGGTTACCACGGCGCCGATCGCCCGCCCACACGCACGCGCCTGCCCGCACCCGCGCCCACGTTTGTCCAGAAATCCGGACAAACGTGGGTGCAGGCAAAATCCGCCGGATGCCCCGGACATGCCCTCAAAAAGAGGACATGTCCGGGGAAATCCGGACGAATGGTAACCCTAGTTCTGGCTTCATTGTGTTGCAGGGTTCAGGCATTTAGGTTGGATAATTAGGGTATGCCTTCATGAACAAGTTAGATTTTAGTGCTTTTCGGAAGTGAGTTGTCTTCACGGCACTTGGTAGTGCGTTCCATAGTTGTGTGCTAATATAGAAGAAGCTGGATGCATAGGTTGATTTATATTTTAGACCTTTGCAACTTGGGTAGTGGAGATTTAGGTAAGTTCATGATGATCTTGTATTGTTTCTGGTAGGTCTATGAGGTCAGTCATTTAACCTGGCGCTTCACCGTAGATGATTTTGTGTACCAGAGTGCAGATTTTGAACGCAATACGTTCTTTGATTGGGAGCCAATGCAATTTTTCTCGTAGGGGTTTGGAACTGTTGAATCTCGTTTTACCAAATATGAGCCTAGCTGCTGTGTTTTGAGCAGTTTGGAGTTTCTTTATGATTTGTTCGTTGCATCCTGCATAGATTCCGTTGCAATAGTCTAGATGGCTTAGTACCATGGATAGTACCAGGTTGCAGAATATTTTGAAATGTGGGGTTGTCAAGCCAGCATTTATTAAGCTAAGTTGATGCATGCTATGCCGTAGCTTGAACAGTTTTTTTGTTACTCAGTTACTCTTAAAATTTCTGCTCTATTATGGGCAATTTTGAATGAGTGAAGCAGGGAACATTTACCCCATGAAAGAAACTAGATCACGGGCACAAAGTCTTTTATGTTTAAACAATTTTTATTAAACATCAATAAAATAATACGACTATAATCTTGTACAAATTGTTCATTTTTGTTCCCCAATACAATTCCCCCCCCCCCTTCCCAACATACTTATGTTTCATCAGTTTTATGAAAAACGGTATACACTTTTATCAATAGTATATAGTGTAATAAATACAGCCAATCATTAAGTCCCATCATATACAAACAGCAACCAGTTTGAACCTTCTACTTTCAACTTACTTTGTTAGATCCTTTATCCGACCCCCCCTCCCAAATCCCTCCACACCCAGCCACCCCCCTCCCCTACCCTCCTAATCTCTCCCTCCCTCTCCCTTCCCATGGAAAACTCACAATCATCCTAAAGAAGGAAGTACCTCAACCCTTAGCTCCAGTATAATGGTTACAGCACATTTAGTACAAAGCTCCTTCCCTTAGCTGATAAGGTATCTATATATTTCCCCCAGATCTTCAAAAACTGAGTTTTTCGTCTCGGGGATCCTCTGGCTTGGCACAAAGTCTTTTATAGATAATAGTGTCTCGTTGACCAGACCTTGGCGGGAGCCTTGGTTACTGAGGGTATTTCCCACTTCACTCATAAATGTAAGCAATGGATTAGCATACTTTCGGGGGGGGGGGGGGGGGGGGGGTGGGACTTGGAAGGAGAGAGACTTCTCTCCCAGTCTTCCCTCCTTATTGCAATGATATATATTATGCAGCTCTTATAAAGAGACCAATTTTACTGATCCTGTGTGGGACAATGAATTTTATTTCTATAAATTTATGTTGCTTTCTATACAGGCTTAGGGGTTCCAAACCCTGCTTTCTGTGTGGCTCAGTCTCCCTCCAATGAATTAAGTAAATGACAACAAGTTCCTATATTTCCCAGAGCCTCTTTTACTGAGGATTTTCTGCTTTTTCACTTGCAATATTTCTCAATGTAATCTTCAAGTACTCAGTCCTCTAAAGCTTAAAGCAATGTTATCTAGATAGCTTGCTACCTTAAGCCTCTGGTCTGTAGTCACTATTACAGTTCACATTTTCCTCAAAGCAGTACAGAATTGGGTCACTTACAGGCTCATTTTCGAAAGAGAAGGACGCCCATCTTTTGACACAAACCGGAAGATGGGCATCCTTCTCACAGAGTCGCCCAAATCGGCATAATCAAAAGTCGATTTTGGGCGTCCCCAACTGCTTTCCGTCGCGGGGACGACCAAAGTTCATGGGGGCGTGTCAGAGGTGTAGCGAAGGCGGGACTTGGGCGTGCCTAACACATGGACGTCCTCGACCCATAATGGGAAAAAAAAGGGCGTACCTGACGAGCACTTGGACGACTTTACCTGGTCCTGTTTTTTTTACGACCAAGCCACAAAAAGGTGCCCGAACTGACCAGATGATCAACGGAGAGAATCGTGGATCACCTCCCCTTACTCCCCCAGTGGTCACTAACCTCCTCCCTCCCTCAAGAAACATCTTTAAAAATATTTTTGCCACCCTCTATCCAGCCTCAAATGTCATACTCAGGTCCATCACAGCAGTATGCAGGTCCCTGGAGCAGTTTTAGTGGGTGCAGTGCACTTCAGGCAGGCGGACCCAGGCCCACCCCCCCCCAACCTGTTACACTTGTGGTGGTAAATGTGAGCCCACCGCAAATCCACTGTACCCACATCTAGGTGCTCCCATTCACCCGTAAGGGCTATGGTAGTGGTGTACAGTTGTGGGTAGAGGCCTTTTTTGCAGGCGCACTAAAAAAAATGGTTCGCATGCGCCCAATACCTGCGCCTACACTACCACAAGCCATTTTTCAGCGTGCCTTTGTAAAAGGACCCCTTATTTTCCTCCATCATTGTTATAACCATTACCCCTCTTCTTGGGGCTCTACATTGCCTCCCTATGGGCTTTCACACTCAGTGCAAATCATTTCTTCACACCTACAAGTGAGTTCACTCCTCTGATGTCCCTCCTCCATCTGTCAAGATACGAGATATCAGCTCCTATATTTGCAAAACCAGGCACTCAAGCAGTTCATTATGTCACACCAGACATTTATTTCTGATATCTTTGACAAAAGTGTTAAGTTTCCGTACTTAGACATGTGTATCGCCATTAAGATTGTACTTTCTTGACGAAAAATGAGTGAACAGAGGTAACTGATGTGGTGCAATAGGACCTAATTGCCTGAATAATGGTCCATCTCTTTTGACAAGACGGGCCTGAAGTGTTTTTTCTGGACCTTAGAAAGCAGACACATTGAAAGAAGGGCACCCAAAGTGCTTTTGTAATGATTTCCAATGCTCAGCATGGTGCATCCTGCCATAGTAAAGCTTCATTTCATTCCTAATGTCAATATTTCCTGTGTCTAAGCTCCATTGTTTTTCTAGGCAGCTACAGGCAAGGTGATCTAAGCTTCTAGCTTCTATTTTGTTGCAGGAACAAATGTGTTTTGCATATTTGCTCAGCATGTGTTCCTTAGTCCGGATTAATCATTGAATGAAATCGAGTTGAATGCCCTTAATGCTCTGAACGTTTATTTTACACTGCTGTGTTTGAGTAACACATGTTTCATAATACCCAACTTCAGCAACATGCTAACAATGAGTTCCATCATCCCCCTGATCCTACAAAGGTCGCTGAAAATTGCGCGAAGATTTGCATGCATAATTTAATTGACTAACAAGCCAATTAGTGACAATATTTGGCTTTTTAATAAGCAATTATTGGCATTAATTAGATTTAATTGGGACTAATGCACATACAATTAGGCGCGGGATAAGCGCCTATAAATTTATACATGGTCCAAAAAATTGGGCACAGAAATGAGAGAGTCAAGGGTGTTTTGGGGTGGAATGTGGACGTGGCTTTGATTTCCGCCTGTAATTACAGAATAATAGTGCTCCGAGGGACCTGTTTACTAAGCCATGCTGTCGGCGTGCTAACTTTTTAGCAAGCCCTAAAAATTAGCATATGCTAACAATAGAAACACCCATTATATTCCTATGGGTGTCTCTAGCGTTAGCGTGCGCTAAAAAGTTTTGCACACCTATAGCGTAGGTTAGTAAACAGGGCCCCAAGTGTAAATTTAGGCAGAGCCCAGGAATAAAATGGACCCTGCTGCAAATAACTCAAGCTAATCTTTAGTAAAAGACCCCCTTTCTGTGCAACTCTCCGCTTAAGCGTGTATTCTATAAACTGTTGGATTATTTGTAGTAAATAATTAGCAGATTTTAGTACACACAGCTTCAGCTTTAGAAATGTTAATTTCTTTCTTCATCTCTCTCTCATTCACCCCTGAATAATTCACTGCTGAGTCACTTTAAAGTTGAAGTAACAAAACATCTGTTTACTCACAGTTTGCAGTTAGATTATAATCAGACAGGCTTATATATACATATTACTATACATTTGTATTATCAGCTCCTTCCATGTGCTTAGATGGTAATGGATGCTCACACCACCATAGATCCTCTCAGGTTAGGAGAGATCATGAGCTCCATGTGCTCCATGTGCTGCATGTGCTGTATCTAACCCCCAACAGGAAGTTGCATAGCAGTGTGACCTCTCTAAGTAATTCACATCAGAGGTCACAGAGTAATCACAGAGAAATAATAGGTGACAGGCAAATGCATGTAAAATACAATTACATTCCAACAAACCCCTTCTCATGCATAACTGTCATGCAATTATTTATTCATACAAAGTCCAAGCTTTATACGCAGATTCACAAAATGTTCTCTGGGTAACGGTTTGGTCATGATGTCAGCTGTCATCTCACTGGTGTGACAATAGTGTAGACTGATGACCCCTTCTTTCGCCAACTCTCGCACGTTGTGGTATTTCGTTGCGATGTGCTTGGTGCGTGACTGAACCTTGTCATTCTGTGACAGTCGGATGCAGCTCTGATTATCTTCCATTATCTGGATTGGTCTCTTTTCAGCTATACCAAAATCCAGCATAAGTTTTTCAATCCACATCAGTTCTCTGCACGCTTCCGATGCGGCCACATATTCAGCTTCTGTAGAAGACAGACTCACAATACTTTGTTTATGACTGGCCCATGAAATTTGTACATTTCCATACATAAACACATATCCACTTGTGGATTTATAATTAGAATGATCCCCTGCCCAATCTGAATCACAGTAACATATTAGTTTTGGATTACTATTGGCTGAAAACTTTTAACTTACAATCAATGGTACCCTTTAAATACCTTACCATCCTTTTAACTGCAGTCCAATCTGATTTGGTAGGTGAGCTGACCCTTCTGCTCAAAATTCCTACTGCATTTGCTATATCAGCCCTGTATGTGGTAGCTAGATATAAAAGCTTACCTATGGCTGATCTATATTGGATGTTATCTGGTAAAGGTTCTCTTACTGTTTCATCATTCAGAAAATCAGTGATCATGGGAGTGCTTACAACTTGGGCATCTTGCATACCTAAACTTTCAATAAGCTCATTTATTTTCTGCTTCTGGCTTAGAAGATAAGAACCATCATTTTGTTTCTCAATTTCTATACCAAGATAGTATGACACATTACCCAGTTCTTTTATCTCAACATTGAGGTTTAAACACTTTACAATGTCCTTGTACTCTTGCTCACTTTTGCTTGCAATGAGCAGATCATCAACAAAAGCTAAAATGTATGCATATTGTCCATTTGTGCACCTAGTGTACAAGCATTTATCTGCTTCACCTTGCTTAAATCCTAAACTTGTCAATATTTCATGCAATTTGTCATTCCAACATTTTGCACTTTGCTTTAATCCATAAAGACCTTTGTTTAATTTACACACTAGCTGTCTTTGTTTTGTATTTATGAAACCTGTTGGCTGTTCCATGTACAAGTCTTCAGTTATATCTCCGTGAAGAAACGCTGTTTTCACATCAATGTGTTTGACTTGCATGCCTTTTGAGACTGCAATGCTCAGAAGTGTTCTAATTGTCGTGTGTTTCACTACAGGTGCAAACACTTCATCAAAATCTTCTCCATATTTTTGAAGATATCCCTTTGCCACTAATCTGGCTTTATACCTTTCCACTTTTCCTTGTGCATTCCTTTTTAACTTGAATACCCATTTGCATCCTATAGCTTTCTTGCCAGGAGGTAATTTTGTAAGAATCCAAGTATTATTTTTATCCAATGCATCAATTTCTTCTTGTGCAGCTTTACGCCATTCAGCAGCTTCTTCTGCTGGCATTTTCTCAATCTCATCCCATGTTAAGGGCTCTTGAGCTTCTGCTGACTTTGTTAGGTAAGACAGTCTTGGGGGTGGAACACCTTTGTTTTCCCTGGATGAGCGTCTGACAACAGGTTGGTCTGACCTTTCCGCATCCTCTAAATCTGAGAGTCCTTCTCCAATTGATTCCCCTTCTCCAACTGTACTGTCTTCTTCAATGATCCTTTCTGTGTCTGCTTCCTCTGCCTGTTCCTCGTTAGATACAGATGAGTTGCTTTCAGACATCTGCCTTGCTATGGCATTTATATACACTGGCATGTCTATTATGGTTCTAGTTTCATATTCTGGATGATAAGGCTCATCTGGGATAATCCAGCCTTTATCAACCCTTTTGTTTTCATCAAAATATGTAACATGTCTTATGCCAACAATGCCAGTTTTCAGATTCAAAATTCTATATCCTTTGTGTCCTGGAGCATAGCCAACTAAAATGCCCCTTTCTGTTGTGGAATCCAGCTTATGCCTTCTTTGCTTTGGTATATGAGCATATGCTGTACTTCCAAATGTTCTTATGTGTGACAGGTTTGGCTTCCTACCATGCCATGTCTCATGTGGTGTGCGCTGAGCGCCTTTAGTTGGCATTCTGTTTTGTAGGTACACTGCTGTGAGAATGGCTTCCCCCCATAGTCTTTTAGGGAGATTGCTATCTGACAGCATACATCTGGTCATTTCCACAAGTGACCTAAATTTTCTCTCTGCAACAGAATTTTGCTCTGGTGTATAAGCTACTGTTGTGATATGCTGAATGCCTTCTTGTTCTAGAAATGTGCGCATGCTTTGTGAAGTGAACTCACCACCATTGTCAGTCTGAAGAACCTTTGGTTTTCTTTCAAATTTATTGCTCACCATGGCTACGTATTTCTTCAGCATGTCTGTGACTTGACTTTTTTCTTTCAGCAAATAGGCCACACAATATCTAGAGAAATCATCCAAGAATATTAGCACAAATCTGTTATTTCCCAATGATGGGATATTAAACGGTCCACATAAGTCACTGTGTATTAAGTCCAGTACTTTATTACTCCTATTTCCTGTGTATGCAGGAAATGAGGGTCTCACACCTTTTTGAGTAACACAGTCTATGCATTTCTCCATTTTACCAGCATCTGCACTTATCTGAATGCCTGTGGCTAGTTGCCCATTGTGAAGATCCTGGATCACCTTAAAATCGCGATGTCCCAGGCGGCGGTGCCAGATTTCCAGACTACATTTACCATCATTCTTCCTTACTTGCGCCATATGTGAGGCTTCACCTGAAATGTTCAGCTTATAAACATCATTATGCATAAAAGCTTCAGCATACACTTCATCATTTTTAGAGATTGTGCACTTACTGTTTTCAAAATGAATCGCAAATCCCTTCTTATCTAATGTAGATACACTAAGCATATTGCAAACTGCTTGGGGAATATACAAGACATCACTTACAGGAATTTCTTTAACTTCATTAGACACTTTGCATTTTAAGAATCCAATACCTTTTGCTTGGATCTTAGCAGTCCCTGCGTTTGCAGTTTTAAGAATACCTTCCTCTGGACACATTTCCTGAAAGAAATTCTTACAATTGGTTAAATGGCATGTGCTCCCCGAATCCAAAATCCAAGTACTTTCATTTGAATTATTATTTACCATAGTCAAAGATTTTTCTGCCATTAGAAAGCCCTTGTGTTTATCTTTGTCCTTCATACATTTCCTGGTTTGAAAATTCTTTAGTTCCATTGGCTTAGGTGAGCTAGAGGGAGTGTTTTGTGTTTCCTTACACCATTTAGATACATGTCCCTCCTTTCCACATGAGTAGCAAATCAGCTTGCCCTTGGGTGGAGTTTTCCCATAGCTCCGCCTTCCTCTGTTCTTTGCCAAGAAATTTGTTTCATTTCTCTCTGACTGACTTTGAGAACACATCTCCTCAGAATCATTTATTATGCATTCCTGCCTTAGTTTTGATGTTGTCTGTTCAAAAGATTGCCCTTCAATGGCCTCATTTACAGACCTAAAAACATCAAACTTCTTTGATAGTGAGGTAAAAAGAAATGCTCTTTTCAATGCATCACACATGGGAATTCCAGAAAGTTCTAGCTTTTGAAATGAAGACATAAGATGCATAATGTGATCATTACATTTACTTTTATCCCTTAATTTGGTTTCATTCAACTCTGCTAACCAAATTGGTTGCTGCTTTGCATATGTAGTTGCATACATAGTTCTCAGTTTATATAAAATGTCCTTTGGTGTATCTTTTCCCTCCACTAATATGGCTTGTTTCTCTGAGAGAGCTTCCAAAAGCATGCACTTCACATAATAGTTTGCATTGTCCCATTCAGCCATATTTTCAGCTGTTCTGTCTTGGTCTAAGCATATATTTAATCTTTTTGCTCGAAGGAGACATATGAATCTTAGTTCCCACTGCTGATAATTAAACTCATTTAATTTAGGCACCTTGAGAGAATAGAACAATGGTGAATTTCTTCCCTCAGCCATTTTCTTAGCCTTCTGTCTGCTGTGTGGGGGGAGAGAGAGACAGACTGAATCTTTCCTTTAAAACTTAAGAGAAAAATGTGGCCTTTTTTTCTGCCTGGTAATATTTCTCTTCTTTTTCAATTCCTGGCCCTGGGCCCATAACCCTTTTGTTGGATTATTTGTAGTAAATAATTAGCAGATTTTAGTACACACAGCTTCAGCTTTAGAAATGTTAATTTCTTTCTTCATCTCTCTCTCATTCACCCCTGAATAATTCACTGCTGAGTCACTTTAAAGTTGAAGTAACAAAACATCTGTTTACTCACAGTTTGCAGTTAGATTATAATCAGACAGGCTTATATATACATATTACTATACATTTGTATTATCAGCTCCTTCCATGTGCTTAGATGGTAATGGATGCTCACACCACCATAGATCCTCTCAGGTTAGGAGAGATCATGAGCTCCATGTGCTCCATGTGCTGCATGTGCTGTATCTAACCCCCAACAGGAAGTTGCATAGCAGTGTGACCTCTCTAAGTAATTCACATCAGAGGTCACAGAGTAATCACAGAGAAATAATAGGTGACAGGCAAATGCATGTAAAATACAATTACATTCCAACATAAACTGTACCAAACTTTAGGCGCGGCTTATACAATACCATTACACGGGTATTTTATGGCACTGATTTTTAAGCACCAAATACAGATTCTAGCTCCATATGTACTCTCATCAGAGTGCTTTGTTTGCCTAGAAAGGTATAGGTGGGACTATATATATTTTTTACAAGCTTCAAATTTGAGCTGAGAGCAGAATAATAAGAAAAACTTGAAGAAAATATCAAGCTTCACCTCCAAACTGGCCATGGAGTTAAAAGGTCACCTGAAAGGAGAGCATCACCTTGGTGTGGTGGGATGTGATCCTGTAGCCAGAACTTGCCTTCTGTATATTGCAATACCCTATCATACCAAGGATGAGTGTTTAGGGGAAGTGAATTTGGAGGAAATAGACAAAGTTCACTCTTGACAATATTGGAGGTAGTTTTATTAAAGAGATGTCTAGTTTTAGGTGGCAGGAATGCATGTAAATGGTGGTATTTGAATACCAACCAGTGTAAAAGTACACACCTTGTTTGCATGGTGCATACTTTTACAACAGACACGAATAGGTAGAGCATACATGTACGTGGATAAAATACTAAGATTTACATATGTTCTTATTACCATCTAGATGCAGGTATTTAAACCAGCAGTAGGGCTGGCATAAGTGATCGCACCCTAAATCAAGGTAGGTTTTTGGGCACTTAACATTAGTAGTTCATAAAGAAAAGGAAGTATCTACTCTGTAACTGGGACCTTTTATTCGAAGTGTCCCACTGCTCTGCTGGGATGTCTGTATGGTCAGTCTACTAAGAATACTGGCTCCTACTACATCCCATTAGCTTGATTTTGTGCGTTTTTCATTCAAACTTATTTTTTTCAGAAATGGTCCAAAAAGATAGATGTGTAGCATGATATGAGTTATTGATTTTGCTGGATCAGATACCAATATAAAAATACAGCTTTAATGACTTATTGGGACAGAATCAGATAAACTGGTCTGGCTTTCATTTCACATCTCCTTTCCACCTGGACAACTGATAACAAGATCTAGCTGGGCGCTTACCTAAGCCCATCAACACCTATCCAAAGAATCAATCACAGAGACTGCACCTAACAAAATACTATACCTCCACCTATTCTCAGACAAAGACTAAGCCTATCTAAGCTCAATCACTCTCAGACAATGGACCAGCAGATGTCTAGATGATGTCATTAAACATGTGACCTGTTACCATGCTCCATCTCAAAACTAGATGAAACCAGTTTTCAGCTATCCCTGAGTTTTCATTGGATCAAGTACACCCCTCCTGACTTCAGCCTAGGGTCCAGCAAGAAAATATAAAATGCCCAGCTGCCAAGTGGGTGATTTTCCCGCCCAAGTGGGCGGTTTTCCGCGACCCGCTGCGGGAAATTTTTGCCCGCTGCAGGTCGCGTTTTTTTGGGCTGGTTTTTGTTTTTTTTTCGGTGGTTTTTCTGCGGTTTTTGGGCCGCTGGGGGCGGGGGCTAGTGATGTTTTGGGCGGGGTTACACGACATATTTGGGCAGGGCTAGTGATGGTTTGGGCGGGGCCAATGACAGAGGAGGCGGGGTTGATGACGAAGGAGGCGGGGTCGATGATGGCGGGGCAGGGTCGATGATGGCAGGGGCGGGGTTGATGACGGCGGGGGCGGGGTTGATGACGGCGGGGGGTGGGGGTGTGAACTTTTTGGGCGGGTTTCAGGGCCGAGTAACTGGCAACACTGGAGCTCTCTCTCTTGGGATCTGCTGCTCTTGGAATCTGCCTCCTGCTTCTCTCTGCTGGACTTCACACACACCCTGACAAGAATTCTCCAGGCAACAACCACAACTTTACAACAAAAGACTTCTTCAGCAGAGAGGATTTCCTTCATCACTCCAACCAGCTTCCATCAGACTCCATCAAAGTGAGTTACTATTATCCAGCATAATTTATAATTCAGACTTGATATCTTGAAAAGAACATTTTCCACTTGTGATAACATTCTTAAAAACTGCCTCTCTCTTGTAACATTATTACATTACCTGTATTGTAAATAAACCTTTTTAAAGTTAAATATATGGTCTTTATGTTCTGAGCACATGTTCTTAAACCTTGCAGTGCAGGTTAATGTAATTTAACAAATATAGTATTTAATTCCCCTTTTTCTAACATATGCTTATCTTATTACCTTATAGGTAATTGGTGGAGAACAAAACAGAATAGAATCAAAATATATAGTATTATTCTTACAGATGTACTGATTACAACAACGTCTAGCAAATGGCCACTAATAAAAAAGATAGACATTTTTCAGGTTCAAAAAGGGCTATGTTGGCTACTAGATTTTTGGGCGTTTTCCGCAATATATCCAAAGTCGGATTTAGACATCATATCAAAAATTCCCTTCCAAATCTTTGGGAGCATCTTTTCTGTTGGCTTACCCTTGCAAATGTATGGTAAAATATTTAGGGATAAAATATGTGATTTTTTTTTTTGTTCCTGAGCAGTTAAGGTCTTTTTTGGACCTAAAGAAGATTGTTGTATGAAGCATTCAACTTCTGCTATTTGAGGCAGTGTAAAATGAAAGGGATGGGCTATATTACGTTATGGCTTTCTGTTTAGTTTATTTTCCTTAATGGATTTCCTATTCTAATTTTGTTCACTCTCCCTAATTTTTGTTGTCTGAGGAAGAGAGATGATGTTGCCTATATCTGATTTTCTCTGTTTTGCTTTAACAAGTGTTTTTACTTGGGATATATTCTTTTTTTTTTTTTGAAATAAAAAAAATAGCCTACTTAAGCTGAAGGTGGTGGTAGGACATCTAGGCAGGTGTCAGGTAAACGCATCAAGCTCCGAGCAGGATTGCAGATGAAAGTTGCTGTATAGAAGCATTTGGGAGTTATGAGCATTAGGAAGGTATTGAAAGCTGTGAGAGGAGATCAAAGCTCCGAGAAAATGGGAGTAAAGAGGGACCAGAACAGAACTGTGGCCCATGCCAACCCATAGGAATGGTGGTGGAGGAGAATGCCCAGAGGGATTGACTAAAAGTGTGACATGAAAGATAGGAGGCGTTCCTCAATCCAAGCAAAGATAATCCTCTGCATACTGAGGGTCTACACTCTTAAATAGCAGCTTTCTGAAATCAACATTACAGATATATGCAACCTACACATATAAGTGCTGCTATTTCCACATATAGATACTTATAAAATGACCTCCAAAATGTCTCAGCTTCACACTTTCTCTCCTTCCCAGGGCCGTGCCAACACAGTAAGCGGGGTAAGCGCCGCAGGGGGGTGCCTGCCTTCAAGGGCGCCGCACCGTCGAGTTGTATTTAAAAAAAAACCTTACTTCTCTTCTCCGCTCCATCCCCGATTCCCCGGCGCTTTAAATTTACCTCGCTGCGCCTCTGACGTCTGCACAGCGTCAGTGAAAGCGCTGCCTGTCTGATGTCTCTCCACCAGCCTTCCCTTCGCTCGTTCCCTCTGTGTCCCGCCTTCTTCTGACGTCATTTCCTTGAGGGCGGGACACAGAGGGAACGAACGAGTGAAGGGAAGGCTGGTGGAGAGACGTCAGTCAGGCAGCGCTTTCACTGAAGCTGCACAGACATCGGAAGTGCAGCGAGGTAAATTTAAAGCACCGGGGAATCGGGGATGGAGCGGAGGAGGCTCAGGCTGACTGAGAAGTATGCTCAGAGCCTCCTTTGCAGGCCAAACCCAGCCATTTCATCCATCGCGCCCCAGACAGCAGCTTGGGGGAGCAGCGCTCGGCTCTTTGGCACCGCCCAGCTCTTCCACGTGCCTTGGAGCCAGGCAGGTCCGGGGGGGGGGGGGAGGGGCGCACGCCAACTGATAGTCTGCAGGGGGCGCCAGAAACCCTAGGCATGGCCCTGCTGCTTCCGAACTGTTTAACTATGCTCTCATTTCCTTTGCCCAAGCTTTTTCAAGTCTTAGATCTTTGAGCTCCCAAGGTAAATTCCAGAGGCCTTCACACCTTGGTTTTCATGCCCAGTCCTCAACGGTTGCTAACGGGAACATTTTCAGGCTATTCTTAAGGAGTCTGCATGAGAGTGATTCCTGTTTCTTCTGTTTTATGCAAAACTCTGTCATGCATATTCATTAAGGATATCCTAAAATCCTGAAAGGCCTAAGAGTAATGACTAAGGTTCTAAAATGTAAAGAAAATGGAGCACATCCGCTGGATAATTTATGCTATAATCCATCACTGTGTACATTATCATATGTAGAAAGGTTCATTCAGTTCTTCTGTCTTCTAGCATCTAGTACAAATCCTTTTCAGATTTTTATTACATTTAATAATATATAAACCACACTAGGCAATTAAATCGTTAGGCATGTGAGGATTGCTCGGTAACTTGCCTGTCTAGTGTGAAGGTGAAAAACCTTGTGCATAACCTAGATAAGATTTTAGGCAGTGCTGGGGAGGAACTGGCTGTCTGGTACATGTGCGAACCAATGACAGTTAAGTGTGGCAACGAGGTTCTGGAAGCCAAATTTAAGGCCCTCTTTACTAAGCTGCGTTATAGGCGCGTTAGCATTTTTAATGCGTATTAACCATGTACGTGCGTTAGCCATGTATGCACCTACACTATAGATATATATAATATATAAATATACTGCATATGGTCTGCCTTTTATGTCTCTCATTTTAGCTCTTTTCACACAAAACTTTGAAACCTGGCCAGAAATAGCAAAACTTCCTCCCTTGATTAGAAGTCCATAGACTGTAAATGGATGCGTGTAGTTCTATGTGCCGTTTATAGAATACGCTTAGGCGGAAATGTCTTCTGCACAGATTTTTTAGGTGCCATAAATAGAATTTCCCCCATGCGTCTTTATAAAATAAAATAATTAAAAAAAAATAATTTCAAAGCAAGCACCTACTTGACCTCTCCACCTAGGTGACCTCTTATAAAATCACCCTTCACGTATTTATAATAACAAAAACAACTAAAACTCAATTCAGCTGAAGATTATTTTATCACATATATAAATGTAGCAATTTTCACTATGCAAAAAATGATCACCCTGCTGTACCTTGGACCTTGCTTTGCAATGTCATGAGTACTATGCGGCATGATAAGCTTTTGAGTATAAATAATGCTCCTTGCATTATAACGATCATTGCAGCACAAACATTATAATCATATTGTCTCCAAGGCAAAACTGGAAAACTAGACAAAAATAGTTCTTTTTGGTTGTTATGCATATTCTAATTGAAGGCACAAGGTTGAAGAAATGAATGGCATGCTGCTTGAAATATAATAGCATATAATTCAGAAAGAATCCTGACACCTTTCCAGCACCAATGACAAGTATCAAATTTACCATAAAAAATATCTTTTCTGGAATCCAAGTTGGATCTTTGCCCTCAAGCTACCGTAGTTTTTTTCTCAAAGCGGCATATAGTTGAGGTTCTAGTAACTTTAGTCAGTGTATTTAATAAAGCACTACTATCGTGATAAGGTTCATCCAGACCAAGGTCAAATTATTTAAATGCTCTCCAAAAAATCATGTGCAATGAGTTGACAATCCGTAGGTAATAGACTATCCTATATAATAAAATGCACCTCCAACAATCTGAAGCTGACTGCATGGCTGAGGCATTCCTGCTCTCTGTATCCATCTCCTGAATTGACATCACGTACTTCCGGGTTCGTCACAGGCAGAAGTGACCAACCACACGAGGTTTCTCGGCTTCAGAATGTTGGAGGTGTATTCTATTAAATAGGATTGGTCAGTTCCTTGAAGCACAGCCACAGCTCAGCGTCCTGCACAGTAACGCTCAGACACCAGAGAGAGAGGGGGGGCCTGACACCAGAAAGAGTGAGGGAGGGAGGGAGGGGGGCCTGATACCAGAGAGAGGGGGAGGTATCTCTGTCACACACACACTCTCTGTCTCACACACTCTCTCTCTCTCACTCTCACATACTGTCTCTCACACACTCTATGTCTCATACTGTATCACATTCACTCTCTATGTGTCTCACAGTCACTCACACATTCTCTTGGTCTCATACACTCAGTCTCACAGAGAGTCTGTGTCTCACACACACTCTCTCTCTCGCACACACTATATCTGTGTGAAACACTCTCTCTCTCTCTCACACTGTCTCTCACATACACACTTGCACACACTCTCATTCTCACACACACACTCTCTCTCTCACAGACACACTCGCACCCACACTCACTCTCTCTCTCTCTCACACACACACACTCGCACATTCACTCTCACTCACACACTCTCTCTCTCACAGTCAATGTCTTTCTCTCACTCTCACACACTGTCTCTCACACACTCTATATCTCACAATGTATCACATTCACTTTCTATGTGTCACACAGTCACGCACACACTTTCTTGGTCTCATACACTCAGTCTCACAGAGAGTCTGTGTCTCACACACACTCTCTCTCTCGCACACACTGTATCTGTGTGAAACACCCTCTCTCTCTCTCACACTGTCTCTCACATACACACTTGCACACACTCTCATTCTCACACACACACTCTCTCTGACAGACACACTCGCACCCAGACTCACTATCTCTCTCTCTCACACACACACACTCGCACATTCACTCTCTCGCACACAATCACTCTCACATACACTCTCTCAAACATACACACTCCGAGGAAAACCTTGCTAGCGCCCGTTTCATTTGTGTCAGAAACGCGCCTTTTTTACTAGTTTTATATAATGCACGGCAAAATATGTCTGAAAGCGATTAGTAGGAATATGCATTTTCTATTGACAAACAGGAATGAGTCAGGCACACAAGTGGTGATGTCATCTCACAGCACTGGGAGAAAACTGCTCTCCCAGACATCAGAACCTAGGGGTCCTTTTGCTAAGGCGCGCTGAAAAATGGCCTGCGGTAGTGTAGACGCGTGTTTTGGGCGCGAGCAGAATTATTTTTCAGCGCACCTACAAAAAATGCTTTTTTAAAATTTTTACCGAAAATGGACATGTGGCAAAATGAAAATTGCCGTACATCCACCCAGGCAAACAAGACACAAATTACCGACAATGAACAAGGACGGACCATGATAAGACCTATCTCACAAGGACACACGGGGAGGGGAGGATCATGCCCAGCACAACACTGGTTGACCTCCTTGCTGTGCCTCACAGCCTGGCTCTGACAGGCAAGGGAAAAGATTAATGTACAGGCAGTGTGCTGACAGAGCCAGGTGTTTGATTTGCTTGAAATATCAAAGTTAATGTTATAAAGCTGAGTGTTGAACTCAAGTTAATAAAATGCTTTCAGAGACCATAAGTCAGTGCACTAGACCTGTGTTGGGTGAGCCCAAGAAGTTTACGCCTTCACCACAGGAGCCAGCTTTTCAGAATTATTGGGGGTGCTAAGCTCAGTGGAAATAACCCCTTCCTGGACATACAGAAGGAATTTTCTCAATAATGGGGGGTGCTCAAGCACCCACAGCACCCACAGAGTCGGCTCCTATGCCCTTCACAATCATGCCATTCTGGATTAAGCAAATAATTTTGTATTTACAGACGTTCAAAAGCTGTCCTAATGTAAACTACTCAGTTGTATGGATAAAGGACAATTTTACCATCATATCTATGTTAATTGAATGTTATTATGGTACTGTTTCTATTGCACTGACATATTTCTGTTATATGATTGTTCTGCAGTGTTGTTAAATATGCATATTTCTGATACTGTTTCACGATGGTCCTATGACTAGGGTATAAGTGAGAGTGGGATGTTTGACCACGGGAATACAAATCCTGGAGACAAGAATCTTAAAAAGCTTGTTTATTGATGAAAAGACGCGACACAGCTGTTGTGTTTCGGCCGTCAGGCCTGCATCAGGAGTCTATAAAACATACATATGCAAATAAAGAAAAATTAAGTAAAAAAACATAAAACATATATTAAATTAAATTTGCTGATGACACAAAGTTATTCAAAGTCGTTAAATCGCAACAGGATTGTGAAAAATTACAAGAGGACCTTACGAGACTGGGAGACTGGGCGGCTAAATGGCAGATGATGTTTAATGTGAGCAAGTGCAAGGTGATGCATGTGGGAAAAAAGAACCCGAATTATAGCTATGTCATGCAAGGTTCCACGTTAGGAGTTATGGACCAAGAAAGGGATCTGGGTGTCGTCGTCGATAACACACTGAAACCTTCTGCTCAGTGTGCTGCTGCGGCTAAGAAAGCGAATAGAATGTTGGGTATTATCAGGAAAGGTATGGAAAACAGGTGTGAGGATGTTATAATGCCGTTGTATCGCTCCATGGTGTGACCGCACCTTGAGTATTGTGTTCAATTCTGGTCGCCGCATCTCAAGAAAGATATAGTAGAATTGGAAAAGGTGCAGCGAAGGGCGACTAAAATGATAGCGGGGATGGGACGATTTCCCTATGAAGAAAGACTAAGGAGGCTAGGGCTATACAGCTTGGAGAAGAGACGGCTGAGGGGAGACATGATAGAGGTATATAAAATAATGAGTGGAGTGGAACAGGTGGATGTGAAGCGTCTGTTCACGCTTTCCAAAAATACTAGGGCTAGGGGGCATGCGATGAAACTACAGTGTAGTAAATTTAAAACAAATCGGAGAAAATGTTTCTTCACCCAACATGTAATTAAACTCTGGAATTCGTTGCCGGAGAAAGTGGTGAAGGCGGTTAGCTTGGCAGAGTTTAAAAAGGGGTTGGACGGTTTCCTAAAGGACAAGTCCATAAACCGCTACTAAACGGACTTGGAAAACTCCAAAATTCCAGGAATAACATGTATAGAATGTTTGTTCGTTTGGGAAGCTTGCCAGGTGCCCTTGGCCTGGATTGGCCGCTGTCGTGGACAGGATGCTGGGCTCGATGGACCCTTGGTCTTTTCCCAGTGTGGCATTACTTATGTACTTATGTCCTCTACTTGGCACACTTTTATTACATAGAGCAGTGATTTAACCTATTGTGATGTCATAGTGGCTCATTCCACCAATAAGAGCCAACCTCATTAGTGATGTCACAATGGCTTGATTGTATAGAATGTTTGTACGTTTGGGAAGCTCGCCAGGTGCCCTTGGCCTGGATTGGCCGCTGTCGTGGACAGGATGCTGGGCTCGATGGACCCTTGGTCTTTTCCCAGTATGGCATTACTTATGTACTTATGTACTTATATGATAAAAAAAAACCACAGTAAGCAATAACATATGGTAAAAAACAAATAAAATGAAAAGATAAAATGTGGGAATAACATC
The DNA here is from genome assembly GCF_901765095.1 of Microcaecilia unicolor. Taxonomy (NCBI): domain Eukaryota; kingdom Metazoa; phylum Chordata; class Amphibia; order Gymnophiona; family Siphonopidae; genus Microcaecilia; species Microcaecilia unicolor. Next base: position 289,769,401 of record NC_044037.1, read on the forward strand.
CTTTGCTAGGGTTCAATTTGCCAAGTTTACCTCACTGATTGTATTTATGATTATATTTGGTCATTTTACTGTTGTTGTGCTGTCAACACAATTGTAACTTTTATATTAAACTGTAGCTGCTATGTACTGCCTTGGGTGAATCTGTTCATAAAGGCAGTTAATAAATCCCAATAAATAAATAAAAATATAATCTAGGTGCCCGTATTTATGCACCCCTTGCATGTGTAAATGTCTAGAACACTATCACTTTGGTGCATAACCAGCTTATTTTCGAAGGAGAATGGCGGCCATCTTCCGACACAAATCGGGAGGTGGGCGCCCTTCTTGCAAGGCCGGCCAAATCGGTATAATCGAAAGCCAATTCTGGCCGGCTTCAACTACTTTCTGTCGCAGGGACGGCCAAAGTTCAAGGGAGCATGTCGGCAGTGTACCGAAGGCGGGACGGGGCGTGGTTAAGAGATGGCCGTCCTCGGCCGATAATGGAAAAAAGAAGGGCGCCCCTGATGAGCATTTGGCTGACTTTACTTGGTCCCTTTTTGTTCACGACCAAACCTTGAAAAGGTGCCCGAACTGACCAGATGACCACCGGAGAGAATTGGGGATGACCTCCCCTTACTCCCCCAGTGATCACCAACCCCCTCCAACCCAAAAAAAACAAATTAAAAACATTTTTTTGCCAGCCTCTATGCCAGCCTCAAATGTCATACCCAGCTCCATCACAGCACTATGCAGGTCCCTGGAGCAGTTTTTATTGGGTACTGCAGTGCACTTCAGGCCCATCTCCCCCCCTACCTGTTATACTTGTGGTGGTAAATGGGACCCGAAACCCACTGTACCCACATCTAGGTGCCCCCCGTTGCCCTTTAAGGGCTATGGTAGTGTTGTACAGTTGTGGGGAGTGGGTTTTGGGGGGCTCAGCACACAAGGTAAGGGAGCTATGCACCTGGGAGCAATTTGTGAAGTCCACTGCAGTGCCCCCTAGGGTGCCCGGTTGGTGTCCTGGCATGTGAGGGGGGACCTAGGGCACTATGAATGCTGGCTCCTCCCATGACCAAATGGCTTGGATTTGGCCGGTTTTGAGATGGGCGCCCTTAGTTTCCATTGTATGCGAAAACCGAGGGCGGCCATCTCTAAGGTCGACCCAAATGTTGAGATTTGGCCGTCCCTGACCGTATTATTGAAATGAAAGATGGCCGCCCATCTTGTTTCAATAATATGGTCGGGGACGCCACTTTACAGGGCCATCCTTAGAGATGGGCGCCCTTATAGATGGGCGCCCCCATTCGATTATGCCCCCGCCCCCCCCCTCGGAGGCCCTACCCACAGAGGTGTAAAACAAGGCATTGTGTGAGTTTTGCTACAGTTTGTCCACACATTAACCCTAGTTCCTGAAGCAGTTTAAGAAAATTAAACCTATGAAGCGTCAGGCACATAAGGGGTAGGAGTAGCTTGGAAAATACAATGGCAGCACAGTTATTTGAAGGTTTTGCCAAAACATTGGTTTTTATATAACCACCTGATATTGAGCTGGTTGCAGGCAGCACTTTGATTGCCTGCCACTGGCGTTCAACCCAGATATTCCATGCCAGGCCATTTCCAGTGACCGGCATTGAATAACTGGGGTTTTCAACATTGTCAAGCGCGTGACTGGTTAAGTCAACATTCAGACTTAACCAGTCCTGGTTTAGCGGGCAAAGATAGACCTGCTTTTGAAGCGGCCTTATCTGCCCACTAAGCCTGGCCTAAGCTCCAAATATTGGGACTTAACTGGCCATTCCCCCAACGTTGCCAGTTTTTTTTTTTGGCGCTAACTGACCATATGTAGTGGCGAGAAGCAGTGAAATGCTACTGAAAATGACCGGTTATCTGCCGAAAAGCGAGCTAACCGGTTGGTGGCCGTTCCCAGCTGGTTAAGTCATTTTGAATAATGGCCAGTGAGTGACTTTATTAAAAAAAAACTATTTAGATATTTATACAAACTAAGGAATCACAGAGGTGAAAATGTACACTTAGTTTATACTTTGAAGGAATCCGATGAATGATATAAAAATATGCCACCCAATGTGACCACTGGTAAGATAAAGACACTGAGGGTTCTCTCTTTCACTCATATGTCTATTTATGAAATATTTTTGAAATATTTATGTTGGCTTCTTTCACTGTTTTTTTGTTGTTGTTTAGATTTTTGTATTGTCCAGTGTTTTGGAATTGAGTATTATTTGTACAAAATTAAACACAGTCTTAGGCCTGCATAATTTTAACAGAATATTCGAACAATTTGTATTTTCTTTTGGCCCTCCTCCTCCCTTCTTCCGCATTGTTCTCACCAGGCGTAATCACATATTTCTTCATGCACCGTGTTCCCCGTTTCCCACCCTCCAATAACTCTTCCTCTACCTCTTCCATCCTCCCAGTTTACACATGCAGCCACTCTTCCCACTTTCTTGCTGCTCGCTTTCATTTGCCCTTCGTCCAGCTTCAACACATTGCTTCCTGCACATGGAGAAAGTTCTTGTAAGTATGCTCCCAGGAAAAAATGATTGTTGCAGTTGTCTGGCTCCCCACCCACTGCTGCAGCAAAGTACCTTGGCTGGCGGGAGTTCCCAACCCCTGCCAGCTGAAACCTTGTCCAGCGCCGCCGCATTGCCTGCCCTGCTCTCTCTTCCTCCTCACATCCTGCACGCTCCTTTAAGTGAAACTGAGCATGCTCAATTTCACTAAAAGGAGCGTGCAGGACATGAGGGGGAAGAGAGAGCAGGGCAGGCAATGCGGCAGCGCCGGAGACCGGCACTGGACTAGGCTTCAGCTGGCAGGGGTTGGAGACCCCTGCCAGCAAAACCAGGGGCACGGAGGTAATTTGGAGGGGGCCCAGGCCCCCTTGGCCCCCGTGGCCCCACCTAGCTACACCACTGGTTTCAGCCCACCAACTTTCCCACAAAAATTCAAATTTGTGACCAACGGACTTTCCTGCCTCAATTTCCGATCAAAATCCCATTCCTTCCTGAGAACCCACTATATATAAAAACAAACTGCAGATTTCACAGCATACCCTGAAGAAAGCCACAGCATGATGGCTGAAACGTCAGTTTCACTTACTCAGACCCTGCAATGCCCAGACAACTGCGACAATCATGACGCCAGCTGTGGAAGTCTAAGAGAACATGTGTCCCAGGAAAGAAACCGACTTACCACCAGGCCCTTTTTCAGTCCATTTCCAGAAGATGCAAAACATTCTTCCAGTGTTAAAATTTATTAATTTATATTTTGCTCACACCTTTTTCAGTAGTAGCTCATGGTGCATTACATTCAGGTACATTGGGTATTTCTCTGTCCCAGGAGGGCTCACAATCTAAGTTTGTACCTGAGGCAATGGAGGGTTAAGTGACTTGGCCAAGATCAAAAAGGAGCAACAGTGGGATTTGAACCGGCCACCTCTGGATTACAAGACTGGTGCTTTAACCACTAGACCACTCCTCCACTAGCAACAGTCCATACATTCCATGTTCCACTGCACTAACCACTAGGCTACTCCTGCACTAGCAACATTCCACATAGAAGCCTGCCCTTGCAGATCAGCAATGCAGCCGCGCAGGCAACATTCCATGTAGAATCGTAGCAACATTCCATGTAGAATCTCAAATAGTAGCAACAGAATCTCAAATAGTAGCAACATTCCATGTAGATTCTCAAATATTTATTTATTTAGATTTTGCTCACACCTTTTTCAGTAGTAGCTCAAGGTGAGTTACATTCAGGTACTCTGGATATTTCTCTGTCCCAGGAGGGCTCACAATCTAAGTCTGTACCTGAGGCAATGGAGGGTTAAGTGACTTCCCCAGGATCACAAGGAGCAGCAATGGGATTTGAACCGGCCACCTCTGGATTGCAAGACCAGTGCTCTAACCACTAGTCCACTCCATCCAGGCTGGTGGCTGTGATCCCACCCAAGCTACGAAACTACTCTTCTTATCTGAGCTTTCCTGTTTGAAGTTTGTGGTAAATCTGTTTTGAAAATCAAGACTGCTGCATGCACACACTCACATTATCTGAAACTTGCTATGCATGCCATTTATGCTGAAGCTTACTGAACCATGGGCAGACACATATGTTCAGAGACCTCACTCTTAAGAGTTCAGGTTTGAAAAGGTGAATAATCCAGATCCAAACCATGATCTCAGTACATGGGATATCACTGCCAGATGTGATGACAGCCTTGGCGACATCAGATTCTTTAATTTCAATGCCTTGGCATAAATTGCCATGAACCGTGTCTCACAATAATCCATCAACTAGTTCATTATAATTGACAAAGCAAATCTGAATCCCCTTTTATTGCAGTAACAGGAACTTACAGTTATTTTACCAAAGGCAGAGAGTTCCAGTAACAGCATGACAAAAGGTTTGCCAAGATGGAATATGAATTTCCGGGCACTAATAGCAAAACTTAGGCAGACTGGATGGACAAATAATGTTACACAGCCACACCAAATACTTCTGATTTTAGATTGATTATTTAAGAATTTGATTCTGGGCTAGTTAAACTGGTTTTGTCCCTGGTCTTGTGCAAGTATTCTACATGTAATCCCCCATTATCCCCTGGATTCTATATAGCGCATCTAGAGATCCACGCCAGAATCCAGGTGGATTCTATAATAAAGTGCGTAACTTAATTGGCTTAACAAGCTAATTAGCGTTGATAACAACACTTCACAAGCAATAATGAGCACTAATTGGCAATAATTAGAATTTACGTGCACAACTCACTAAGCGTATCTGTAATGCACTGCGCCTAACTTCTAATGCGTGCACACAAAAAGGGGCGTGGTTATGGGTGGGGAAATGGGCGTTCCAAAATTTACATGTGTAGTTATAGAACATGGCCCTCCATGCCTAAATTTACGCACCAGGTGTTATGCCACATTTTCGTTGGTGTAAATGGAGGCGCGTAGGTTTAGGCGCTGGGATATCAACTAAGCATATTCTATATACTGCACCTAAATTTAGGTGCCACTTATAGAATACGCTTCGGTGAAAATGTTTTTTGTGTGGATTTTTTAGGTGCCATATATAGAACCACCCCCCCCCCCCCGTATATGTGGATTACTAGTGTTTGGTGTCAGCTCTCTGGAGTCACGGAGGGGAGAGCTGGGAGGTCCCTGAGTAGGAGGAAGCCCAGCCCAAGGGGAGTGGTATTGAAATAAGTTGCAGAGAAAATATTGTTCTTTGGATTTGAGTGACAGTATGGGAGGAGTGATCGTTGATAAAAAAAGAACACTGAGAGGAGCACATGCTCTTTCTTTGCCTGTACCCCCACCAGGACCCTTGGGAGCAGAGGGGGATCCTGGAGCGCAGTAGAAACTCAGGATGAAAAAAAAGTAGTTGCCGCCCCTATGAGTGGCAACTGGAACGGAATTTGAAGTTTCAGGTGGATAAGGGGAATCCAGCCTGAAAGCCTACTACTAATCATTTCTATAGCGTTACTAGACATACACAGGTACTTTCTCTGTCCCTAGAGGGCTCACAATCTAAGTTTTTTCTACCTGGGGCAACGGAGGGATGAGTGACCTGCCCAAGGTCACAAGGAGCTGCAGTGGGAATTGAATCCAGGTTGCCAGGATCAAAGCCCACTGCACTCACCAAAGGACTACTCCTCCACTCAACCGTTAGGCTACTCTTCGATTCAAGGCTAGTGGGTAGCCCTACGAAGTGTATCCTTGGATGAAGGACAGCCTAAAGGGTCTGTGCCTGAAGGAGTGGGATTGATAGCAGGAGTAACCGGATCAACCTTGGATGATCACTGGCCTGACAGGATGGGTATATAGGAAAAGGAGACTAGAAACACTGCTGGAAATATATCAAAGTGGGCCAGCACTTTACAAGACCAGGACACTGCACCAGTGATTTCACAGTAAGAATCCTGAAAGGTAACTTTAAAACAATACAGGAACGTAAGACCTTTGAAGTCAGAATGATTGAATATTTTGACACCCAACAGACAGGACTTAACAAGGATCTGGGTTTTCTAGCCCATTATAAACCATGAAGTTGTATTTCTCTGTTTATCACCCTCCTCTCACCTACCAACACCCATCCTGTTAGAATATCAATGAAATGCTTTGATGTCCCCATGCATACCTCCTACCCACCCCCACCCTGCTAGACTGTCTTTGAACGGCTTGGATGTTTCACTTATATATACTATCAGCTACCACATTTGCTTATTTCCGATCTGACGAAGAAGGGCAACCTTTGAAAGCTAATCAAGAATTGTATTAAGTTATGTCCAATAAAAAAGGTATCATCTTATTTTCTTTTCCATGTTTTATTTTGTTTGATTTCTATTGATAACCTTTAAGAGTGGACTAACATGGCTATCACACCTCTCTCATCAAGAAGGGAGAAAGGTATAGGGATTCCTCCTGAAGGGATAACTGAATAACTGAAAAGTGGTTTGGAGATGAAGTCATCATAGACTGTTTGGCCTCTGAAGGATTGTATTGTTGGCTGCCCGTTGCAGGAGTTACAGTAAAAGTTGAGGTTGCCTTTGAAACCACCTGAGTGCTGTGTGGTTCGTGGAGGTGAGAGCAAGGACGCTTGCTCTCTGGACTGAGTAAAGCGATAACATAGAGGCTGTCACAAGCTCCCATACCCCAGATCTCTATTCTGGACCGCTGACCCACTCCCAAGCTCGACTGCAGGCAAACTGGAATGGTGAGTGCGGTGTGTGTGGTCACCTGATACAACTGGAAGAATTTAGCTTGTGGCCCGGGCTGGACGGAAGGAAATTTTCTGACTGAACCGAGCTAGTGGGCTGCGAGACCTGGGTTACATACAGTTAAATGGGAGTAGGTTTTGAGTGTGTTTACACCTGGTCCTGGAGTTTTTGCCCTACTCCACATGTATTCATTTAGGGGTCCTTTCATTAAGGGATGCTAACAGATTTAGCACTTGCTAATGAATTAAGTATACAATGGACTGCATGGCATTTAGCATGTGCTAATCATTAGCGCACACTTCAGTAAATGGCACGCAAGATTTGGCACCCAAATACATGGGCGCTAAGCGCGATTCCTTTCCTCTTTGAATGATTCATTTATTTATTACATTTGTACCCCGCGCTTTCCCACATATTGCAGGCTCAATGCGGCTTACATAGTAAATATAATTACAGTTACAATTACAAAGTCTTGAAGGAGATTAATATAAGTAGTGAGTGGGGTTTTGAGGATAAAAAAAGTACATGTAGAGGCAAACAGGGAAAGGATAATCAAAGGAAAAGGGATTGGGAGAGGTGAGGAGAGGAGGGATGGAGAGGAGAAGATAAAGGGTAAAGGATGGAGAGGGAAAGATAAGGGTATAAGGAGATTGGGATATATAGACTGAGGTGTAATAATCATCGGGACCGAGATTAAGAGGAAGGGTTAAAGTTAAGTAGGGTTATTCGGGTAAGCTGTCTTGAAAAGGTGGGTCTTCAGCATTTTCCTGAATGGTAGATGGCTGTTAATTGTTCGGATGGATCTTGGCAAAGCGTTCCAAAAGTTGGCTGCCCAGGAAGGAGAAACTGGATGTGTAGAAGGTCTTGTATTTAATGCCTTTGCAATTAGGGAGGTGTACGTTTATTTAAATGACTTTGTAAACTGCTTCGACTTCTTTTTGAGAAGGCGGTAGATTAAACATTTCACTAAACGTAAACATATAAAGGGTGCACGCACTTTATAGAGTCATGCTTAGCGTTGATTCTGTGCCAAATTTTAGGTGCCAGACTTGTGCCTGGTAAAGCCAAGTGGAAATGCTGCTGCTGAACTTGGGCACACTCGGGCAGTATTTGGTAAACCTGCATGCAATTTTTTTGGAATGCTTCCGACATGTCCCTGGCCATGCTCCCTTTTCAGATACACGCTAGAAAAGTTAGGTGCCGAGTCTTATAGAATAACGCTCAGCCAGATGCGTGTGCAAATCCTAATTGGAGCCAATTAACTGCAAAAATTGGTTGTTAGCGTCCAATTATTGCTAGTTAGGGCGGACTGAGGGGGGTCTGAACCCCCTGCCCACCCGCTGCCTAACATCCCTCCTGCCGCCCCTGCCGCCTGAGCCAATGCCCCCGCTGCTCTGGTCCTACCAGAGGGGTCCTGGTAGACTGATGGCCTCTGGGGAGGGGGGCATGTTCTTTCCTGCCCGCTGCTCTGTCACTATTCCCCCACTTGCCGGCGCCGCCATATTTTCAAAACGGCAGCCGAGACTTCCCACGGTAGTCTTGCGGGTCTCGACAGTCTTGCGAGACTTCTGCAGGGAGTCTCGGCCGCCATTTTTACAATACGGTGGTGCCGGATGGGGTGGGGGAGACTAGGAGAAGCCCAGCAAGCCGGGCAAGAAAGAACATGTTCCCCCCCCAGCTGAGGCCACTAGATCACCGGCGGTGTGCCGAGCATCCGGGCAGAACCTCTGGGCCCACTAGAGCCTCTCCCGGTTGCCTGAATGGTCACTCCGCCCCTGAGTTTTATGCTCAACTTTGAGCACCATTTATAGAATCCAGGGTAAACCCATTAGTGCACCTTGATAAAAGGACCCCCCCTTAATATTGTATTAGTTACTCATGGTATATTTAACCCCAGAGCAGAGGTGTAGTCAGACCTTGATCTGGGAGGGGGCATGAGCCCAAAGTGGGAGGAGGGCACATTTTGTCCCGCCTCCCCGCAGTTCTCGACCCCGGCTGTAACCCCACATACCTGGGCTGGCAGAAGCTTCCCTGCGATTTCTGCCCCGCAGCTTGCCCTGCTTTCCTGCCACTGTGCACAGTCTCGTTTTTAGTGAAATTGTGCAAGCGTGAGCTTTCACTAAAAATGAGCATGTGCACAGGGGAGGGGGAAAGCAGGGCAGGCAGCACGGCACAAATAGCACCGCAGGAAACCTTCTTCTGGTGGGGCCTGAGGACCACCACCAGCCAAACCAGCAGACCTCGGGGAGCCCAGGCCCACAAGCCTCCCCCTCCCCCGTGGCTAAGCCACTGCCCCAAGGCACAACTACCTCTTAAGAACAATAAATACTGCCTGGGTAAATGTGGAATCACTGTTTGATCTCATGCTAGTGTGACTGCAATTCTAGAGTGAATAGAGGAGCAGTCAAATGATTAGAGCAGCAGGTTGAGAACCAGGAAAGCCAGGTTTAAATCTCACTGCTGCTCTTTGTAATCTGGGGCAAGTCACTAAACTCTCCATTGCTTCAGCTGGAAACTTTCGATCGCAAACCCTTCCAGGGCCTTAATGTAAGTTGTCTTGAGCTACAACTGAAAAAAGGCGCAAGCCAAATCCAAAGAGCAGAGAACTGAATTGGAAGCTTATATGAAAAGAGTATCGTTCCATAGCTCAGATTAATCAGGAACGAATGCTCGTGAAACGTCCTTGACAGCTGTGACAAGTCCAGTGTTCTATCAATCCACCTAACAAGATTTCCCACAATGCCTTTGTGCTATTCTGAGGAACTGCTTTCAAGGGTACAGCAATTGGGGAAGTTGATTTTCTTGTCCTGATTTAAGCTTCTGTCTAAGGGACGCGAGTCCATTCATATCACACAGGTCATCAAATGAAACCAAGCATATGAAAGACATATTAACGCAAAATGTCACAGATGTTATCCTGACATTTAGTTGTTAACCTTTGTCTTGCTTTCTTTACACACACTTTGTGAATCTGACAGCTGTTTAAGATACAATTCTGAAGCCATCTGCTATCAAATAAATGTTGCATTGCGATTAGCAGCAGCGTGAGCGGCGAACCTGTGACATTTCTCCTCTAATTCATATTAATCAAAGCCTGAACTTACATATCAATATTCATCTGACTTCGATATTTGGCTTGCTAGTACAAGGAAGATGCTCTTTGTAGCTCAGAAATGGCAAGCGTGGAATAAAATGGACTCAGATGATCTTCTATGATTCTAAGAACTGTGATATAACAATGCTAGAAAAGGGCATTTTACCAGCACAAGTACATAGAAAACAAGAGTTATTACAGAACCAGTGAAAGGAATAGAAAAATATGGAAAAAAAGGCAAATTCCTAAATAACCTAATCAATAGAAATAAAACAAAATAAAACGTGGAAAAGAAAATAAGATGATTCCTTTTTTATTGGACATAACTTAATACATTTCTTGATTAGCTTTCGAAGGTTGCCCTTCTTCGTCAGATCGGAAATAAGCAAATGTTGGTAGATGACAGTATATATAAGTGAAACATCAAAGCATTTCGGTGACAGTCTAACAGGGTGGGGATGGATAAGTGAGAGACAGAAGAGTCGGGTGGATGAGGGACAGGGAGATATGCATGGAGACAGGAGGGTGACAGGTGTGTTCTGGTGCGCCACTGTTCACTCCAATGATATTGTCTCCTCACAGTGGAAGCAATTAGCTGATAGGAGACAATTTAATGAAGAACCTCACCCCTCCCCACTGAACACGGTCTACTATCAACCCAAACTGTATTGATACCAAAATGAATACCGTCAAATCACTCCTAGCAATCTACTCCTTATCACTGATCCACCTAACATTAACCACCCCACTCACAGAAAACAACATCATACTCATATTACACAATTATCAAAGACTGACCAGATACTCCACACCTCACCAAACTGATGATAACCAAAACAAAGGAAGAATACCAACATGCGGACAACATCAACAGAATGGAAAAAAAACGTCATAGCAACCACACTGTTATAAAGAAACGACACCTAACAAAAATCCACACATCACCAAACCTAGAAACCACATACCAAACAATTCAAGTTGCTTACATCAATGCCAGATCCGTTGTAAACAAAACAACAACAAATCATCAATGAAACCTGGATACATGATCAAAACGACCCCATAATCCTTGACCTTTGCCCCCCAGGATACAAAATTACTCACTGGACCAGAAAGGAAAAGAGAGGCAAAGGTATAGCACTAATCTACCAATCCCACTTTACCACTGAAACAATTGCCGAGTCCATAACAACCCAACTCGAAATTGCCTCAATCAGAATCCACAACAAATCTCTGCTTGATCACCTGAACTGTGTCTTGTTTTACAGACCACCAGGTAACTGGAACAAAAGCCAGTCAAACTTCATGGACTTCATCTCAAATACTTGTGTTACCAACTCCAACATACTAGTAGTAGAAGACATCAACCTTCACCTAGAAGACCCAAACTCTACCAACGCACGCGAATGCAAGGAATTCCTCCACTCATGGGATCTCAATGGCCACACATGCAAGCAACCCACGTCAAAGGGCACACACACTTGACCTCATCTCACACAAATCGTCCACAGACCAGAACCTGATAATAACAGATATTAAATGGACAGAAACACCTTGGACCAATCACTACAAACTAAACCTATCCCTAAATTGGCGAAAGAAGGGCTCATACCATATACAAGAACATACAACTTACAGCACAAGAGGCCAAATAGACCCAAAAACATTCTGGCAACAGATATACAATAACGAATGGACAGCACAAACGGACTCCATACACTACGTCTCTGAATGGGATAAAAGATGCAGAAGCATACTAGATGAAATAGCACCCTTACGAACAAGAACATCAGGAAGACAAAACTCGATACCATGGTTCAACGATGAACTGAAAAAACTAAAAACACAAACCAGGAAGCTTGAACGAGCATGGAAAAAAAAAGATGATCACACACTCAACACTTGGAAACAAACACAAAGAAAATACAAATACGCAATAAGATAAACAAAAAGGTCATACTATAAAACTAAAATAGGACCAAAAGTACATAAGTACATATAAGTACATAAGTAATGCCACACTGGGAGAAGACCAAGGGTCCATCGAGCCCAGCATCCTGTCCACGACAGCGGCCAATCCAGGCCAAGGGCACCTGGCAAGCTTCCCAAACGTACAAACATTCTATACATGTTATTCCTGGAATTGTGGATTTTTCCCAAGTCCATTTAGTAGCGGTTTATGGACTCGTCCTTTAGGAAACCGTCTAACCCCTTTTTAAACTCTGCCAAGCTAACCGCCTTCACCACGTTCTCCGGCAACGAATTCCAGAGTTTAATTACGCGTTGGGTGAAGAAACAGTTTCTCCGATTTGTTTTAAATTTACTACACTGTAGTTTCATCGCATGCCCCCTAGTCCTAGTATTTTTGGAAAGCGTGAACAGATGCTTCACATCCACCTGTTCCACTTCACTCATTATTTTATATACCTCTATCATGTCTCCCCTCACCCGTCTCTTCTCCAAGCTGAAAAGCTCTAGCCTCATTAGTCTTTCTTCATAGGGAAGTCGTCCCATCCCCGCTATCATTTTAGTCGCCCTTCGCTGCACCTTTTCCAATTCCACTATATCTTGCTTGAGATGCGGCGACCAGAATTGGACACAATACTCACCTGTTTTCCATACCTTTCCTAATAATACCCAACATTCTATTCGCTTTCCGAGCCGCAGCAGCACACTGAGCAGAAGGTTTCAGTGTATTATCGACGACGACACCCAGATCTCTTTCTTGGTCCGTAACTCCTAACGTGGAACCTTGCATGACGTAGCTATAATTCGGGTTCTTTTTTCCCACATGCATCATCTTGCACTTGCTCACATTAAACATCATCTGCCATTTGGCCGCTCAGTCTCCCAGTCTCGTAAGGTCCTTCTGTAATGTTTCACAATCCTGTTGCGAGTTAACAACTTTGAATAATTTTGTGTCATCAACAAATTTAATTACCTCGCTAGTTACTCCCAACTCTAAATCATTTATAAATATATTAAAAAGCAGCGGTCCTAGCACAGACCCCTGAGGAACCCCACTAACTATACCCTTCTCCATTGTGAATACTGCCCATTTAACCCTACTCCCTGCTTCCTATCCTTCAACCAGTTTTTAATCCACAATAGGACATTTCCTCCTATCCCATGACCCTCCAATTTCCTCTGTAGCCTTTCATGAGGTACCTTGTCAAACGCCTTTTGAAAATCCAGATATACAATATGAACCGGCTCCCCTTTGTCCACATGTTTGTTTACTCCTTCAAAGAATTGAAGTAAATTGGTCAGGCAAGATTTCCCCACAAAAGCCGTGCTAACTTGGTCTCAGTAATCCATGTCCTTGGATGTGGTCTGTAATTTTGTTTTTAATAATAGCCTCTACCATTTTCCCCGGCACCGACGTCAGACTCACCGGTCTATAATTTCCCGGATCTCCCCTGGAACCTTTTTAAAAAATGGGCGTTACACTGGGCACCCTCCAATCTTCCGGTACAAAGACACGAAGAAACTATACCAACTCGTACACAAACTACTAGACACCACCTTGGTCACCACAACCAACACAGGCATCCCATCGGCAGACAAACATCACCAACCCCCTCCCACCCCAAAAAACAAATTAAAAAACATTTTTTTGCCAGCCTCTATGCCAGCCTCAAATGTCATACCCAGCTCCATCACATAGTAACATAGTAGCATAGTAGATGACAGCAGAAAAAGACCTGCACGGTCCATCCAGTCTGCCCAACAAGATAACTCTATCCCTGCCTCCCACCACCGGCTCTGGCACAGACTGTATAAGTCTGCCCAGCACAATCCCCGCCTCCCAACCACCAGTCCCGTCTCCCACCACCGGCTCTGGCACAGACTGTACAAGTTTGCCCAGCACTATCCACGCCCCCCAACCACCAGCCCCGCCTCCCGATCTTGACTAAGCTCCTGAGGATCCATTCCTTCTGCACAGGATTCCTTTATGCTTATCCCATGCATGTTTGAATTCACAGCACTATGCAGGTCCCTGGAGAAGATTTTAGTGGGTACTGCAATGCACTTCAGGCAGGCGGACCCAGGCCCATCCCCCCCTACCTGTTACACTTGTGGTGGTAAATGGGAGCCCTCCAAAACCCACCAGAAACCTACTGTACCCACATGTAGGTGCACCCCATTACCGTTTAAGGGCTATGGTAGTGTACCGTTGTGGGTAGTGGGTTTTGGGGGGGGGGTTGGGAGGCTCAGCACCCAAGGTAAGGGAGCTATGCACCTGGGAGCAATTTGTGAAGTCCACTGCAGTGCCCCCTAGGGTGCCCGGTTGGTGTCCTGGCATATGAGGGGGGACCAGTGTACTACAAATGCTGGCTCCTCCCATGACCAAATGGCTTGGATTTGGCCGGTTTTGAGATGGACACCATTAGTTTCCATTATCGGCGAAAACCAGTGTCGGCCATCTCTAAGGGCGGCCTAAATGTTGAGATTTGGCTGGTGCCGACTGTATTATCGAAACGAAAGATGGCCACTCATCTTGTTTCGATAATTCGGTCGGGTACGCCGCTTTACGGGGCCGTCATTAGAGATGGGCGCCCCCGTTCGATTATGCCCTTCCACGTGGCTTAGTAAACAGGCCCCTTATTAACTAGCGCCTGAAACATTTTCTTATATTTTCTTTATCCTCTCATTAAGTCTTGGATCTTCATATTGTAGACTTGAGTGTTTGTTTAATTTCTTTATTGGAATGTTTACTTAGATGCTTAGATTTTGTTTTTGTAACGCTTTTCTGTACAAGTTAAATTTTCTTGGATTTTTTATTTTTGTTACATTTGTACCCCGTGCTTTCCCACTCATGGCAGGCTCAATGCGGCAGGCAACGGAGGGTTAAGTGACTTGCCCAGAGTCACAAGGAGCTGCCTGTGCCTGAAGTGGGAATCAAACTCAGTTCCTCAGTTTCCCAGGTCCAAAGTCCACCACCCTAACCACTAGGCCACTCCTCCACTGTTGCTACTATTTGAGATTCTACATGGAATGTTGCTATTCCACTAGAAGTTGGCCCTTGCAGATCACCAATGTGGCCGCGCAGGCTTCTACATGGAATGTTGCTAGTGGAATAGCAACATTCCATGTAGAATCTCCAATAGTAGCAACATTCCATGTAGAATCTCCAATAGTATCTATTTTATTTTTGTTACATTTGTACCCTGCGCTTTCCCACTCCTGGCAGGCTCAATGCGGCTTACATGGGGCAATGGAGGGTTAAGTGACTTGCCCAGAGTCCCACTAGCAACATTCCATGTAGAAGTCGGCCCTTGCAGATCACCAATGTGGCCGCGCAGGCTTCTGTGAGTCTGACGTCCGGCACGTACGTGCGTCAGACTCACAGAAACAGAAGCCTGCGCAGCCTTCTACATGGAATAGCAACATTCCATGTAGAATCTCCAATAGTAGCATTTATTCAGAACAGTGATGGCTTAAAATGGAATGCATTCCTAAATCATTTGCGGAGATGTTCAATAAGGACTTGACGACAGACGAAGCGTGTAATAGTCTTAGCCTCGTGTATGCTGTAAATATTTGCAGTTGCTGTCCCTAAATTAGCCATGAGTTGTCTGTTGTGGTATATCTGTGTTGGGAATTTCTGTTCTTTTCAACAGATGCTCACATCAATCAGCTCTGCCGTGGGATTTATTCATATGCTTAGCTGAAAGAAAATGAAAGCACCATTCAGTATAAGCAGTGTGGATGTGGACTGCAGTGGATCCAAATAACTGGACTGAGTCTGTGACAGGTTCCTCTGCCTGGTAGGACTAAAGTTAGATAGACTCTTCACGCAGAGATGAGTTTGAAATTGGGCCAGCTTGCACTTTTATGTAAACAGAATGAAACTAGGAAAAGGTCTTGGTATGAAAGACCAGCCTTATATAATGGCTTGTGAGCATCCCTCAGGTCTAGTCGCAGAATCCTCTCCACCTGAACCTGTACCTGCACAGATTCTGGGTGGGCCTAGGCAAGAATTGGGTGGGCACCAAGTGTTCTACCCCCCCCCCCCAAAAAAAAAGAAAATTATCTCAGCTGGTGGGAAAATGCTTCTTTCCACCTTGGCAGCAGGCATGCACTGAAAACTGAACATGCGCGGGTGCCGGTGTCATGGAGAGTAGCGTTTTCGTTACCATCAGGGGAAAATCTTCAGCTGGCGGAGCTTGGGATTCCCTCCAGTTACCACTAAACATGTGCTACTGTTGGGTGGGCCTGAGCCATAAACGGGTGGGCCCTGGCCCACCCAAGCCCACCCGTGGCTACGCCACTGTGATAGAGCCTCACGCGTGGACCCTGTAAACACAGTTCCAAGCTGAAATGTTCAGAGAAGTTGACAGAACTTACAGCCCTCTAACGATCATTGTTCATGACCCCCTGGTAACGTTTTGTTGGATCTGGTCCACATTTTTAAAGCTCTTTTCAGTTAGTACTATAGTGCAAATGTACAGATTATAGAGCCTAATGGTTCAGAAATATCAGGATAAGAGAGTCTATAATCTGGAACATACAACAATTACCTCTCTCGCATAAGCTGCAAAGTACTTAATATACAATACTTCTCCTGTGGAGTGCAAAATTTAAAATGTGAAAAAGGGAAAAAGCCTCTGTACCCCAACCTCCACCCTATATGTGTTCAGTGGGTACAGAGGAAATCAAGGGGTCTACCTTTCTTCATTTTTTGGGGGTCAATCCTTTTAAAAATTAGAACTTCCAGTGGAGTCTTTAGCAAAACATTATAGTGAAAAAGAGTTTTTTATTCCGATGAAGAAAGGTGGATCCCTTGATTTCCTCCTTACCCACTGAACACATATAAGGTGGAGGTTGGGGTACAGAGGCTTTTTCCCTTTTTCACATTTTAAATTTTGCACTCCACAGGAGAAGTATAGTATATTAAGTACTTTGCATCTTAAGCGAGAGAGGTAATTGTTATATGTTCCAGATTATAGAGCCTGACATCAGTGATGTAACTTTTATCCATTCTCCTGATTTCATTGATATTTTAATGTCATGAAAGTGCCTTCTTTAGCCATTATGGTACACACTCTGCCTCATCACTCTACTTTTCTCTCTTCAGATGTTCTTACATAGAAACTTTTGCGTCCTTTGTCTTTTCAGCCTTAACTAGAATAAGTGGATGGGCATAATCGAATGGGGTGCCCAAGTTTTCCTGAGGGCGTCCTCGTAGGACGTCCCCTTGAAGGGGCGTGGAAACCCGTATTATCGAAACAAGATGGGCGTCCATCTTTCATTTCCATAATACAGTCGGGGACGCCCAAATCTCAACATTTAGGTCGACCTTAGAGATAGTCATCCTAAGAGATGGTCGTCCCCAATTTTCGGCAATAATGGAAACCGAGGACGCCCATCTCAGAAACGACCAAATCCAAGCCATTTGATCATGGGAGGAGACAGCATTCGTAGTGCACTGGTCCCCCTCACATGCCAGGACACCAACCGGGCACCCTAGGAGGCACGGCAGTGGACTTCAGAAAAAGCTCCCAGGTGCATAGCTCCCTTACCTTGTCTGCTGAGCCCCCCAACCCCCCCAAAAAAACCCAATCTCCACAACTGTACACCACTACCATAGCCCTTAGGGATGAAGGGGGGCACCTAGATGTGAGTACAGTGGGTTTGTGGTGGGTTTTGGAGGGCTCACATTTACCACCACAAATTTAACAGGTGGGGGGGATGGGCCTGGGTCTGCCTGCCTGAAGTGCACTGCACCCACTAAAACTGTTCCAAGGACCTGCATACTGCTGTCATGGAACTGGGTATGATATTTGAGGCTAGTATAGAGGCTTGAAAAAATATTTAAAAATTTTTTTTTAGGGTGGGAAGGGGTTAGTGACCACTGGGGGAGTAGGGGGAGGTCATCCCCGATTCCCTCCGGTGGTCATCTGGCCATTTAGGGCACATTTTTGTGGCTTGGACGTAAAAATAAAAGGACCAAGTAAAGTTGGCCAAGTGTTCGTCAGGGATGCCCTTCTTTTTTCCATTATTGGCCGAGGACGCCCATCTCTTAACCACGCCCCTGTCCTGCCTTCGGTACACTGCCGACACGCCCTGTGAACTTTGGTCGTCCCCGCGACGGAAAGCAGTTGAGGACGCAAAAAATCGGCTTCCGATTATGCTGATTTGGGTGACGCTGAGAGAAGGATGCCCATCTCCCTATTTGTGTCGAAAGATGGGCGCCCTTCTCTTTCGAAAATAAGCTTGAAAGCTAGCTATACAGTATGCTTAACCCTCTTTTCCACTTCTGCCTGAACTTCTTCCATGACTTAGATGGTCTTCTACTAAGCGGCAGTAAGCCCAACGTGGGATTTCCGCTCACTAAACCGCAGCAGCCCGGCGGATATTTCCTATCCTCAGTGTGCGCTGCCAGCCACAGCCCCCCTCCCACCGCATGTATGCTCAGTTTTCATGCTTGCGCTATACTGAGCATATGCTGAAGCCGGCGGCTGGCAGCTGCGACTCAAGAACAGTGCCGGTGGCTGCCCGAGATTTCAGTTCTTTTGGTGGGGAAGAGGTCTTCAGCTGGCGAGGCTTGGGGATCCCCAACAGCAGAGGTATTTCATTTATTGGGGGGGGGGGGGGGGGGGGGGGAGAGGAGGAGGTGGAAATTAAATTTCGGTTTGGCTTTAGTTTGGGGGTGGGGCGGATATGAAGTTTGTGGCCCACCCACTATGGTCTTGGGCCCACCCTAAATCAGCTGTCTGGTTACACTACTGTAATGAACAGCCCTATGAAAGAATATATCAGTAAGAATATCTCAGTTTGTCTCTAAAATGGACTTAAGCTTTTTACGCAACGCCCTGCATTTATTTATATTCAAAGCAGCGCATGAATCATACAACAAGCTGCCTTTTCTCTTCCAGAAGTCGCTGGCATGGGCATTTTACCAAACTGAATAATGTAAAAGGAACTGTAGATTATTGACTGCAAATGAGCTCTGGGCTAAACTTTTGATTTGTAAACTGGGCTGCTTTTGTCTGGAAAGCAGGGAGAATGGTACTTAAAATTCCTAGAAAAGTAAACATGTATTTGATTGATGATATTGCTGAGGTGAAGTGTATCCTGCTTGTTAAAGGTTTTCTCAAGGCCTCCTCTGGGCAGAAGAAAATCGCATTAATGATTCTCCTTACTTAGAACTTGAGAAGGCCCCAAATCACACAGAACGACTTAGATTGCTTCCTAAAGGACAAATCCATAGACCATTATTAAAATGGACGTGGGGAAACTCCACTGCTTATTTCTGGGATAAGCAGCATAAAAGGTTTTGTACTTTTTTGGGATCTTGCCAGGTACTTGTGACCTGGATTGGCCGCTGTTGGAAACAGGATGCTGGGCTCGATGGACCTTTGGTCTGTCCCGGTATGGACTTAAAATACAAATTTAAAATACATAGCAAATATGAATGTCTACATGAAGGATAGTTCAAGAGATGTCAGCAATGCAGTGAATCTCTGGACTTTGATCACTCAGGAGAGAGAAATCATTGCATATCGAGCGCTTCTGGTTTGTTTTGTTTCTGTTTATTATGGCAAAATCTAAATCCTGTCCTACTCTTATGGGATTTCAGTTTAAGTCCCTTTCCTCATTCCAGCTCTTTCCTTCTTCTCCTTTGGGCTCCCAGCTCAGTTGTAACTGGCTTCTGTGAGGCTACAGTACTGTTAGCTATCATTTGCAGCCACCAGACCATTTCCCCGTTATTTTTTATTCCCTTCCACAAACTCAGTCATTGCAAGGACAGCCTTCTGTTGGAGGTGGTGCACTAGGGCTTCCTTTGGAGGCTGCAATTGTGTGCCCGAGTCTGGCCACTAGGTGGTGCCATTCCGCTATGACTGGGACTCCCTCCCTGCAGGGACTCTGAATGCAGCCCATACAACAATTTACATCTTCTAATGTGTCCTGTATATTACACAGATCATGTTAACAGAGGTTCTGTTCAGAACAGTGTGACGGTGAAATGATTGGTTTACATTTGAGTGAATCAGGGAATAAACTGACTCTGATTCTGCCCTGCAATACTCTATCTCATCTAGTGTGGGACAGGCAGGGGAGGAACATTCTCCATTTTAAACTTATAGCAGAGCTACTTTTATTCAGTTGCAAGAGGGAGATTTTCAACCAGTCCTGGGTTTCTGCCAACCCCATCTTGATGCAGCACTGATTAAAGGGTGGAATTAGGAACTAAGGGGGGCCTTTTACAAAGGCACGCTGAAAAATGGCCTGAGCGTGTGTTCGGCGCATGCAGAATCATTTTTCAGCGCACCTGTAAAAAGTGCCTTTTAAAAATTTTTGCTGAAAATGAACGTGCGGCAAGATTGCCGCGCATCCGTTTTTGGTCTGAGACCTTACCGCCAACTACTGACCTAGTGGTAAGGTCTCACGCGGTAACCAGGCGGTAATGGTCTACGTGCGTAAAGTGCCGATTACCGCCTGCCATCATTTACTATGGTGCTATATTTAGATTTTTGAATCTTAACTCAATTGTAGCCCATTTCTACATCACCTTTATTCTGTCTACAGCATTTGGAGATATGGTATCCAAATTTGGACACAGTACTTCAGATGAGGTCTTCTTAGTGACCTGTAAGGAAGTATTATTATTATAACAAGCATTCCCACAAACCATGGGGGGGGGGGGGGGTTACGTAGGTGCGCTGGCGTTTTTAGCACGTGTTAAAAATAAGTGTGACCTAAACACTAAAGACGCCCATAGCAACACATTAGCGTCTTTAGCATTTAGCACGCGCCTATTTTTAACGTGCGCTAAAAACGCCAGCACACCTACTTAAAAGACCCCATATTCTTTAAAACATACGGTGTAGAACTAGGCATGGAAATAGGTGGGAGGGTGGCAGTTTGGAACAGTCTTAATTATAAAGAGCAACACTGGATATTTAAACTTTGAGCTGTGGAGCCAGAAGGGCTCAATAAAGAAATGGAATGGGCTTCACTGATCTTACTTAGTCCTGTGATTGGTGTTTGAACGTCATGTGACTATGGTCTTACCTAGTCCTTTGATTGGTGTTTGTCATGTGACCATGGTCTTACCTAGTCCTGTGATTGGTGTTTGAATGTCATGTGACCATGGTCTTACCTAGTCCTTTGATTGGTGTTTGAACATCATGTGACCATGGTGATATATGTATTGAAAAAACCAGCCGCCCAGGCAGTGTTGCCAGGTGGGCGGTTTTACCACCCAATTGGGCAGTTTTCCGCGACCCGCCGCGGGCAATTTTTGCCCGCGGCGGGTTGCGGTTTTTTGGGCTGCTTTTTGGGCTTCAGGGCGGTTTTTTGGGCGGCTTTTTCGGCCGCGGGGGGCGGGGTTAGTGACGTGTTTGGGCGGGGTTAGTGACGTTTTGGGCGGGGTTAGTGACGTGGGAGGCGGGGGCCGATGACGTGGGAGGTGGGGCCGATGACGGGGGAGGCGGGGCCGGTGACGGCGGGGGCGGGGTTGATGACGGCGGGGGCGGGGGTGATGACGCGGGGGTGGGGGTGTCAGGGGCGGGGTTTGAGTTTGGGCGGATTTTGAGCGGTTTTTGTGCTGGATTGGGTGGGAAAAAAATTTTCCACCTGGCAACACTGCGCCCAGGTTTGTATTAGCAGAGGAATCTATGAACCAGTTAGGAGTATGGTGAAAGGTATGGATGAGTATACAGATGTTTTAAGTTTGGTTGATATTACAGCTAAGAAATCTTCTTGTGAAGAATTCATAAATGTTTCTCTTTGAAGGTTTTAATGACTGAAATTGGATTCATAGGGGAATGCCTTGAAACAGCTTGATGGCAACACTGATTCCTATTTGAAAATTCATTGCTGAGATAAGTCAATTGATATTTTTATATATAAAGAAAAAGTGATCTAAAAATGTTCTATATTATGGAAATTAAACTGAAGGAAGATAGGATTACCTAACGGGACCGATGAAGATCTTGGTGTATTCTGAATTCCCTTGAATCATTAGGGAACACCACTGTTGATGGTCCATACCTATTTCTACATATTATGTTTGAAAGAATATGGTTTCTGGGAACACTATTGTTATAATTTGAATATATGATCCCTAGCAACCTAGTCATTTTGGGGTAAAATATGCCTATTGTGTATACTGTAAAGAAGTATCGCCATCCTCACCCTAGTATTCCCTTTGCACCCTAGCAATCCTTTGGTTTTGGCCACTTCTCTGTTACATGATTTTGTTATCTTGAGAGCATCGGATATGTTCACCCTGAGGTCCCTCCCCTGATTGGTACTTATAAATACGTCAACCCCACTGGGGTTTGGTGCCGAGGTTAAATGAGCAGGAAGACACCGTGAGGGTCTTTTCAAAGCGTCGGTAAGCCTAACACAGGCTTACCCAACCCTAAATCGGGACTACCGTTGGCCCAACGCGGCCGCCGGCAGTAGTTCCTCCCTGAGCGTGCGCCATTTTCAGGGGAAAAATAAAACCTCCTCAAATGGCTTGCACAGCGGTAACCCAGCAGTAATGGGGCATTGCCGCGTGCTGCCCGGTTACTGCGGGAGCCCTTATTGCCACCTTAGTGGGTGGCGGTAAGGGCTCCCCGTCACATGGCCACATGGTAAGAGTTCTCTTATCACATAGCCATGTTTGTATAGGGGCTTTTTATCCGCTGCGGTATAAAGGGCCCTGGTGCATTGGGAAAACGGCCCCTACCTCTAGCGCAGGGCTCTTTTTCCCGGCACCTGGTCAAAAGAACCCAGACAAAAAAGTTCCAAGCGAAAAAAGTTCCCGACATAAAAGTCCCTGACAAAATAGACTCCCGACAAAAGATTTATAGATTTATTTTTGAATGGTACAAATTTGAAGGGTACAAAGAAGTGGAGGAGCCATAAATTACTGAGAAAGTCCACGGCTTGTCACTTGAAAGTCCTGGCACCTACCTATGGCTTGACTTCACTATCCACACTTGGTATCTAGTGAGAATCATAAATCTGCTTGATAACATAATCCAGCTTGATTAAGAGTCTATTTTGTCTTGGATTGTTTTGTTGTGGGGTTTTTTTTGGAGTTTTTTTTTTGTCATGGTCTGATTTGGTTTTAGTCTGTTTTGTTGGGTTTTTTGGGGGTTTTTTTTTTGTATGGCCTATTATGTCGGGGTGCCCTTTTCCCCACAGCTTGGTAAAAGGACCCCCTGGTTTGGTATTTTTTATAGAGACACATGGAAGGAAGGGATCCCCAGAAGCTTAGCCGGTGGTGGGAGGCAGGGCTGGTGGTTGGGAGGTGGGGATAGTGCTGGCCAGACTTATACGGTCTGTGCCCTGAAAAAGATAGGTACAAATCAAGGTAAGGTATACACAAAAAATGGCACATGTGAGTTTATCTTGTTGGGCAGACTGGGTGGACTGTGCCAGTCTTTTTCTGCCGTCATCTACTATGTTACTATGTTACATGGGCACCTATGTGACTTCATACAATACAGCACAAACTCAACATCAATAATGGTTACGTTCAAGGCACTGACGTTATACCTGCTTAGATGTAAAAGTTAGCACATATTTTACACGTGTATTTTGCAGGGGTCCTTTTACTAAGGTGCGCCAAAAAAAATGGCCTGCACTGGTGTAGACATGTGTACTGGACGTGCACAGGTCCATTTTTCAGCGTGCTTGCAAAAAAGGCCTTTTTTTTTGTTGGCCAAAAACAGCCGTGCGGCAAAATAAAAATTGGTGCGCGTTCATTTTGGGCCTGAGACCTTACCGACGCCCATTGACCTAGCGGTAAAGTCTCACTTGTTAACCGGGCGGTAATGGTCTATGCACGTACAATGCCCATCACTGCCCGGATTGTGCCGTGTACCGCAAATTTTCCAGCGCACTTAGTGGACCTGTGTAAAAATTACCGCTCGGGCTACGTGGTAGCTCAAAATTGATGCGCGTAGGATGCGTGTACATGCCTACGTGGCATAGTAAAAGGGCCCCTCAAATTGTGACTCTACCTATACTCCACTGAAATGTCACCCCTGTGCATGCCTGCTGGAAAAGTGGGGAGAATTCTATAAGGAGGCAGCTGATCTTAGGCAGCAGGAACATGCATAAAACATGATATCCTAGTCATTTACATGTGGACATGGCCACTTAAGCATGTAAATGCCCTCTTAAAGAATACTGACTAACGGAAAGGCATGCACCATGTTTTGATGGTACATGCTTTGCCAGTGGGCGAGCACTTGGGTGGAGCATGCGAATAGATGGACGAATGATAGCATTCCTTATTTGACCTGTGTTCTGGCTAATATCTAGGTGCCTTCATTTACATCAGTCATAGGGCTGGTTTCAGTGATCACGCTTTAAATGCAGGTGCGTTTTCTGCACCTTGCACTATCCTATATAATAAAAGGCACCTCCAACATTCTGAAGCTGACTGCATGGCTGAGGCATTCCTGCTCTCTGTATCCATCTCCTGAATTGACATCACCTACTTCCGGGTTCGTCACAAGCAGAAGTGACCAACCACACGAGGTTTCTCGGCTTCAGAATGTTGGAGGTGCATTCTATTAAATAGGATTGGTCAGTTCCTTGAAGCACAGCCAGAGCTCAGCCTCCTGTACAGTAACGCTCAAACACCAGAGAGAAAGAGGGAGGGAGGGAGGGGGGGCTGACACCAGAGAGGGGAGGAGGTATCTCTGTCACACACACACTCTCTCACAGTCAATGTCTTTCTCACTCTCACACACTGTCTCTCACACACTCTATGTCTCACACTGTATCACATTCACTCTCTATGTGTCACACAGTCACTCACACACTCTCTTGGTCTCATACACTCAGTCTCACAGAGAGTCTGTGTCTCACACACTCTCTCTCCCACACACTGTATCTGTGTGAAACACACTCTCTCTCTCTCACATTGTGTCTCACATACGCACTTGCACACACTCTCATTCTCACACACTCACTCTCTCTCTCTCACACACGCACACTCGCACATTCACTCTCTCACACACAGTCACTCTCACATAGACTCTCTCAAACATACACACTCCGAGGAAAACCTTGCTAGCGCCCGTTTCATTTGTGTCAGAAACGGGCCTTTTTTACTAGTTATTCAATAAAGAAAAGTAGGTGCCTACTTTTGTTTACAAGACTGCCTTGAAAGAAGCACCTCCACCCTGGGCACCCTGTTATAGAATTACCCATTATGTACTGCTTCTTTGGATTCAGAGTCTCACATTTCAAAGGGCCTCAAGTTTTGCTAGCCTGGAAAAAGTATTTAACCTAAAATTTACTCCTCACTTAACTGAAGAAGACCTTTTAAAAGTTACAGTTTATAGGCCACAGTGCACATGAGTATGGCCCTGTTATAAGAACATAAGCATTGCCATACTGGGACAGACCGAAGGTCCATCAAGCCCAGCATCCTGTTTCCAACAGTGGCCAGTCCAGGTTACAAGTACCTGGCAAGATCCCAAAACAGTACAATACATTTTATGCTGCTTATCTTAGAAATAACCGGTGCAAAGACGCTGAATGAAAGCAGAAGCTGTTAGCCTGTGAGCCAGGAGACATATATTATATTTCAAGTTAAACGATGAGCTGATGTATAGTGCTTATGAACGTAAACTTTATTTCTGTAGGTCTTGAGTGAAGCCGACGATCCTGAGCATAAAAGCAGGAAGGAGCGAAACAGGCACCTGTCGGGACTACATGTTCGGGACCACAAGCTAAACAGCGTCACTACAGATAAGTGCGGTTTAATAATCATTGGGGTGGCATAAGTTTAGCCACCACAGTAGAGATATAATTTACACCGCTTGAGACTCAGACTCATATGGGAGTAGATTTAAATTATAAGTAACTAGTAAAGAAAGGCCCGTTTCTGAGAGCAATGAAACGGGCCCTAGCAAGGGTTTCATGGCTGCATGGGTCGTCGCGGTTTTACCTGGTTCATGGCGTGCACCGCTGTTGTTTCCGTTGTAGCTTTGTGTGGGTGGCGGTTTTTGTGCCCCGCCCTCGACGTCATCGCGTTTTGTCACGAGGGCGGAGCAGAGCTACAGTGTGGAAATCCGGAGTTTGTAGCCTGAGTAGAACGTTGGAGGTGAGAATGTGCTGCGCCCTCAACGTCATAACGTTTGACGCGAGGGCGGGGCCCAGAGACTGTGATTTTCGAAGCTTCAGAGCTTCGAACATACGAACCTTGGCTTCAGTGACGTCAGCAGACAATAGAACGTTGAGGGTGAGTTTTATATATATAGATATGGACATGTAATAATCTAAAAAATGAATACAAATTAAAAAAAAAAGAAGAATTAAGATTAAATAAATTTAACCTATAAAAGATCTCAAATATCAGTAGGAGGGGGTCTGTCTATGATTATAAGCGTCACTAAATAGGGGCTCACCTGAATTGGTGTCAAATATCACCCCAGTGACTGTATGAGACTTTCCCTGTGTGTGACAAATGGTAAGAGATTTGTTATTCTTCTCCCAAGTTCACCTCTACCAAGAATGTATTGTATCTTAGAAATAAACAGTGGATTTTCCCCAAGTCCAACGTGAGTGGCTTATGGATTTTTCTTTTAGGAATCTATCCAAACCTTTTTTAAACCCCGCTAAGCCTACTGCTTTTGGCACTGAATTCCAGAGTCTAATTACTTGCTGAATGAAAAAATATTTTCTCTGATTTGTTTTAAATGTACTGCTTGGTAGCTTCACTGCGTGCTCAGTCCTAGGATTTTTGGAAAGAGAAAACGAGTGATTCACATCTACTTGATCCACTCCACTCGTTCGTCTGAAGTCACTCCGTTTTCTCTCCTCCTTCAGTTCTACAGTCATGTTCCTCAGGACCAGCTGTATTGGTTTTATAGCACTTTGCTTCTGGAACCACAAAAGTACATTCACTTTGCTCCTAAAACGCCATGTTTCTCCGTTATGAATAAATGTTTGGGAGCTCCAGTTCCATTAAAAGAAATGTGTAGCACTTTTCTTTTTTTTTTTTTTTTTACAGATTAGTTTGTTACCAGAGCAGTGAAGCACCTTTTTAATGGCAACTAGAGCAAGATAAATCCCGGAGTTAATTAGGTACACATTTTATAGATTTTGAACAGTGGTTAGTTTTTATATTTTATGTTGCTGCCATATAATGTTGAGTTCAATTCCATTTGTTTTATTGCCTTGAATTAGCAGGTGAACTATATGATAGGTTTTAGTTCTTATTTTTATGACTGCCAAAATGTGTACAACAGGAAAATCAGCAATTAGCAGCTTTTATTAGGTTAATCTTTGCAGAAGAGAGATAATGAAGAGAAGACTTAATAAACTTTTCTATTTCTCTTTTTCGCTTAAAAAAAAGAAAAAGAAATATACGGTTTCCTAGGACCTTTTAAAAAAAAAAAAGGTTTTGTTACATTTGTACCCCGTGCATTCCCACTCATGGCAGACTCAATGTGGCTTAGGTACTTATTTGTACCTGGGGCAATGGAGGGTTAAGTGACTTGCCCAGAGTCACAAGGAGCTGCAGTGGGAATTGAACTCAGTTCCCCAGGATCAAAGTCCACTGCACTAACCTCTAGGCTACTCCTCCACTCATTCCACCAATAAGAGCCAACCTCATCAGTGATGTCACAATGGCTTGATTGCCCCATACTTGGCTCACTTCTGATATTGTGATGTCATAAGGGAAAGAGAAATGGGACTTGATATACTGCCTTTCTGAGGTTTTTGCAACTACATTCAAAGCGGTTTACATATAGTCAGGTACTTATTTTGTACCAGGGGCAATGGAGGTTAAGTGACTTGCCCAGAGTCACAAGGAGCTGCCTGTGCCTGAAGTGGGAATCAAACTCAGTTCCTCAGTTCCCCAGGACCAAAGTCCACCACCCTAACCACTAGGCCACTCCTCCACTGTTGCTACTAGTTGAGATTCTACATGGAATGTTGCTATTCCACTAGAAGTCAGCCCTTGCAGATCACCAATGAGGCTGCACAGGCTTCTGCTTCTGTGAGTCTGACGTCCGGCACGTACGTGCAGGACGTCAGACTCACAGAAACAGAAGTCTGCGCAGCCTTCTACATGGAATGTTGCTAGTGGAATAGCAACATTCCAAGTAGAATCTCCAATAGTATCTATTTTATTTTTGTTACATTTGTACCCTGCGCTTTCCCACTCGTGGCAGGCTCAATGCAGCTTACATGGGGCAATGGAGGGTTAAGTGACTTGCCCAGAGTCACAAGGAGCTGCCTGTGCCTGAAGTGGGAATCAAACTCAGTTCCTCAGGACCAAAGTCCACCACCCTAACCACTAGGCCACTCCTCCACTAGCAACATTCCATGTTCCACTGCACTAACCACTAGGAGCATTCAATGTAGAAGCCTTCCCTTGCAGATCAGCAACACGGCTGCGCAGGCTTCCGTTTCTGTGAGTCTGACGTCCTGCACGTACGTGCAGGACGTCAGACTCACAGAAGCAGAAGCCTGCGCGGCTGATCTACAAGGGCAGGTTTCTACATGGAATGTTGCTAGTGGAATAGCAACATTAATATTCCATGTAGAATCTCAAATAGTAGCAACAGAATCTCAATAGTAGCAACATTCCATCTAGAATCTCCAGTAGTAGCAACATTCCATGTTGTTGTCACATTTGTCCCCCTCCCCCCCGTGCTTTCCCTCTCATAGCAGGCTCAATGCGGCTTACATGGGGCAATGGAGGGTTAAGTGACTTGCCCAGAGTCACAAGGAGCTGCCTGTGCCTGAAGTGGGAATCGAACTCAGTTCCTCGGTTCCCCAGGACCAAAGTCCACCACCCTAACCACTAGGCCACTCCTCCACTGTTGCTACTATTTGAGATTCTACATGGAATGTTGCTATTCCACTAGAAGTCAGCCCTTGCAGATCACCAATGAGGCTGCACAGGCTTCTGCTTCTGTGAGTCTGACGTCTGGCACGTACGTGCAGGACGTCAGACTCACAGAAACAGAAGTCTGCGCAGCCTTCTACATGGAATGTTGCTAGTGGAATAGCAACATTCTAAGTAGAATCTCCAATAGTAGCAACATTCCAAGTAGAATCTCCAATAGTATCTATTTTATTTTTGTTACATTTGTACCCTGCGCTTTCCCACTCGTGGCAGGCTCAATGCAGCTTACATGGGGCAATGGAGGGTTAAGTGACTTGCCCAGAGTCACAAGGAGCTGCCTGTGCCTGAAGTGGGAATCAAACTCAGTTCCTCGGTTCCCCAGGACCAAAGTCCACCACCCTAACCACTAGGCCACTCCTCCACTGTTCCTACTATTTGAGATTCTACATGGAATGTTGCTATTCCACTAGCAACATTCCATGTAGAAGTCGGCCCTTGCAGATCACCAATGTGGCCTCGCAGGCGTCTGCTTCTGTGAGTCTGATGTCCTGCGTCAGACTCACAGAAACAGAAGCCTGCGCAGCCTTCTACATGGAATGTCCATGTAGAATCTCCAATAGTAGCAACATTCCATGTAGAATCTCCAATAGTATCTATTTTATTTTTGTTACATTTGTACCCCGCGCTTTCCCACTCATGGCAGGCTCAATGCGGCTTACATGGGGCAATGGAGGGTTAAGTGACTTGCCCAGAGTTACAAGTTCTCCTCTTTAGTCCCCTTGTAGTTTTTAGTGACTTCTCAAGTAGGGGTGTGAGAGCTATTCAAACTCAAAAATCAAACAAGGAGGATTTCAGCCTGGCTCAGGCCCACCCAACAGCAGCACACTTATTAGCGGTAGCAGGCGGGGATCCCAAGCTCCGCCAGCAGAAGACTTCCCCCTGATGGTAATGAAAACTTTATTCTCCAGGATACCAGCACCTGCCCATGCTCAGTTTTCAGCGCGTGCCTGCTGTAGACTGCTAAGGTGGAAAGAAGCGTTTTCCCGCCAGCTGAGATTTTTTTTGGGTGGTGGGTGAAGGGGGGAACACTTGGTGCCCACCCACTTCTTGCCTAGGCCCACCCAAAATCTGTTGTCTGGCTACGCCCCTGGAGCAAATCTGGGGAAATTCTAACAGACTCATAGTAACATAGTAACATAGTAGATGACGGCAGAAAAAGACCTGCATGGTCCATCCAGTCTGCCCAAGACAAACTCATATGTGTATACCTTACTTTGAATTTGTACCTGTCCTTTTCAGGGCACAGACCATATAAGTCTGCCCAGCAGTATTTCCCGCCTCCCAACCACCAGTCCCGCCTCCCATCACCGGCTCTGGTACAGACCGTATAAGTCTGCCCTCCCCTATCCTCGCCTCCCAACCACCACCCCCTCTTCTCCCCACCTGCTCCGCCACCCATTTCAGCTAAGCTTTTGAGGATCCATTCCTTCCTCGAAACAGATTCACGACAAGGACACCACTCTCGGTTTGAATTTCTTCAACTATGGGGCCCTTTTACTAAGATGCATTATGCGTTTAACTCAGCTAAAACAGTCTAAATTGGGACAATGCTAAAGCATCTGACATTAGTTTTTGCATCTACGCACACTGAGGACTAGATTCTATCTATCATGCCTAAAAATTCAGCACCAAAATGAAATTCACTTAATGTACGTGTACTTTATAGAATAAACTTAAATTTTCATATGTTTTATAGAATACGCTGAGTTAGGGTTACCATATGTCCGGATTTACCCGGACATGTCCTCTTTTTGAGGACATGTCCGGGCAACCGGGCGGGTTTTGCCAATCTGCCCGTTTGTCCGGATTTCTGGACAAACAGGCAGGCTGGTGGGTGGGCCGTCCTGCCCACCAGCCTGCCCGTTTGTCCAGAAATCCGGACAAACAGGCAGATTGCTAGCCTCCCCTCCCCTTACTTACTTCTGCCCTGGTGGTCTAGTGACCTCTTCCGCCTTTGGGACAGGAAAGAGCCCCTTCTTTCCTGCCTGGAGCGCTGCCCTCCATGCATCCGTCGTGTTCCTGATCTCGGTGTCGATTCAAAATGGCTGCCGAGAGTTGACGTGGCCTCATGAGACTTCAACTCTCGGCAGCCATTTTGAATCGGCGCTGAGATCACCAACATGAAGGATGCATGCAGGGCAGCGCTCCGGGCAGGAAAGAGGGGGTTCTTTCCTGCCCCGAAGAGGTCACTAGACCACCAGGGCAGTAGTAAGGTAAGGGGAGGGGGTGACGGGGAGGGGGGTGACAGGATGTGTGACAAGGGGGAGGGGAAAATGTGACAGGGGCGTAACGAGGGCATGGCGGGGGTGGGGTGGGGTGTATGGTGGGGGCGGGGCATGTGTCCTTTTTGGGGGACAAAATATGGTAACCCTACGTTGAGTGCCAGTCCACGTGACTAAATTTAGTCATGGCCAATTAAGTCAAGTAAAACCTAGTGTCTAAGGGCCCCTTTTACCAAGATGCAGCCAAAGGGGGCCGGTGCTGGCGGCGTGTGCTTACACGCATTCTAAGGCCCCCTTTTACCACAGCTGGTAAAAGGGAAGTCTCACCTTCCTGCAGGAAACGGCCATGTGGCAAGTAAAACACTTGCTGCGCGGCCATGTCGGTGGGGGAGCACTTACTGCCACCCATTGAGGTGGAGCTAAGGGCTCCCGTATTAACCCTGCGGTAGTTCCCAGCCCCAGCGTGCACCATTTCCGGCGCTACAAACATTTTTTTATTTTGTAGCGTCAGTGTTTACCCGGTGGTAATCGGGCAGTGCCACACACTGGGTTAACGCGGGAGCCCTTACTGCCGCCTCAATGGGTAAGTGCTCTCCCCTCGAAATAGTGGCGTAGATACTATGGGGCCACGGGGGCCTGGGCCCCTGTAGATTTGGCCCTGGACCCCCTTGCCGCAACCCTCCTGACCCCCCCTTCCCACCGCCAACCCTCCCCCACCGCCGTCGTGTACCTTTGCTGATGGGGGACCCCAACCCCCGCCAGCCGAAGTTCTCTCCTTGGCCGCGCGGCGTTGCTTGCTGAATGATCTGATTGAGTTTCTGTGTGTGTGTCTGACGTCCTGCACATTGTACAATGTGCGGCGGGAGAGGGTTGGTGGCAGGAAGGGGGGGTCAGGAGGGTTGCGGCAAGGGGGTCCAGGGCCAAATCTACAGGGGCCCAGGCGGGGGGTGTGTGTGTGTGAAAGTTGGCGGTGGTGGGCGGGCGGGTGAAAGTTGATGGTGGAGGGCGGGGGTTGGCGGCGCCGGGGGGGTGGGGGCTAAAAATGTGCCCCCTCACCTCAGGCTCTGGACCTCCCTCCCGTCGAAGTCTGGCTACACCCCTGCCTCGAAATGGCCATTTCTTAAAAAAAAAACAAAAACCAACAACAGACCTTTACCTGTTGTGGTAAAAGGGGGCCTCAGCGCACCTCAAAAACAGGCCCCCTTTTGCCACATCTTAGTAAAAGGACGCCAAAGTTAGGAACATAAATCCTTTGACTATCAGACTCTTTCATATAATTTACAGATAGGAAATAAAATTTGACAGTGAGTAAAAGTCATTCAATCAAAAGTTGATACACAAAGCACTTTGCAACGTTTTTTTTCCTATGGAATATTTTCTTCTTCTTCCAGAAGTTAAGGAAATAAATGTCCTGGACAAAAGCAAAGCTTGCAGTTCTTTTCCATTTACTTTTCTGCAAAACTTAAATCTGTCCCTTTCTCTTCACAACTCTAATCTCATAAATTTCGTGCTTTCTCTGCCTGTGAGCACCACGCTGTAGCTCAGTATTATCGGACATGGGCTGTTGCCCATATATAATGCAGTCAAAGCCTTTTAAATGCTAATTTTCCATGTTGTTCCAAAGACACCAAATTCTAAAGATTATTTTACTGCCTCTTTGGCAGAAAGGAACATTAATGGTCTACTGGTCTTGATAGATTGTGCTTGGTTAAGGCCTTCAAAGGCACACAGGAAACAAGTTCTGCTACAAGAACTGATAACTGGAGATAGTGGATGGCAGATTTTCTGGTTATGCATGCATGCTGTCTTTTTTTTCTCATCTTGCCACTTGAGCGATAAATTTCCTATGGCTGATCAGCTTCTTTGATTTGGAAGTTAGGGCCGTAAGATGACGTAGAACCATTTATTCCGTGAATTACCCAGCTGAATCTTACTGCAAATTTTATTTATTTATTTTGTTTCTTACATTTGTATCCCACATTTTCGCACCTATTTGTAGGCTCAATGTGGCTTACGTAGTTCCGGAGAGGTGGATTACAGACTCCGGAGTACACAAATACAGAGTGTACAGTTTTCTGGAATTTTCTGGAACGGAGCAGGTTTTTCTACCAATTTAATCTGTCCTTTGGAGTTTTACAGTTAAGTTGCAAGATTTTTGTACATTGTTTACCTTTACCAAGTGATACTGGGAAACCACACTGGCCCTGAGTGTTGATGAGACATGTTGAGTTGTGGCTGCTAGGGATGTGCATTTGTAAGTGTACAGCTTGGTTCGTTAGCACACACACACACATTTCTCAGGTGTACTTACCGTGCAGATTAACGTGTGTTAAGTCGATTAGTATATGTGAAAGTGCTATAACTAAAAAGCCGCGGTACCTCCTTTGCAAAACCAACCATGGAGAAACAACAGAACAAAAAGGGGAACGACCAGAGAAGTACCAACCAAGGGATATTTATTAAAAATCACATGAAAAAACATACAGTCCATAGAGATCTATAAAATCCACAACAAATGTAATATCAAGAATCAAGTTGGTTGGTTGGCCTCCTACTTAACCACTGGCCTCCCACTTAACCACTGGCCTCCCACTTAACCATCTATCCCCCCTTCAATCCGTTCAGAACTCTGCTGCGCGTCTTATCTACCGCCTAGACCGATATGCTCATATCACCCCTCTCCTCAAGTCACTTCACTGGCTTCCGATCAGGTACCACATACAGTTCAAGCTTCTCCTACTAACCTACAAATGCACTCAATCTGCAGCCCCTCATTACCTCTCTACCCTTATCTCCCCTTACACTCCTACCCGAAACCTCCGATCACAGGACAAATCCCTCCTCTCGGTACCCTTCTCCACCACCGCCAACTCCAGGTTCCGCCCTTTCTGCCTCGCCTCACCCTATGCTTGGAATAAACTCCCTGATCCCATACGCCAAGCCCCCTCCATGCCCATCTTCAAATCCTTGCTCAAAGCCCACCTCTTCAATGTCGCCTTCGGCACCTAACCATTCTACCTCTATTCAGGAAATCTAGACTGCCCCAATTTGATTGACTGCACATTTTGTCCTTTAGATTGTAGGCTCCTTTGAGCAGGGACTGTCCTTCTTTGTTAATTGTACAGCGCTGCGTAACCCTGGTAGCGCTTTAGAAATGTTAAATAGTAGTAGTAGTACTTCTCTGGTTGTTCCCCTTTTTGTTCTGTTGTTTCTTCAAAATGCTATAGCATGCATTAAAAAATTGCATTAACGCAAATGTGTAAAGCTAACCAAAAAATGCTCCCAAATCAGGAAAACTAACAACATTTTTTTGTCTCCTCTTGTCCCCCGGTAGTGATATTTCCAGATTGGTTCAGCTGTCTTCTAGCTTATCTATTGGAGGATAGGGCCAGGGACTACACCCCCCACAATTCCTAGGGAATTCCCAGTTGCCTGAACGGGCCTGCCTCTATAGGAACTTCTCCAGCTGCCTCTCTCCAAGCTACAGACCAGTTCCTTTCTCTGGGTACTCCAGGGATTTGGTGCCACTCCCCTAGATAAGAGTGTTTGTGTTTGTTTTCCAGCTCATTTGATGCTGATTGAGTTCATGTGTCTATGGTACATTTTGCTTTTGACAATGGAGTTCCATTCTTTATGTTTGCTATTTTAGACAGTGGTGTAGCCACTTGGACCCACCCAAAATTCTAGTACCTTTGTTATGACTGGCAGTGATCCCCAAGTCCCACCAGCTGGAAGAGGTACTTCAGTGGCGATAACAGCTTATAATCCTACTGCCTGCAGCCAGCAGCACTATCCACTCATTGATGCCGTGCCGCAGACAGGCGGACCCAGGCCTGTACCCCACCCTACCTGTTACATTTGTGGAGGAAACAGCGAGCCCTCCAAAACCCACCACAAACCCACTGTACCCACATATAGGTGCCCCCCTTCATCCGTAAGGGCTATGGTAGTGGTGTACAGTTGTGGGTTTTGGGGGGCTCAGCACACAAGGTAAGGGAGCTATGTTCCTGGGAGCATTTTATGAAGTCCACTACAGTGCCCCTTAGGGTGCCCGGTTGGTGTCCTGGCATGTCAGGGGGACCAGTGCTCTAGAAATGCTGGCTGCTCCCACGTCCAAATGGCTTGCATTTGGACGTTTTTGACTTGGACGTCTTTGGTTTCGAAAATTGCCGAAAGTCAAAGACGTCCAAATCTAGGGACGTCCAAATTTAAAAACGTCCTTGGATTTGGACGTCTCTGACGATATTTTCGAAACGAAAGATGGACGTTCATCTTGTTTCGAAAATACGGTTTTCCCCGCCCCCGGATTTGGACATTCTACAAAGACGTCCAAATCGCAACTTGGACGTTTCTTTCGAAAATGCTCCTCCATGTTACTATGTTCAGCTCATATTTTAGAACATGATCCGCTTGCAACGAGACTGCTCTGCTTTGTGGAACATGTTAGTAACATTGCCAGTGGATATAACTAAATTGGTGATTACGGGGGATTTTAATTTGCCTCTGTTTCTGGGGATTGCTTCCTCACATGTATGGTTTGATGTGTTGTTTACCTTATGGCTAAAGCAAGTGGCTGTGACACACGCGGCAGGGCAAGTGTTGGATCTTGTGTTTGTGCCCCAGGTGTGTGCCTCAGCGATTGACGTGAGTGCGGAAGCAAAACCATGGACTGATCATTGTTTAGTTTTGTTTTCGGAGTGGAGGAGTAGCCTAGTGGTTGGTGCAGTGGACTCAGTTCCTGGGGAACTGAGTTCAATTCCCACTGCAGCTCCTTGTGACTCTGGGCAAGTCACTTAACCCTCCATTGCCCCTGGTACAAAATAAGTACCTGAATATATGTAAACCACTTTGAATGTAGTTGCAAAAACCTCAGAAAGGCGGCATATCAAGTCCCATTTCCCTTATGACATCACAATATCAGAAGTGAGCCAATTGTGACATCACTGATGAGGTTGGCTCTTATTGGTGGAATGAATGGAGGAGTAGCCTAGTGGTTAGTGCAGTGGACTTTGATCCTGGGGAACTGAGTTCAATTCCCACTGCAGCTCCTTGTGACTCTGGGCAAGTCACTTAACCCTCCATTGCCCCTGGTACAAAATAAGTACCTGAATATATGTAAACCACTTTGAATGTAGTTGCAAAAACCTCAGAAAGGCGGCATATCAAGTCCCATTTCCCTTATGACATCACAATATCAGAAGTGAGCCAATTGTGACATCACTGATGAGGTTGGCTCTTATTGGTGGAATGAATGGAGGAGTAGCCTAGTGGTTAGTGCAGTGGACTTTGATCCTGGGGAACTGAGTTCAATTCCCACTGCAGCTCCTTGTGACTCTGGGCAAGTCACTTAACCCTCCATTGCCCCTGGTACAAAATAAGTACCTGAATATATGTAAACCACTTTGAATGTAGTTGCAAAAACCTCAGAAAGGCGGCATATCAAGTCCCATTTCCCTTTCCCTTTAATTAGAAATGGAAAACAGAAAAACTTGATGGTTGAAAAGAAGGTACAGGGGATGTATGGTTGCCAGAGTTGAGTAATGCGTCTGATTTGGGATTATCTGCAATGGTTGACCATTGCAATGTAACATTGACCACAGGTTTGAATCAAGTAGTACCAGAGCATACAGTGCAGTTGAAAACTGTTTATGATCCCACACCCTGGTTCCCTGCAGGCTTACGACAACTAAGTCGTGAGATACGCAAGGCTGAACAGGGATTGCGGAGAAACAGGGATGTAGAACATAAAGAGACTTACATGATAAAGTTACAGGAATATCGAGTTATGGTGGTTAGGGAAAAGAGTGGGAATTATCAGAAGTGAGTTAGTGTATCATTGAATAGACCGAAAGAGTTATTTTCTGTAGTTCGGCATTAACCAAAGATAAAAAAAAAAAAATCATCCTTGTTTAATTCTGGGCTATCTTCTGATGAATTTGCTGATTTCTTTGAGTTGAAAGTGTCAGGAGTCGAAATCAGTAGCAAAGAGGTGGGCTTTAAGCCTAGACTTGAAGACAGCCAGAGACTGAGCCTGACGTACTGGCTCAGGGAGTCTATTCCAGGCATAGGGAGCAGCGAGATAGAAGGAACGGAGCCGGGAGTTAGCAGTGGGGGAGAAGGGGGACAACAGGAGACATTTACCCAGCGAACGGAGTTCAAGGGGAGGAGTGTAGGGAGAGATGAGAGCGGAAAGGTACTGAGGAGCTGCGGAGTGGATGCACTTGTAGGTCAAAAGGAGAAGTTTGAACCATATGCGGAAGCGGATAGGGAGCCAGTGAAGCGACTTGAGGAGAGGGCTAACGTGAGTATAGCGACTCTGGCGGAATATAAGACGCGCAGCAGTGTTTTGGACACGCTACCAGAACCCTTATCCACACTCTTATCACCTCTCGCTTACACTATTGCAACTTGCTTCTCACAGGTCTCCCACTTAGCCATCTCTCTCCTCTTCAATCTGTTCAAAATTCTGCCGCACGACTTATATTCCGCCAGTTTCACTGGCTCCCTATCCGTTTCTGCATACAGTTCAAACTCCTCTTATTGACTTATAAGTGCTCCTCAGTACCTCTCCACTCTCATCTCTCCCTACACTTCCTGCGCCAGAAAAAGAGGACCTCGGCTGGCGGGGGTTGGGGTCCCCCGCAAGCAAAGGTAGGCAATGGCGACGGCGGGTTGGTGGCAGAAGGGGGGTGGTCGAGAGGGTCATCGGCAGGGGGTCCAGGGCCAAATCTACAGGGGCCCAGACTCCTGTGGCCCCACGTGGCTAC
Source organism: Microcaecilia unicolor (assembly GCF_901765095.1). Lineage (NCBI taxonomy): Eukaryota > Metazoa > Chordata > Amphibia > Gymnophiona > Siphonopidae > Microcaecilia > Microcaecilia unicolor. Next base: position 289,807,085 of record NC_044037.1, read on the forward strand.
GCCACTGTTCTTAACACGCGCTAAAAAAGCTAGCGCACCTTAGTAAACAGGTCCCTGGACTACTGGCCGGCAAGCACTGCCCAATGCTTTGTCTATTCAGCATAATCATTACCTGCAAGGCTTTGTTCTGTTTCTGTGAGTCTGACGTCCTGCACAGAAACAGAACGAAGCCTTGTGAGTCTGACGTCCTGCACAGAAACAGAATGAAGCCTTGCAGATCAGCCAGCGGCCACGTTGCTGGCTGATCTGCAAGGCTTCGTTCTGTTTCTGTGAGTCTCACGTCTTGCACGTACAACGTGCAGGACGTCAGACTCAGAAGCAGATCGAAGCCTTGCGCCGGAAGAAGAGGACCTCGGCTGGCGGGGTTTGGGGTCCCCCGCCACCAAAGGTAGGTGTCGGCGACGGCGGGTTGGCGGCGAGAGGGAGGGGTCGAGAGGGTCATTGGCAGGGGGTCCAGGGCCAAATCTAAGGGGGCCCAGACCCCCGTGGCCTCACGTAGCTACGCCACTGTTCTTAACACGTGCTAAAAAAGCTAGCGCACCTTAGTAAACAGGTCCCTGGACTACTGGCTGCCAATGCTTTGTCTATTCAGCATAATCATTACCTTTTTTTTCGTTTTGCTCATCAGACTTTCCCAGAGAATCCATCTTTTCTTAACATTTTCCCTGTGGCAGTTTTAATATCTGTTCATATTTTCCCAGCTTTGATACGGCTCATAACTTATTTTTTTTTTCTTCCTGTCTCTTAGTTTATCTAATTCTACATTTCCCTGAAATTGTTTTAATTCGTCTATGCCCTTTTGTACCGTATATCAGAGTTTTATCATCTGCAATAACAATTTATTTTAAAAGCTTCTGCTATCTCATCTTGGTTTCTAATTATGTTTCTGTGACCCAAATTAATATTTGGCAATGCATTAGCTTGTTGCCGGATTTTTTTTTTTCCAAAGCTGTACAGCTAGAATTTGCCTATCTTTCTCCGCCTGTTTATAGCATATGGTAAACATCCCAGAGTAATGATAGAAGTGAAAAATGAAATTTCAGATCTATTAACAATTTGGAATTTATCTCTAAAGATCAAGATTGGAGAGCTGCTGATGTAACTCCAATTTTAAAAAGGGTTACAGAGGTCACGGGAAATTACAGACCGGCGAGCCTGACATCGGCGCTGGGCAAAATGGGAAGGACTATTATAAAGAATAAGATTACTGAGCATATAGATAGGCAGGGATTGAAGTGAAAAAGCCAACACCGATTTAGCTGAGGGAAATCTTGCCTCACCAATCTGCTATATTTCTTTAAAAGGGTGAATAAATATGTGGATATTGTGTACCTGGATTTTCAAAAGGCATTTGACAAAGTACCTCATGAATGACTCCTGAGGAAATTTGATATATTTAGATTTTGCTCACACCTTTTTTTTCCAGTAATGTGTGCTAATGACATGATTTGCACATGACTGCGAATTTTTTTTTTTTAATGGTCAAAAATGTGCCGCATTGAGGGGGTTCTTTTACTTGTTTGTCGTCGTATCGCTTTGTCCATAATATATATATATATATATATATATATATATATATATCTAAAATCATAATTCCAGCCTTTGTGAAAACATTTATTTTTATTTTCCGCTGGGTGGGCACGCTAACAGGGCAGTAGTATCGATTTGGCATGTGCTTTATATGCAGTGGCCCTACCACTGCTTAGTGAAAAAAGGCCTCTGTATGCAGTGTTATGGACTAATGGGTCAGTGTGCCCAACTTATTTATTTGGATTTTGTGCTCACACCTTTTCAGTAGTAGCTCAGGGTGAGTTACATTCAGGTACTCTGGATATTTCTCTGTCCCAGGAGGGCTCACAATCTAAGTTTGTACCTGAGGCAATGGAGGGTTAAGTGACTTGCCCAAGATCACAAGGAGCAGCAGCAGTGGGATTTGAACCTGCCACCTCTGGATTCCAAGGCTGGTGCTCTAACCACTAGGCCACTCCTCCACTTGGTCTATAAAGGGTATGTGCCCTTTCCCAAATAGTGTTGAGCGTCAGTCTTTTCAGGCACCCATTTTTGACCGCTGTTTATAGAATTCTCCCTTGTGCGTTTCGAATGCCAGCATAGATGTGCTTATGATTTTCTCTCCTCTCATGCCATCCTCGATCCACTTCAATCCGGTTTTCGCCCTCTACACTGGACAGAAACAGCACTCTCTAAAGTCTGCAATGACCTGCTCCTGGCCAAATCCAGAGGCCACTATTCCATCCTCATCCTCCTCGATCTATCCGCCGCGTTTGACACTGTCAATCATGATTTACTTCTTGCCACACTGTCCTCTTTTGGGTTCCAAGGCTCTGTCCTCTCCTGGTTCTCCTCTTATCTCTCCCACTGCACCTTCAGGGTACACTCTCATGGATCTTCCTCCACTCCCATCCCACTATCTGTTGGAGTCCCCCAGGGATCTGTCCTTGGACCCCTTCTCTTCTCAATCTACACCTCTTCCCTAGGCTCACTGATCTCATCTCATGGTTTTCAGTATCATCTTTATGCTGATGACACCCAGCTATATCTCTCCACACCAGACATCACCGCGGAGACCCAGGCCAAGGTATCGGCCTGCTTATCCGACATTGCTGCCTGGATGTCCAACCGCCTCCTGAAGCTGAACATGTCCAAAACCGAGCTCCTCGTCTTTCCACCTAAACCCACTTCTCCTCTTCCTCCACTCTATCTCAGTTGATAACACCCTCATCCTCCCCTTCCCATCTGCCCGCAACCTTGGAGTCATCTTCGACTCCTCCCTCTCCTTCTCTGCACATATCCAACAGACTGCCAAGACCTGTTGCTTCTTCCTCTTCAACATCAGCAAAATTCGCCCTTTCCTCTCTGAGCACACCACTCGAACTCTCGTCCACGCTCTCATTACCTCTCGCCTTGACTACTGCAACTTACTCCTCACCGGCCTCCCACTTAGCCATCTATCCCCCCTTCAATCCATTCAGAATGCTGCCGCACGTCTTATATTCTACCAGAACCGATATACTCATATCACCCCTCTCCTCAAGTCACTTCACTGGCTTCCGATCAGATACCGCATACAATTCAAGCTTCTCCTCCTTACCTACAAATGCACCCGGTCTGCGGCTCCTCACTACCTCTCTACCTTCATCTCCCCCTATGTTCCCGCCCATAACCTCCGCTCACAGGACAAATCCCTCCTTTCAGTACCCTTCTCCACCACTGCCAACTCCAGGCTCCGCTCATTCTGCCTTGCCTCACCCTATGCCTGGAACAATCTTCCTCAACCCCTACGCCAAGCCCCCTCCCTACCCATCTTCAAATCTCTGCTTAAAACTCACCTCTTCAATGCTGCATTCGGCACCTAACCTTTCGAGAAATATAGTATGCCCCCCAATCTATCTGCCCTATCAGATTGACTCTACACTGTCTTTTAGATTGTAAGCTCCTTGAGCAGGGACTGTCCTTCCATGTTAAATTGTACAGCGCTGCATAACCCTAGTAGCACTTTAGAAATGTTAAGTAGTAGTAGTAGTAGTAATGTAGAGCCTTATGCTCTTCGAGGAAGGTTGTTGCATGAGAAACCAAAAAAGTTCAAGGAGCTTTCAAGAGTGGGGGCATCAACTCAGTCCAGCTTATAATCGAAAGTAATCGCCGGCTATTTCCCGACACAAATCGGGATATGGCCGGCGATTTCGCAAAAGCAGTGAAAAGCGTATAATCAAAAGCTACATTTGTGATAGCTTCACCACTTTCCCTTCACCTCGCCGGCGAAAGTTCAAAGGGGCGTGTTGGCGGCGAAGCGAAGGCGGGACATGGGCAGGCTTGGGCGTGGCTACCAGATGGCCGGCTTTCGCGGATAATGGAAAAATAAAACCCGGCGATAAGCAGTATTTCGCCGGGTTTACTTGGTCCTTTTATTTTCATGACCAAGCCTCAAAAAGGTGCCCCAACTGACCAGATGGCCACTGGAGGGAATGGGGGATGACCTCCCCTTACTCCCCCAGTGGTCGCCAACCCCCTCCCACACTAAAATTATTAAAATACAAACCTTTTTTTGCCAGCCTGTATGCCAGCCTCAAATGTCATACCCAGCACCCTGACAGCAGTATGCAGGTCCCTGGAACATTTGTTGTTGGTTGCAGTGGACTGCAGAAAGGCAGAGCCAGGCCCATCCCCCCCCTACCTGTTCCACTTGTGGTGGGTAATGTTGAGCCCTCCCAAACCCCCCAAAACCCACTGTACCCACATGTAGGTGCCCCCCTTCAGCCCTTAGGGTAATGGTGCACACTTGTGGGCAGTGGGTTTTGGGGGGGATTTGGGGGACTCAGCACACAAGGGAAGGGTGCTATGCACCTGGAAACTAATTTGGTTGTTTATAAAAGATGTTTGAAGTGCCCCCTAGGGTGCCTGGTTGGTGTCCTGGCATGTGAGGGGGACCATTGCACTACAAATGCTGGCTCCTCCCACGGCCAAATGCCTTGGATTTTGCCGGGTTTGAGATCACCGGCAGTTTTTTCCATTATCGCGGAAAAACAAAACTGGCGATCTCAAACCCGGCGAAATCCAAGGCATTTCGCCGGGCCACACCGTGTTATCAAAAAAAAGATGGCCGGCCATCTTTTTTGAAAATACGGTTCCGGCCAGCTGTTGCGCCGCTGCCAAAATAGATCGCCGGCGACCTATTTCGCCGGTGACGTTTGATTATTCCCCTCAGTATTTTATGGATCAGACCTGACACGGTCTGTGTTTTGGTGAAACCGCCTATGTCAGGGGTCTTGCAAGGGTCCCAAAATCCAAATATATCAATCAGTAGAGAATGCCAAACCTTTAATCATAAGATGCCGACAAATGGAATGGCATTTCAGAAGTATCAATAAAGCTCTCGGGGTCCTTTTACCAAGCAGTGGTAAAAAGTGGCCTGCGGTCATGTGGGCACATGTTTTTGGCATGCGCTGGACCAGTTTTTACCGTGGCTGGGAAAAGGGCATTTTTTCATGGGTCAGGAAATGGGCATGTACTAAAATGCTAGTGGGCGCCTACTTACAGCTTGTGCCCTTGCCACCAGCCATTGACCTGACGATAAAGGTTACTACTGACAGAGCAATCATGCAGCACACGCGCGCCAGTGTGGCCATGCTGCCGATTACCAATGGGACCACTCCCCTCCCCGGTATAAAATAGAAAATTATTTTCTTCCGCAGGAGCCAGCGCTCGTCAACTTCAGAATTACTGCATGGCACCCACGTTACCCTAGTGGTACTGTTACTCTCCCGTTGGCTCTACTGCTGCTTTGTAAAAGGGCCCCCTCAATGAAACAGTGAATAGACTAACATACATAGTGTTGCTACCAGGGGCGTAGCTACGTGGGGCCACGGGGGCATGGGCACCCACAGATTACGCCCTGGCCCCCTCTACATATGACCCCCCCGCCATCGCCACCCGCCCCGCTGCCACATCAGGTACCTTGTTTGCTGGCAGGGGTCCCCAACTGAAGAGTTTTCTTCAGCGCCGGCGCCTTCATTGTGGGATCATCTGTTTCTGATGCCTTACGTCCTGCACCTTGCATGTAGCCCCGTGCAGGACTACATCAGAAACAGATGATCCCACAAGGAAGGCGCCGGAGTCGACCGGCACTGAAGAAGACTCTTTGGCTGGTGGGGATTGGGGACTCCTGCCAGCAAACAAGGTACCTGATGCGGTGGCGGGGCAGGGGGTGGGCGGGGAGGGGTGGTGGTGGTTGCGGCGGCGGTCCAAAGTGGTGGTGGTGGGGGGTCGACGGTGGCGAGGGGGGTCGGCGGTGGGGGGAGGTGGCTAAACAGTGTCCCCCCATCTCGGGCTCTGGGCCCCCCCCTCCCACCGAGGTCTGGCTACACCCCTGGTTGCTACAACCTATTTGTTGTTGCATTTGTATCCCACATTTTCCCACCTATTTGCAGGCTCAATGTGGCTTACATAGTACCGTCAAGGCGTTTGCCCAGTCGGTTGATAGCAAATACAAGGTTGTATAGTGATCGAATGAGGTATATGTGGAGGGTCGGAAGGGATGAAGATTGTGTGTTGTCCAGTATGATCATTAGGCATGCTGTGTTTCTGGGTGAAGAGGTTTACGTAGGGTCGTTGGGGTAGGCCTTTTTGAAGAGGTTGGTTTTTAGTGATTTCCTGAAGTTCAGGTGGTCGTGTATTGATTTCACAGCTTTTGGGAGGCCATTCCATAGTTGTGCACTTATGTAGGAGAAGCCGGATGCGTAAGTCGTTTTGTATTTCAGTCCTTTGCAATTTGGGTAGTGTAGGTTTAAGTAGGATCTAACGTTTGCCCCTTCAAATTTTCCTCTGAGCAGTCATGACGAGTCCCCACTAATATTTACAGTGATGATAAAACTCAAAACCTTTTGAAGCTTTATATAGAAAAGGCTGCTCAGACTTCATCATGCAGATTTACCCTGCAGGGCAGTTTACTCGTTACCCAATTATTTAAGCACTTAATTATAATTAGCTTGTTATTTGTGCTAATGAAACTAGAGGTTCACTTGCTGTTTTCACACACTGATTCTTAATTTGTTTTATTTTTCCTGTTTTGTCTCAAGAAACACTGAATTGGTTGATACTCTTTTAATTGCGTTCAAAAAGACTGGTTTGATTTCAACAAGGGCATTATGGTAAAGAACCTGCAATTCTCACTGGACCCCTTGAACAAAGCGTCAGTAAGCCCAATATGAGCTTACTGCTTGTTAAAAAGCAGCCTGGCGCTAGTTTCCACCCCTCAGTTTGCATCGTATCCGGCGCTACAAAAATATTTTAATTTTTGTAGTGCCGGTGTGCTACCTCAATGAGTGGCGGTAAGGGCCCCCCCCTACCAAATGTCCACGTGGCAAGTACTTCACTTGCCGTTCGGCCATCTCCTGAAAAAAAAGAAAGACCTGCTGTCACATCCCTCGCTCCCTCCGGCTGCTCCTCTGCGGGAAGCAAGGGCCGGGAGGAAGGACCCGCAGCCAGAGAAGGCTTACCCGACGGTTTTCCGGATGGGCGCCGGTTCCGGGTGCAGTCGGGGCCGAGCCAGTGTCCATTGCGGCGATGGCCGGCCTTCTTGAGGCCGCGGCGATGGCCGCCTTGTCCGGGGCCGAGCCCGTGGGCCGGCGATCGTGGCTTCCAGGCTCTCGGTCGCCGGCTATGGGGGTCTGTGCTCGCGCCAGCGGGGAGGATGATGCCGAGACGCGATGGCCGGCGTCTTCTCCACATTCGGGCGCGGGAACCCGAAGCTCCGCCTCAGAGGAACCAGATTGGGATGCCGGTGCTGTAGCTCCGCCTGAGAGGCCGGACGGAACCAACCAGAGGGATTTCTTCAGTAGCCGGGTTCCGATTGACCGGCCATGTCGGCTGGGGCTGGGCGGTTGAATGCTGACAGTATTTAAGGAGCGGGGCTGAAACAGGACGTTGCTTCAGGTTCTGTTTCCCAAGGCCAGTCTTTGTGTGTTCTTGTTTTCAGTGCGTTCCCTTGCTCTCCTGGTTTGACCTTTGGACTGTTTCTGGACAACTCTGTTAGCCGCCTGCCCGGACCTGTTGCCTGTTTTGGACGACTCTGTTAGCCGCCTGCCCTGACCTGTTGCCTGTTTTGGACGACTCAGATAGCCACCTGTCCTGACCTGTGGCCTGTTGTTGGACTACTCTGATTTCCACCTGCCCTCCCCGCTCCCGGTACTGGGTCAGTTCGTCAACCCCGCGGTTCCGGAAGTCCCGTTGGCCGCCTGCAGCTGGGGGCTCAACCCCCGGTGAACCGCGGTCGCCGCGGGTGAAGACTTGGGGTTGCACGGCTGTCCTCTGAGGTCCTTCGGGGCCTTGCGGGACCTAAGGGCTCACCTTCTTTCCAGACAAGACACCTGCCTTTTACCCGCTGCGGTAAAAGGAGCCTGGGCAGTTTCATAAAAGGGGCCCATTGTGATGCTCACCAACCCTTTCTCAGCAATGTAGATGTTAAAGCAGTCACACAACTTCCAGGCTATTAAGGGGAAAAGATCCTAATACTACCATAGTAAAATATTATTTTTATTTACAATAGGTAATTTGTTTTACCAATTCTTCCCGAGGGAAATATTTCACAACCTGATACAATGTATAAAATGTTTGTACGTTTGGGTAGCTTGTCAGGCGCCCTTGGCCTGGATTGGCCGCTGTCGGGGACAGGATGCTGGGCTCGATGGACCTTTGGTCTTTTCCCAGTGTGGCATTACTTATGTACTTAATCAGTGATGCTAAGCCATGCAGACTATTGCAATGGAATCTACGCGGGATGCAAAGAGCAAATCTTAAGGAAACTTTAGACCGCTGAAAGCACGGCAGCAAGACTCATCTTCGGAAAAACACGATTTCAAAGCGCAACACCCCTTCGCAAAAAACTCCGCTGGCTCCCAATCGAAGAACGCATCGCCTTCAAAATCTGCACCATGGTCCACAAAATTATCTACGGCGAAGCACCGGGATACATGACAGACTTGATTGACCTACCAACCAGAAACTCAACCGCATCATCACGAAAGTACTTAAATTTTAACTACTCAAGCTGCAAAGGACTAAAATGCAAATCAACTCACACATCCAGTTTTTCATACATCAGCATACAACTGTGGAACGCGCTACCCAAAGCCTTGAAAACCCACGTACGATCACCTACAATTTAGGAAAAAACTAAAAACTCATCTGTTTCAAAAGGCTTACCCTCCCGCCCAACATAAATGCCTGAACTCTGCGACACTACAACACCACAGTCCGTAATGATCACCAAACAATCTCATCTGTTCTTGCTTTCCTCTATGTACTAACCTACAAATGCACTCGATCTGCAGCCCCTCCTTACCTGTCTACCCTCATCTCCCCTTACATCCCTACCCGTAACCTCCACTCTCAAGACAAATCCCTCCTTTCAGTACCCTTCTCCACCACCGCCAACTCCAGGCTCCGCCCTTTCTGCCTCGCCTCACCCCATGCTTGGAATAAACTCCTTGAGCCCATACGCCAGGCCCCCTCCCTACCCATCTTCAAATCATTGCTCAAAGCCCACCTCTTCAATGTCGCTTTCAGCACCTAATCACAACACCTCTACTCAGGAAATCTAGACTACCCCAACTTGACATTTCGTCCTTTAGATTGTAAGCTCTTCTGAGCAGGGACCGTCCTTAGTTATTAATTTGTACAGCGCTGCGTAACCCTAGTAGCGTTCTAGAAATGTTAAGTAGTAGTAGTAGTATGTGGTTCCTACCACATGAACCTCTTCCTACCACAACTTAGCCTAGTATTTGTATTTGTTTAGTCCGGAATCTACCAACACCTCTCCGGCACCATGTAAGCCACATTGAGTGTGCAAATAGGTGGGAAAATGTGGGGTACAAATGTAACAAATAAATAAATAAAATACAGAATCTTTATGACTAACCAGCAGCGTAGCAAGGGCAGGGCGGTGGGGGCGGTCCACCCCAGGTGCACGCCGCTGGAGGGGTGCAGAAAGCAGCCGCACGCCCGTCGGCTCCGCTGTTTCCCTGCTCCCTCTGCCCCGGAACAGGTTACTTCCTGTTCCGGGGCAGAGGGAGCAGGGAGCCAGCGGTGCCGAGAGCCGTGCGGCTGCTCCCAGCAGCCAAGAATGCATCCGGGGGGGGGGGGGGGGGTGTGCACATCAGCGATCCACCCGGGGTGGCAGCCGACCTAGGATCGTCACTGTGACTAGCTAAAAAACATTTAGTTTGGTTCACTATTTACCAGGCCAATTATTTTCTGAATGAAAATGCAGAATACACAATTATAAGATACCTAATTTTGGGGCCCTTTTACAAAAGCATAGCATGCTAACAGACATTAGTGTGTTCTAAATGCTGCCGGGCCATTTTACCGAGCTGCGGGGAAAAGGGCCCTGCGCTGGCGGCGGGGGGCTGTTTTTGCCGTACCCCATTGGCCCCTTTTACCACAGAGGGTAAGAAAGCTGACAAAAGAAATGAATGTGCTGTAGGTTTTCACTTGCCATTCAGCCATTTCAGGGGGGAGGGCACTTACCTGCCACCCACTGAGGTGACGGTAAGGGCTAGAACCAGAAATGGTGCGTACTGGGGGTAGAGCTACCGCCGGCACCCACATTGTGCCGGCATTAGGCCCATTGTGGTATGGCATCCCTTTATTAAAAGGACCCCTCCATTTGATAAAAAGTGTTTCAAGCGAAATGTTGTTTGCCAACTGTGTGCATTTCTGGAGAAGCTCTGAAGCTGATTTTCGTGAAGCACAGCCTAACTTTTGGGTTTTTTTTTTCCTTTTTATAATTTTAAGCACATCTGTCAACTTGGAATGCAAAGGCATAGCATGAAACTGGCCATCCCTGCCCCCTCAAATGTGATTAATGTAACGCAGCCAGCTGTTTTTTTTTTTCACAGAGATCTGTATCATCAAAAATCCACTCTGATAGCTGTGAGTCGCATAAAAACAGCCTGATACAGTGATGACTTGAATTAACAGCTTGTTAACCAAAATGTCACTTATGACCACATCATAATGGTCCTAAGGGGAGAGATTTTCATGACTAGCTCGCTTTATAAATCAGGGAGTCAGCACCACTCACCCATGGTAGCGGAGAATAAAATATTTATCCAATGGGCAGTTATGATCTGTTTGCCTTTTTCTCTTTTATTTGCTTATGAAGTTATACTTGGCAGAGAATGAATCTCGGAGCCTACAGTGCTCCTAACACGAACCTGACAGATGCAAAAGCAGCCTAAGCTTGCAATTTTGACCCTCCCCCCCCCAGAAGGCACTGGATGCGGAAACTGAGGTTGGGTCATAAACAGCACAATTTTTGCTCACCCTCCCATGCCTGCTCCCTCTATTTGAGCTTTTCCTGGCTTTCCTGGAGGATTGCCTTCACTTGCTCATTCTCCTGCTCTAACTCCAACTTACTTATCAGGAGGTCCTTCATCACCTTGGACAGCGACAGCCCTTCACACTATTATTATTATTACTATTTATTGCACTTGTAACCCACATTTTCCCACCTATTTGCAGGCTCAATGTGGCTTACAAAGATCTGTTATGGCATCACCATATCAGGGTACAAAAGATACAGTTGAAGTAACAGAGATATCAGGATAGTGAGTAAGTCTAACAAAGCGGTTGTAAAAGACAATCATAGCGAGGGATGAGTAATGACATGTTAGAATTGGTTATGGATTTTCGTGATAGGCTTTGGTGAAAAGGTAGGTTTTTAGCGATTTGCGAAAGTTAGTGAATTCGTTGATTATTTTCAGGTGTTTTGGTATAGCGTTCCACAGTTGGGTGCTCATGTAGAAGAAGTTGGACGAATGTATTAGTTTGTATTTTAGTCCTTTGCACCTGGGGAAGTGTAGGTTGAGAAAAGTACGGGCAGATCTTTTGGCATTTCTAGGTGGGAGGTCTACAAGGTCAAGCATGTATGACGGGGCGTCTCCGTAGATGATTTTGTGGACTATCATGCAGATCTTGAACTTGATGCGTTCTTTAATTGGGAGCCAGTGTAGTTTCTCTCTTAGGGGTTTTGCACTTTCATATTTTGTTTCTCCAAATATGAGTCTGGCTGTGGTATTTTGGGCAGTTTGAAGTTTTTTGATAATCTGTTCCTTGCAGCCAGCGTAAAGTGCATTGCAGTAGTCCAGGTGACTTAGTACCATTGATTGTACCAGGTTTCGAAAAATAGCCTTTGGGAAGAATGGTTTTACTCTTTTGAGCTTCCACATGGAATGGAACATTTTCTTGGTTGTATTTTTCACATGGTTTTCAATAGTCTCTAGATTGACACTGTTCAACAGGTTAATTCTTGCCTCGGCTTGCTGTAGCCTCTCTTGTATCAACTGAGCTTGCTCTTGCTGCTGCTTGCTCACCTGTTCTTGGTGAGCTTCTTTCAAAGTGGTAGCCTCTTGCTGGAGGCATTGCTTTACTTGCCCATGAATCTGCTCTATAAACGTGCCATGCAAGCGCAGTGAATCCCTAACTTGGCTTTCTTGCTGTCCTTTGACCTCCTTTAGCTGGGCCAACTCCACCCTTAGGAATCTTACACTCTCCACCTAACTTACACCAAGCTGACTTAAAAGGGTTCTCTGCTTGGTCATCTCCAGCCCTTTCTGCTCACAAGCCACCTGGGTCTCTGCAAACTCTGCCCTAATGGAGGCTTCTACTACCTCAGAGCTAAATCTCTGCAGTTGAAGGTTATCCTGCTACTCCATCAACTCCTGAACAAGGGATTCCCGGTCCTTTAGGTAATCCTTTTCGCAGATCTGGAACTCTGCTTCTGGCTTAGCTGTCTGCTGGTCCCAGGTCTGCTGAAGATTATGGGTTATTTCCAATACCTTTTCTTCATGTATGTGCTGCCACTCTACTATCTGGGTCTCATATTGCTTCTTGACTTCTTCAAGGGTAATCTGCAAGTGGCCTACTTCTGCCCAGGGGTGTAGCCAGACACCCAATTTTGGGTGGGCCTGGGCCCAAGATGGGTGGGCAGAAGAACTCTGCCTTGCCCCACAAGTGATTTGGTCTCTTCCTCTCTCGCCTGCATTCCATATGGTCTCTCAAACATCCCCCTCCCCCCATACCTTTTAAATAGCAGATTTTCACTGGCAGTGAGCAGCAACTAATGCACACTGCTCATGTTGGCTCCACAGCCTTCCCTCTGATGCAACTTCCTGTTTCCGCATAGGCAGGAATTCATCAGAGGGAAGGCTGGTATGCAGGAAGGACAGGAATTTTCGGCTGGTGGGGCTTGGGAATCCCTGCCAGACACTTCATAGGTGTGCTGCTACTGGGTGGGCCTGAGTTCAAAGTAGGTGGGCCTGGGCCCACCCAGGCCCACCCTTAGCTGCGCCACTGCTTCTGCCTCCTCTTCGCTCATTCCCTCCTGTTCTACCAAGAGCTTGACCTTTAGGGTAGTTATCAGACTATCATAACCTTCCTTCTATCTACAAGATTTGACCTCTTTGGCTTCTCAGGTCTGTGTTTGAGGCTTCCTGTCGCAGTACATCGATGCCCCATTTAACAAGAAAGGATTATATCATTCCAAATCATCAGCATTTATTCCAGCAAAAACATTTCCTGCTTCTACAAAAATAAGGCAAATGATCAAGAAGACGCTAAGCTCAGATTCTGCGACTGCAAGCAGAAATCAGGATTCTTTTCTAGTGGGGATTTTCATTACTCATAAGCTGCAACACACAGGGATTCTCCGTGCTGATCTGTTTTAGTGCATCCAGCGGGTGAGGTAATTTGCATTATGCTTGCTGCTTTCAATCATTCTGAATTGTTGGCACTTGTGGTTCTGTTGTCCAACCTTTGTATATATATGATATGATATGCTTGCCTGAGAAAACTTGCTAAGAATTCTGCTGCATAATTACTTTTGGAGCATTTCCATAGCTCATTGGTTTACCCTTCCTACCTCATAGCTCTACGAAACGAGCTACTGGAAATCAGCAAGACATAATAGCCTGTGGCCACCAGGTAATGATTGTAACTTACAGCTTAGGTGTGCACTCATTGCGTAGTCTATTATTAATTCATTGGGATTTATTAACTGAGGTTCACCCAAGGCAGTGAAGAGCAGGTACGGTTTAACGTAAAACTTGCAATTTTGTTGAAAGCTTAACAATAGTAAAATGACCAAATATACAATACTTAGTCCATTGTTCTCTGTGTTGATAACATGCCCACTACAGTAGATATTGACTCATTATGAGATAAGGAAAGGGCAAAACTGCACAGTTCATTGTTATTAGTCATCTCAACATAACGGGCCAGATTCGATAAGTGGCGCCTAAAACATCCACACGGTAAACATTTCCACCTAAGCATATTCTATAAGCGGTGCCTAGATTTAGTCGCATTATATAGAATACACTTAGTCGATAACCTAGTGCCTACAACCTCATGCCTGCATTTACACCAATGAAAACGTGGCGTATATCCCTGCGCATAGATTTACGCGCACTGGGCCATATTCTATAACTACACATGCAAATTTGGGAATGCCTACTTCCCCGCCCATAGCCTCGCCCCTTTTGAACTGCACGCTTTAGAATTTAGGTGCAGTTCATTACAGAATACGCTTAGCGAATTGTGTGTATAAATTCTAGTTATTGCCAATTAGTGCTCATCATTGCTTGTTAAGTGTTGTTATCAATGCTGATTAACTTGTTAAGCCAATTAAAGTTACGCTCATTGTTATAGAATATGTCTGGATTTTGGCGTGGATCTCTAGGCACGCTATATAGAATCCGGCAGAATGTGCCTATCCAAGTTTACTTCTACTTGTGTATTACACTGACATTTGGTCATTTTAGTATTGTTATGCTGTTAAAGAAAAGAAAGACCTAGCTTTTACCCGCTGTGGTAAAAGCGGGCTTTGTCGCACGTCAAAACTACATGCCGACGCCAGCGCAGGCCCCCTTTTGCCATAGCTTGGTAAAAGGGGCCCTAAGAGAGCTAGGAACCTGTGCTTTTTAAGTTTTCCATGTATATATTTGTTACCACCTGTTACTCTCCTCAGGAAGAGGAGATTCTTGAGTTAGCTGTTGCTGATACTCTTCCCAGGGCCGGTCAAACCCGGTAAGCGGGGTAAGCACCGCAGGGGGGGCGCCTGCCTTCAAGGGCGGCACTGCGGCACCATACAGCGCCACCCTTGGTGTTTTAAATTTTTAATTTACCTCCGTTCCAGCAGCTGCATTATTTGAAAGCCCTGCCCCGTCTCTAGCCTTCCCTCCCTTCGTGAGTTTGTTCCGCAGTCCCGCCTTCTGACGTCATTTGTAATGAACTCACCAAGGGAGGGAAGGCTAGAGACGGGGCAGGGCTTTCAAATGACGCAGCTGCTGGAACGGAGGTAAATTAAAGATTTAAAGCACCAAGGGCGGCGCGGTATGGCGGGGGATGGGGCAAAGGAGAATCGCTGGACAGGGGCAGGGTGGGAGAAGAGAGAAAGGAGATGCTGGGGGGGGGGGGCATGGGCGCCAACTCGTAGTCTGCTGGGGGGAGGGCAACTCATAGTCTGCAGGGGGACGCCAGAGACCCTAGGACCGGCCCTGCTCTTCCCATTCTTAACTGGTATTATTTACCTGCTAAGAGGAAGCTTCAAGGTGACCAGCAAGAGACAGATCAGTTGGTCTCATATGAGACTGATTTAACAGCTTTTTTGGAGGAAAGTCAAGATGTGATCAATATTAGATCCACTCTACTAGGCACTTTGGCTTCTGATTTAGATAAAAATTTCATTTTGAAAAAAACAATTTCAAAAAAAGTTGTTCAATTTTGTGGTGCAAAATTTTTCATTTTTCCTGATGCATCCAGAGCAATGCAATGTAAGTGCAAATCCTTTTTAGCTTTGAAGCCTAGAGTCATGAGAAATAACTGTTTGGGTATTGTGAGTAATTAGAATAGTTTTGGCACTAAATTAGAGTTAGGGTAGCCTAATTATGGGGGTCCTTTTACAAAGGTGCACTGAAAAATGGCTTGCGGTAGTGTGGGCACGGGTTTTGGGCGCACGCCGATCCATTTTTTAGCGCACCTCCAAAAAAGGCCTTTTTTTGCCGAAAATGGACACGCGACAAAAACAAAATTGCTGCGTGTCCATTTTGGGTCTGAGACCTTACCGCCAACCATTGACCTAGTGGTAAAGAATCTGGGCGGAAATGACCTACGTGCATCAAATGCCACTTGGCGCGCGTCCATTATGCATGCCAGAAAATAAAATTCAGACGTGCGTAGCAGACACGCGCCAAAATTGAAATTACTGCAAGAGCCACGAGGTAACCGGGTGGTAATTCCAATTTGGCGCATGCCTACTCGGCAGGGGCGTAGCTGCGTAGGGCCATGGGGGCCTGGGTCCCTGTAGATTCGGCCCTGGACCCCCTGCCGACGACCCTCTCGACACCCCTCCCACCACCAACCCGCCGTCGCCGTCTGCTACCTTTGCTGGCGGGGGACCCCAACCCCCGCCAGCCAAGGTCCTTTTCTTCCTTCGTTCTGTTTCTGAGTCTGACATCCTGCGTACATGCAGGACGTCAGACTCAGAAACAGAACGAAGGAAGAAGAGGACCTCGGCTGGCGGGGGTTGGGGTCCCCCGCCAGCAAAGGTAGGTGATGGTGGGGGAGGGTTGGCGGCGGGAAGGGGGCGAGAGGGTCGTCGGCAGGGGGGGGGTCAAAGTTGGGGGTGGGGGTGGGGGTGGGGGTGGCGGCGGCGGGGGGTGTCAGCAATGGAGGGGGGGTTGACGGCGCCGGGGGGGCTACACCTCGGGCTCTGGACTCCCCTCCCGCTGAAGTCTGGCTACGCCTCTGCTACTCAGTTTAGTAAAAGGGCTCCTATGTTTTCCTAGATATTTCACATTTGTTAGGGTAATTTTGCCTTCCCTTAACGTGGGCTTGTTGATTTTCCTTTTGATTTAAATGCTGTAGTATGATTACATTTCCTGTACATTTCTTGGAATTGTACTTAAAACCACCAGAAAAAGACCATCCAGGCCATCCTGCCTCCTACATGGCTAAAGGGTGCAACCCAACTGCTAGCCACAGGTGTGACAACCTGCAAGAATTCTCTTTATCCAGGGCAGGCCTTGTTTTCGCATCTTCTTCATTTGCAATCCACTCTTCTGAAGAGAATACAAGATTTCTGCACCCATCTTTCTCATACTTAACCACAGGGCTCTGTAATAATCCAATTAACTAGCTCTATTTAATAAGAACATAACATTGTAACATAGTAGATGACGGCAGAAAAAGACCTGCATGGTCCATCCAGTCTGCCCAACAAGATAGACTCATATGTGTATACCTTACCTTGATTTGTACCTGCCTTTTTCAGGGCACAGACCGTACAAGTCTGCCCAGCAGTATTTCCCGCCTCCCAACCACCAACCCCTCTTCCCCCACCTGCTCCGTATACATGAAGGTTGTGACCTGGCCTAGATCCTATTTCTCATAGCTGACCTGGCTCACCAGATCAAGCTAGAAATTTGCTTTCGACATAACTATGACGTATTACATTCTGTTTCACAACTGATTTTTAAATTAACTTCTGTGCCAGCAGTATTTTGACACTAGAAAAACTGAGAAAAATGATAAATAAAGCTTTATCCTAGTGTCGGAAAATGTTTAAAGATTCTTGCATAATTAGGAATGTTCAAATCTCTTAAAAAATAGGGTTGCCATGCAATTCAACAAAATAATGAAAAATGCATAGCTTTCCTCACATCGCTTTGATGAATTTATTTTGCAGCAAAAGCGGCGTTTATGGAAACGTCCACATCAGATCCCTGTAAAATCCAAAATGCATGAAATCTCATGAATTATCTTATGATGGGCAAATGTGCTGCAGATTTGTATAAAGTGGATTTGAGATTTTGATAACATACTGTGTTTCAGGTTTGGCAAGACTGTTCTCCTAATTCCTGGTCTGTGTACTAATTTGGTTTGTGTCATTTTGAGTATACTGGAGCTGTAACATTTACAGAAATTATAATGAAAAAATAAATCACAAGTTATTTTTCTTCTCCTATACTAGTATAATATTTTCAATGATGGAAAACAGAAAAGCAGATCAGCAGTAGATACATGCAGGAGCATAGCTACGTGGGGCTACGGGGGCCTGGGCCCCCGTAGATTTGGTCCTGGACTCCCCAGCCGATGACCCTCTCGACCCCCCTCCTGCCGCCAACCCTCCTTCTCCGTCGCCGTGGGCTACCTTTGCTGGCGAGGGACCCCAATCCCCGCCAGCCGAGGTCCTCTTGCTTCCCGCACAAGGCTTCGTTCTGTTTCTGACGTCCTGCACTTTGTACGTGCAGGACGTCAGAAACAGAACGAAGCCTTGTGCAGGAAGCAAGAAGACCTTGGCTGGCGGGGATTGGGGTTCCTCGCCAACAAAGGTAGGTGATGACGGCAGCAGAGGGGGTGGAGGGTTGGCGGCGGGAGGGGGGGTCGAGAGGGTCGTTGACAGGGGGGCAAAGTTGTTGGTGGCGGCGGCAGAGGGGTTGGCAATGGTGGTGGTGGGGGGTCGGTGGCACCGGGGGGGGGGGGGGGGGGCTAAAATGTGCCCCCTCACCTGGGCTCTGGACCCCCCTCCCGCCGAAGTCTGGCTACGCCCCTGGATACATGTAAACTTTATTAGTGATGTTTCATACAAGAAAATTGCCCGACACAAGCCGTGTTTCGCCCAGAAGGGCTGCTGTATTGTAGGATGCTTGTGTAAAAATTTTTCCAGCGACAGTCTTATGTCTTGATATACGCGTGCTGTTTGTTATAAGTAAGGTCGTTCCTCATTTGTAGGATTACGACCCATGCTGGTTTTTTCACGATTTTGGTGAAGTTGATGAACATCAATTGTTGGAATGCACTACAAATTTACACAAGCATCCTACAATACAGTATATTCAATAGCCCCTGACGCAGCCCTGCTGGGAGAAACACGGTCTGTGTCGGGCAATATTCTTGTATGAAACAACACTAATTAAGTTTTTGTATATCTACTACCGATCTGCTTTTCTGTTTTCCAGCTTAGAGTTTGCAGATTGTTTGCCTTGCTGTTTCTTGGGACCATAATTTCAATGATGCCAGTTTAAATGCGCCATGGCAGCCTAAAGGGGTGTGGCTACTGTGGGCGTGACTATGACCGGGGTGGAGCCATAGATAGTGACTCCGCCCCTAAGGTTTACCATAATGGGTACTGGTACCTTTTTTCCTACAAAAAAAGCATTGATAAAAGGACCCCTATGGGTGTCAGACTTGCACCTGGTGAAACCTGATGTAAATTCTGGTGCCCAAGTTAGTCGCATTGACCCAGTATTCTACAGCTACGTGTGCAAATTTTAGGGACGCCCCTGACACGCCCATGCCTGGCCTATTGTATGAGCTACACAGCACAAAGCCCATTAGCACAGAAACCCTGGTCGGTTCCTTGATTACCACCGGTCAGAGGATTCTAAGTCTGGGTCAAACTACTTCGACCTCTCTAGTGCCTTTGACCTGGTACTACTACTACTACTACTACTATTTAGCATTTCTATAGCGCTGCCAGGGTTACGCAGCGCTGTACAAGTTTAAACATGGGGAAGGACGGTCCCTGCGCAAGAGAGCTTACAATCTAAAGGTAACAAACTATGTAGTCAGTGTAGGTATCATGAATGGGGAAGGTGGTTAGGCGCCAAAAGCAAGGGAGAAGAGATGGGCCTTGAGTAAGGACTTGAAAATGGGCAGGGAGGGCGCATGGCGTATGGGCTCGGGAAGTCTGTTCCAGGCATAAGGTGATGCGAGGCAGAAGGGGCGGAATCTGGAGTTGGCGGTGGTGGAGAAGGGTAGACCACGATGTCTTGCTGTCCATTTTGGATACCTTTATAGTGTATAGTTTATTTACACTTTTTTTTTTTTTTTATAATAAGTTTATTAAATCATAACAATACACCACAGAAAATGCAACAGAACAGAACAAAACACACAATATGGTACAGAGTGCTGAGTTCTAACCCTAAAATTAGTCCTTATTGGATAGGAAAAGGTCTAAAGACTTCCATTTGCGGATAGCTGATTTGTGTCCAGACAGGGAGAGTACTGCAGATTGCTCATATCTAATATAATAAAAGGCACCCTCAACGTTCTGAGGACAACGTTCTGAAGTCACTCAGACTCCCAGACGGTTCGTAAGTTCGTGGTGGTGAAGCCACTGACCAAGACTCGCTGCCCCGCCCTCGCGTCAAACATCATGACGTCGAGGGCGGGGAAAAATAAACGGATCGCGAGGGCAGAAAAAACAAACAAACAAACTGATCGCACCCACGCACGGTGCGTTTCAGTATATTAGATTTACCTCCGTGGTGGCGGTTCCGGCAGCGCAGCGTCACGGAAGGAGGCGGCGCTCCCGACGTCTGTAGCCTTGCCTTCCCTTCGCTGTGTTCCGCCTTCTTCTGACGTCAATGATGACGTCAGAAGAAGGCGGAACACAGCGAAGGGAAGGCTAGACGTCGGAAACGCCGCCCCCTTCCCTGACGCTGCGCTGCCGGAACCGCCACCACGGAGGTAAATTAAAAAAAAAAAAAAAAAAAAAAAGGGATGTTGGAGGGATAGAAGAGGGTGAGCAGCAAAGTTGAACACTGGGAGCAGGAGGGTAGGAGAAAAACAACAGCATGGATGCGAAGGGGGGGGGGGGGGGGGGGAACAAGAGGGCGGGCCAGGCTGGGACATGGGAGAGAGAGGAGCATGGATGCGAGGGGGGGTCATGGAAGGAAGAGAGGGGAATTGCAGCAAAAGGAAGAATGGAGGGGGCAGGGGACAGAGGAGCATGGATGCCCATGGATTGAGAGGGCAGGCCTCAGGCAGAGAGGGGAAATGCTGGATAGGGAAAAATGGAGGGGCCAGGTGACAGAGGAGCATGGATTGGAAGGGCAGGACTCAGGAAGAGGGGAATTGATGGATAGGGATGAATGGAGGGGACAGATGGGCATGGATGGATATGGATTGCAGGGCAGGCCTCAGGCAGAGAGGGGAAATGCTGGAAAGGGAAAAATGGAGGGGCCAGGTGACAGAGGAGCATGGATTGGAAGGGCAGGACTCAGGAAGAGGGGAATTGATGGATAGGGATGAATGGAGGGGACAGATGGGCATGGATGGATATGGATTGCAGGGCAGGCCTCAGGCAGAGAGGGGAAATGCTGGAAAGGGAAAAATGGAGGGGCCAGGTGACAGAGGAGCATGGATGGGCATGGATTGGAAGGGCAGGACTCAGGGAGAGGGGAATTGCTGGATAGGGATGAATGGAGGGGACAGATGGGCATGGATGGATATGGATTGCAGAGCAGGCCTCAGGCAGAGAGGGGAAATGCTGGATAGGGAAAAATGGAGGGGCCAGGTGACAGAGGAGCATGGATGGCCATGGATTGGAAGGGCAGGACTCAGGGACAGGGGAATTGCTGGATAGGGATGAATGGAGGGGACAGATGGGCATGGATGGATATGGATTGCAGGGCAGGCCTCAGGCAGAGAGGGGAAATGCTGGATAGGGAAAAATGGAGGGGCCAGGTGACAGAGGAGCATGGATTGGAAGGGCAGGACTCAGGGAGAGGGGAATTGCTGGATAGGGATGAATGGAGAGGACAGATGGGCATGGATGGATATGGATTGCAGGACAGGCCTCAGGCAGAGAGGGGAAATGCTGGATAGGGATGAATGGAGGGGGCAGGTGACAGAGAAACATGGATGGCCATGGATTGGGAGGGCAGGGCTCAGGGAGAGAGGGGAATTGCTGGAAAAGGATGAATGGAGGGGGCAGGGGACAGATGGCCATGGATTGGGAGGGCACGGCTCACACTCTCTCTCTCATATACAATGTCTTTCTGACTCTCACTCTCACACACTCTGTCTCACACTGTATCACAATCACTCTCTATGTGCCACACAGTCACTCACACACTCGCTTGGTCTCATACACTCACTCTCACAGAGAATCTGTGTCTCACACACACTCTCT
Organism: Microcaecilia unicolor; assembly: GCF_901765095.1. NCBI lineage: Eukaryota > Metazoa > Chordata > Amphibia > Gymnophiona > Siphonopidae > Microcaecilia > Microcaecilia unicolor. Next base: position 289,828,584 of record NC_044037.1, read on the forward strand.
CTCTCGCCCACACACGCACACTCTCTCTCACACTGTGTCTCACATACACACTTGCACACACTCTCATTCTCACAAACACGCTCTCTCACAAACACCCTCACACCCAGACTCACTCTCTCTCTCTCTCATACACACACACTCACACTTTCACTCTGTCTCTCACACAGTCACTCTCACATACACTCTCCCAAACATACACACTCCGAGGAAAACCTTGCTAGCGCCCGTTTCATTTGTGTCAGAAACGGGCCTTTTTTACTAGTCTACTATAATAAAACTCACCCTCAACGTTCTGAAGACAACGTTCTGAAGTCACTCACTGTAGGGTTCATGGATTCATGGTGGTGAAGCCAGAACACTGACCATGTCTCTCTGCCCCGCCCTTGCATGACGGACCAATCAGAAAAAACACCCTCAACATTCTGAAACACAAAGGACCATCACAACACCGTTCCCAAGCAACACTAGGCAACGTAAGACGGACCAATCAGAGGAAACTACGTGACAATAAGGGAGGAGCATTCCCCAGCAGAATGGCTCATTACCTGTGCAGCATGGAGAGCACAGAACCACCGCTGGAACGAGAGAAGAATATTCCTGCTGTGGGTATGTGCAAAAATAGACCGGGGGAGGGGGGGGGGAATTTTTAAATGCCTAATGCCAGTACTGAAGAGTGCCAGAGGGCCTATAGCACAGACTATATTTGGGATCGCTTGACATGGAGTCAGAGGAGCCAGAAAACAACGTGCCCATCACCATCTGGGACGTGGGCGAACAGGACAAGCTGCGGCCCAGCTGGAAGGATTACCCGCGACCCAGCCAGCAGCAAACAGCGACCAAGGAATCGCTGGAGACTAACGAAACAACCGCACACCGACGCACCACTTCCATCATTCGAAAGGCATCCACTCTTTCTTCAACAGAAATGCAAACTAATAATACAAAACAAACAAAGAATACATGGTTTCTCAGGCGGCTGCAGGTAACTCCCCACCCCCTTCCTCTTCCCCTTTTGCCGAAGCAGCCAAGGACGTGCCCAACCATCCCCAGCCTCAGGCAAGCTGTCTCCCACCTCGGGGATTCCCCGAGCACCCGGAAAAAGACGGCGCTGATTCCTGCAGCGCATAAATGTTCCAGCATTCCCCTGCAGCTGGCCTGAAATGGACCAAACATACCGGATCACCCCCCGACGGCCCGAGACCGTGCTCTTCTCCCTTCCGCCAACTTAAAACAACCATCCCCATCCTCAGGCAAGCCGTCACCCACCTCCAGGATGCCCAGAACCCAGCCCAATGGAAAAAGATGGCGCTGCTTCCAACAGCACATTTCTCTTCCAGCATTCCCCTACAGCAGCCCTGAAACGGCCAAAAAATACCAACAAAGAACGTGCTCCTCAACCTTCTGCCCATCTAAAACAACACTGCTGCCTCAGCACAACACAAAAAAAAAACCATGGAAAAAAACCCAACACTTAACAAAGGCTGACCCCCCCTACAACCACATTTACATTTCACCAACAGAAAGATCCCCCTCCACAAACCTCCTTGACAGACAAAACCACACACAAACAATACAACAGAAACACACCCTCAAAGCCACACACCAATCCAACCCACTTTGCCAGCACAGCACATCCCCCAACCCCCAAGCAAAAAACAAAACAAAACAAAAAAAGACACACATCAACAACCTGCACCACACCGCACCCTCACACACTCACACACACACACAAAATAACTCTGTGACACATACACACACACACACACACAAAAAAACGACATGCTAGCGCTCGTTTCATTGGTTTCGGAAACGGGCCTTTTTTACTAGTTTTTTATAAAGCAGAATCCAATTCCACCACACCACCACATTCACATGGGAATTATCCTTCCAGTGCGAAATGACCAGTTTCAGCGCAACTGAACCCAAAAAGTAATACAATAACGTATCATTGTCCGTGTAGAGAAATGAGATACAAACAGATTTCCATATCACATATTTAGGTAAAAAAAGATTCTTGGAAACCAAAAATCTTTTCCAATTTTTCCCAAACATCTGACCAAAATGTTACAAGAGGTGGACATTCCAACAGTAGGTGTGTGAGAGTTCCAGTTTATTTACACTTTCTATTCCCCCCAAGCTGACTAGCAGATCTGGGCGGTATACAAAACTAAAAAAAAAAAAAAACCTAAAAACTGTAGGAAAAGAACTACAATGTATTGACAGGAAGGGTAGTGTCACTCAAACAGGAGCAGGCACTCAGTGAGGTCAAGCAGCGGGGCATGAAATGGTATAGAGGAGAAAGAGAGCAGGTAGCATAGAAAAACAGGGGGAGGTGAAGGGTCAGGAAAAGGAAAAAAAAACCCAAACAAACTAGCCAATGCTAATGATAGTCCAGGAGTCTCTTTGTTTATTGTTGGAAGGCGAGTTCGAAAAGCCATGCTTTCAGAAGTTTTTTAAAGTTCTTGAAAGATGTTTCGGACTTAAAGAAAGCGAGTTCCATTGAGCTGGTGCCGCAAAAGAAAAATGCACGGTGACGATTACTTTCAAATTGTGCACATTTTGGATGGGGAAGCACCAGTCGATGGTCGGGTAAAGAGCGGAGAAGACGTGACGGTGAATATGGTATTGCGAAAGCAGAGGGATAATCTGGGTAACCAGTTCTATATGCCTTAAAAACAAGTGTAAGAAGTTTAAATACGATCCGTTGTTCTATTGGGATCCACGGAAAAGTTCTTGTCTGGATTCATGGATTTCTAAAAAGATCATATAGAGTAAAAATGCAGGACAAGTTGGTTGTCAGACTCTTGGGAAGCCAGTAGTGGAGTGCCATGGGGCTCCCCGCTTTCACCATCTTTGTTTAACATACCCTGTTTCCCCTAAAGTAAGACATCCCCCAAAAATAAGACCTAGTGGAGGTTTTCCTGAATTGGTAGATATAAGGCCTCCTCCAAAAGTAAGACCTAGCAAATTTTTGTTTGAAAGCAGGGCCACCGAGAGCCGGACAAGGCCGCCCCCGGGCCGCCCCCCCCCACCTGAGGTCGCTGGGCCCCCCCTCCACCCACCCTCCATCGCTCCCGGAACTAACCTTAAAAGCCTCCTTTCACCTTCGCAGCAAGCAGCAGCAGGGCAGACCTCTCCTTCCTTCTGTGCCCCGCCCTCACGGACGTTACGTCAGGCGAGGGCGGGACATGGAAGGAAGGAGTGGCCTGCCCTGCTGCTGCTTGCTGCGAAGGTGAAAGGAGGTGTTTAAGGTTAGTTCCGGGAGCGATGGAGGGCGGGCGGGCCAACCCCAATGTTTTCTCGAAAAATAAGACAGCCCCTGAAAATAAGACCTAGTGCATTTTTGGGGGCAAAAATTAATATAAGACAGTGTCTTATTTTCGGGGAAACACGGTACTAACGCGACCTTTAGCTTGCTGTCTGGAGAAGCTTAACCTACAGTTTTGTATTTATGCAGATGACATCTCTGTTATTATTCCATTCAGTCCAGGAAATCTGCTTTATGAGCAGAATCTTCACTGCTGTTTTATCAACAGTAGAAACGTGAGTTCAAGCTTTTCAGTTAAAGTTAAATAAGGACTAAACAAAATTTTTATAGGTTGGCCCAGAACAAATCACAAAAAAACTCCAGACCGCCCAAAACACAGCAGCCAGACTGATATATGGTAAAACACGATTCGAAAGCACTAAACCCCTTCGAGAAAAGCTGCATTGGCTCCCAATCAAAGAACGGATCATCTTCAAAATCTGCACATTGGTTCACAAAATCATCTACGGCGTAGTCCTAGGATACATGACAGACCTCATAGATCTACCAACTAGAAACAAACTCGTATCAGCACGATCATACCTAAACCTACATTACTCAAACTGCAAAAGGCTAAAATACAAAACAACTTATGCGTCTAGCTTCTCTTACATAAGCGCACGACTATGGAATGGACTCCCGTATGCAGTGAAAACAATACATGACCAACTAAACTTCAGGAAATTATTAAAAATCCACCTCTTCAAGAAAGCATATCCCACTGATCCAGCATAAACCCCCACACCCTGCAACACAACATAATCAATGATCGTACTGGACAATTTACTATCCTCCTTCCCCTCGACCCATGACCTCTGATTCACTTCTACCTCCTTTGACCACAACATAATCTTGTATTTATTATCAACCAAAATGGCAAACGCCGTTACGGTACTTTGTAAGCCACATTGAGCCTGCAAACAGGTGGGAAAATGTGGGATATAAATGTAATAATAATAAATAAATAAGATTTGTAAGGTCTAACCCTGTATTTGTACTGGGAGACTTTAAGATGAATTTAGTTATTGTCTCCAAGATCTTAGGTGTGGAAATGGATTGTCAATTTTCCTTAAACTCCCAGGTTAATAAAGTAGTGAAGAATTCTTTTCACAGTCTTAAGAAGTTGAGGACTATCCGTAAAGTTTTTGATGAGGAGATGTTTCGCTTGTTAGTACAATCTCTTATACTTTTCCAAATAGATTATTGCAACTCCATATACATTGACTGAAGGAAGAATCTAGAAAGTAGAGAGCAAAGGGAGGGTACAAAATGCGGTCGTACAAGTCATTTTTGGGGCACAAAAACAATGATTCTATTACTCCTTTAATAAAACGATCGCACTGGCTACCGATGGAGGCCAGATTAGAATTTAAAGTGCTGACATTGGTCCGTAAGATTCTTTATGGGGAAGCTCCCGCATACTTGTTGGAGCACGTTTCGTTTTTAAATACAAATGGCCCCAGAACGTCAAGAAATTGCTATTTATATGCTTTTTCTTCTGTTAGATGGATAAAGGCTTTTTTTTTTCTATCAGGCTGCAACTTATTGGAACAAGATGGCTTTTTCCCTTAGGCAACTGGACAACCATAAGTTATTGTAGAAAACTGTTGAAAACTTTCCTTTTTACTAAGTATTATGACCATGAATGATTATTATTGTTAGGCTGTACCATATCTGAGGTACGTTGTTGAGCCTGTTATGTAGAAAACTGTTGAAAACGTTTCTTGTTATTAAGTATTATAACCATGACTATTGTTATGCACTGATGTATTTGTTGTACTTTGTTGAGCCTGTTATTGTAATTTCTTGACGAGTGCGTCAATGTTTTTGACTGTAATCCACACTGAACTGGTTGGTAGTTGCGGAATATAAGATTGAAGTAACAATTATAATAATAATTCAATCAAGACTTGAAATAGAGGGCAACTGAAACTGAACCTGCGGCCTTAATTCACGGTTGGTTTTGGCCGAAACCACAGCTGAAACGGAAACTGTTGTCCATCCCCCACCTTGCATACAGTAGGTACCCCTGGGCACCCACCCTGACCACAAATTGGGGATTGCTGTTGCCCATGCCGGTTCCAATCTCAAAATGGTTGCTGTGACCTCCCATTTTGACTGCAGAGCCAGCATGGTAGGAGTGACTGGGGATCACTCCTGTCTTGAAGAGGCCCCTAAATCACCAGGTCTTCTAAAGGTAGGCCTGGGAGAGCCTTTGGGTGGTGAGAGGGCAGCGGGTAGAGAGTGATTGTGGGAGAGAAGGGGCAGAGAAGGAGTTTTGGTTTCAGCCAAAGCATGGCTGAACCTGGATTTCAGGCTGCCAAAACCAAAATCAAAACTTAAGTTCAGTCAGCCTCTAGCTTGGAATCGAGGGGGCATTTGTGCTTACCCCTCCCCTCCCAGTCTTTATTCAGGGATACGGTTGCTAAAGGTTAGGTACCAAAAAACTTGGCAGTAATCTAGTATTCTATAATTATTATTTACTAGTAAAAAAGGCCCGTTTCTGACACAAATGAAGCGGGCGCTAGCAAGGTTTTCCTCGGAGTGTGTATGTTTGAGAGAGTGTGTGTGAGAGTGACTGTATGAGAGTGAATGTGCGAGTGTGTCTGTGAGAGAGAGAGTGTGTGTGTGAGAATGAGAGTGTGTGCGACTGCGTATCTGAGACACAGTGAGTGTGAGAGAAAGTGTGTTTCACACAGACACAGTGTGTGAGAGAGAGTGTGTGTGAGACAGAGTGTGAGAGAGTATGTGTGCGATATACAGACTCTGTGAGCAGCCACCCATGTCCAGTGATCCTCCTCTCTCCCCTGCCCCCCCTCCAGCCACCCATGTCCAGCGACCCTCTTCTCTCCCCTGCCGACCCTCCAGCCACCCTCCCTTGCCCCCCTCCAGCCACCCATGTCTAGCGACCTTCCTCTCCTCCTGCCCCCCTCCAGCCACCCATGTCCAGCGACTCTCCTCTGACCACCCCTCCAGCTACCCATGTCCAGTGACTCTCCTCTCTCCCCTGCCCCCTCCAGCCACCCATGTCCAGTGACTCTCCTCTCTCCCCTGCCGACCCTCCAGCCACCCTCCCCTGCCCCCCCTCCAGCCACCCATGTCTAGCGACCCTCCTCTCCTCCTGCCCCCCTCCAGCCAACCATGTCCAGCGACTCTCCTCTCTCCTCTGATCCCCCCTCCAGCTACCCATGTCCAGCGTCTCTCCCCTCTCCCCTGCACCCCCTCCAGCCACCCATGTCCAGCGACTCTCCTCTCTCCCCTGCCAACCCTCCAGCCACCCTCCCCTGCCCCCTCCAGCCACCCATGTCTAGCGACCCTCCTCTCCTCCTGCCCCCCTCCAGCCAACCATGTCCAGCGACTCTCCTCTCTCCTCTGACCCCCCCTCCAGCTACCCATGTCCAGCGACTCTCCCCTCTCCCCTGCACCCCCTCCAGCCACCCATGTCCAGCGACTCTCCTCTCTCCCCTGCCGACCCTCCAGCCACCCTCCCCTGCCCCCCTCCAGCCACCCATGTCTAGCGACCCTCCTCTCCTCCTGCCCCCCTCCAGCCACCCATGTCCAGCGACTCTCCTCTCTCCCCTGCCGACCCTCCAGCCACCCTCCCCTGCCCCCCTCCAGCCACCCATGTCTAGCGACCCTCCTCTCCTCCTGCCCCCCTCCAGCCAACCATGTCCAGCGACTCTCCTCTCTCCTCTGACCCCCCCTCCAGCTACCCATGTCCAGCGACTCTCCTCTCTCCCATGCCCCCTCTCCAGCCACCCAGGTTGTCCAGCGAAGTCTTCAGGGCAGGCAGGAAAGATCCCCAGTCTTGCCTGCCTGCTGCCGGCGCTGGCCCTCCCCCGTTGCCGGATCACTCTTCAAAATGGCTGCCGAGACTTCCAGTGGCGGCCTCGCGAGACTTCTGCTGAAGTTTCAGAGCTTAACTATTTGTTGAGTGAAAAATATTTCCTCCTATTTGTTTGAAAAGTATTTCCATTTAATTTCCTTGTGTCCCCTAGATCTTTGTATTTTTGCAACAAGTAAAAAAATCGATTTACTTCAATTTATCCCTCCAGTGGTCGGTCATTTAGGGCACCTTTTTGTGACTTAGTTGTGATAAAAATAGGTCTAGATTAAAATGACTAAATTGTAGCCATGGACATTTTTGCTTTGCTCCAAATCCCACCTCCAACCCACCCTGACATGCTCCCTTGTGATTTGGATGCACTGCTGACGAACTGCATAGAAAAACATCTTTAAAAATGTGTTTTGAAGAGTTCAAAATGGCTGCCAGTTCAAAATGGCTGCCGAGTGAAACAGACGTGCGTTTCGAGCTCCCGCAAATTGCCTGATAATTTTCGCTATGCCTAAGAGACGGGGGAAAACCGCGGCCCCAGCCTCTCAGCGGTTAAATCCCCCTACTCTAGTAGGCCCAATGGATACTTTTTTACGGGTAACTCCCGATCCTACCGTGTCAGTGAGCGGCCCGCTGACGATCTCCACGGCAGTTGAAGGCCTGCAGGAGAGTCCTGGGCTGGAAGTTTCGTTAAGCCCTGACAGTAGAGCACCTCCCCTTCCCCCTCAACCATGTGGAACCAGCTCTCCGAAGATGGTGCCTCTGAACCTGAATTCCGAAGAGGTTCCAGGAGTCAGTAGGCAAGAGGCAAGGCAAGAGCAGGCGGAAGCAGTGTTACCCATGGTCGTTGGAGCAACAATGGAGGAAGGTAATGCCTCAATTCTGGCAGGCTTCACTTTACAACAAACCGAGGTAGAAACTACTTTATTTCCTTTGTTACAGACAGTTAAACCCTCTGAAGTAACATTAGAAAATCTGTGGACACTGATTCTTGATTTGGGGAAGGCATTGTTACCTCAGATGCATAAGATAAAACAAGATCTTGGTTTAACACAGGAAAATGTGAAACTATTGACAGTACAAGTTCAAAAACAAGAGACTGAGCTTCAACAAGTTCGTGAGATACAAACTACAATGTTAAAAGATTTGACAAACTTAAGACGAAAAACTGAGAATCTGGAGAACTATTCAAGAAGTCATAACTTACGCTTTATAAATTTTCCTTATTCTTCTACAGTATCTCCACGAGAGATGCTAAAACTTTACTTCAAAGATATAGTCCAGATTGGAGAGGAGCATATCCCTCCTTTTGCTCAAGTTTTTTATTTGCTTCCTAAAAATTTGCAAATAAAAGAAACTCAGCCTTTGGATGTTACAGCGCTATTAGAAACATTGGATATAGATTCAATCACCCCAGCTACTTTGGTAGCGACAGTAGCGCTGATGCCAGATAAGATTTGGATACTGAAAATGTTTTACAAAAATCGTGATAAACCATTTAAAGGATTAAAGATTTCAATTTACCCTGACGTCTCGAGGGAGACACAGACTCGACGTAAAAGATTTCTTCAAAAAAAACAAGAAACGATTAATATTGGAGCAACTTTCTTCCTTAAATTCCCATGCAAGTGCTTAGTCACCTACCAGTCAGAGAAATTTGTATTTTTTGATCCCTCCCAGCTTGAGACATTTATTACATCAAGAAAGGCTGTTGAAGTTGAACCCTCGGCAGTAATTAGCTCTTGATTTATTATGTAATAGGATCAAACGCACGATATGTTAAACTCTTCCTAAAAGATTGCTAAGTCTTCAACATGTGACATTTTTGAACTCCAATTGTGGACTATGACTGGCAAATATTTAAATTTTGTGTTGTGATATTTTCTTGGAATTGATGTAAATTTTGATTTGGCCAGTTTTTTCATCAAGTTTAATGCTTGTAATAATTGTAAAAAAATTGAAATAAATAAATAAAAAAAAATGTGTTTTGAAAATAACGATTTGGATGTTTTGGTGAGAAAAATGTCCAAATGCCACTTTGTGGCGCTTTTGGACGTTTTTCTGTTTTGAAAATGAGTCCCATGGAGATGTACATTTCTAGAAAATGCGTAAATGAGGGCAAAAAATAGGGGGAAGTGATATGGATAAATAAGCAATTGCACGTGAGTAACAATATACTGTATATTACAGTATATAAATACATTTATTAAATAGTTACACTTGAATAATTGTGAAAACAATTTTATAAACATTACTTGGTAAAATACACTTATACAAAACAAGCCATAGGCTATGACAATATACTATCATATCTGTTAAACACATGGAGAACCATATGTTTTACATGGATCCTGGTTGAAGCTGTTCCTTTGAAATAAACAAATCACACTTTAAAAATGTTGTTAAAACATAAACTTTAATTTCTTATTTAAATTTAGACATGGAATCAGAAAAAGAACAAAACAGAAGTTTTATAATTTTTTTTTTACTATGGGCATCTTTTATTTATAGTATTTATATCCCACAATATTCCCACCCATGGGCAAGCTCAATGTGGCATACAACAGTCTATAAAAACATACAACAATTCGGCAAACAAACAATCAATGTCGTAAGAGGGAAAGGGAAATAGCTAAGGAGGGAAAAGGGGAAAGAGTAGTGGTGTACAATATCGCTACGACAGTTGGAATTCAGAAGGAAGAGATGCCAGGTGGGTTTGAAGCGTTTGCTGTACCAAAAAGGAAGGTCTTGAGGCGCTTCTTGAAGGTCGGGTGATCAGGAGTAAGTTTGACCAATTGAGGCAGCCCATTCCACAATTGAGTGCTGAGATAGGAGAAGGTGGATGCATAGGTGGTCTTATACTTGAGGCCACAAAAAACTGGGTAATGGAGGTTTAGGTACGAGCGAGCTGATTTGTGAGAGTTCCTAGGCGGCAGGCTAATTAGGGTGTCCATATAAGCAGGGGCTTCACCGTAGATGATTTTGTGCACCAGAGTGCAAATTTTAAAAGCGATTCGGTCCTTCACAGGAAGCCAGTGCAGCTTCTCACGCAGCGGTCTCGAACTATCAAATCTCGATTTACCAAAGATGAGCCTAGCCGCTGTGTTCTGGGCAGTTTGTAGTTGTTTACTAAGGCGCGCTCACGTTTTTAGCGCGTGCTAAAATTGTGGGCGCGCTAAACATTTGAGACGTCAGTGCATTCCTATGGGCGCCTCTAACGTTTAGCGTGCCCACCGTTTTAGCGTGCGCTGAAAACATGAGCGCGCCTTATTAAAAGACACCCTAAGGGGTCCTTTTACTAAGCCGCAGTAAAAAGTGGCTTGCGATAGTGTAGGCGCTGGTTTTGGGCGCGCGCAGAAATATTTTTCAGCACACGTACAAAACATGCTTTTTAAAATTTTTTGATGAAAATGGACATGCAGCAAAATCTAAATTGCTGCGTGTCCATTTTGGGTGTCTGACCTTACCACCAGACACAGACCTAGCGGTAAAGAATCTGCGCGATAATGACCTACGCGCGTCAGATGCCACTTGGCAGATGTCTGCTATGTGCGTCCGAAAATAAAAATTATTTTTGCAGGCGTGCGTATCGGATGTGGACAAAAAATGAAATTACCACAAAAGGCTTGTGGTAAGTCCATTTTGGCGCACGTTGGGCACGTGTTGAGCCTACCGCGGCTTAGTAAAAGGGGTCCTATGTTATTAAAGCATCTGGAAAGCTGGACATCTAGAGCTGATTAATTAATCTCCTGAGGAATTATCCTGGTTCACTGTGCTGTATTTGTTTTATTTTATTGCATTTGTATCCCACATTTTCCCACCTATTTGCAGGCTCAATGTGGCTTACAGAGTTTTGTTATGACATAGTCATTACAGGATATCAAATACAATTGGTAGTATACAAAGATTAAGTAAGGGAAGAGAGAAGGAGGTGTTAGGGAGGATAGTATAGAAGGTGGACTATCATAGCTGGGTGGATTCGTGGAGTAGTTGTATAAGGCTATGGGTTCTCTTTGTAGGCCTTGTTGAAGAGATGTGTCTTCAAGGATTTGCGAAAATGTGTTAATTCGTCATTAGTTTTCAGGGCTGTAGGTAATGCATTCCACAACTGCTTACTCATGTAAGAGAAGGTGGTGGAGTGTATCAGTTTGTATTTTAGTCCTTTACAACTGGGGAAGTGCAGATTGAGAAATTTGCGGGATGATCTTATGGCATTTCTGGGAGGTAGGTCCACGAGGTTTAGCATGTAGATTGGGGCGTCTGCGTGAATGATTTTGTGTACCATTGTGCAGATCTTGAACACAATGCATTCCTCGAGTGGGAGCCAGTGAAGTTTCTCTCTTAGGGGTTTTGCACTTTCATATTTAGGTTTTCCAAATATGAGTCTGGCGGCGGTGTTCTGGGCTGTTTGTTTTTTTGATAGTTTGTTCTTTGCAGCCCGCGTATAGTGCGTTGCAGTAGTCCAGATGACTTATTACCATTGATTGTACCAGGGTACGGAAGATGTATCTCGGGAAGAAAGGTTTTACTCTTTTGAGTTTCCACATGGAGTGAAACATCTTTTTCATTTTTAGATCAGGGCTTCCCACATGGAGTTTCCACATGGAGCGAAACATCTTTTTCGTTTTTAGATCAGGGCTTCCCAAAAACTGTTTGGGGGGGGGGGGGGACACACCACAGCCAGTCAGGTTTTCAGGATATCCACAATTAATATTCTTCAGGTAAACTGGCATAAAATCTTGATTTGGGGTTGAGAAGCCCCACTCTGGAATGTCTCTTGCTTCAGGATTTTTCTGGGAGTCTAGCCCTTAGTGCTCAATGCTCCACCTGCTGGGCGCCTATCAAATGTTCCCTGCATGGTGTATGTAGCTGTATTGCAAACCTTCCAATGTTCTACATGCTGTAAACCTGGTTGCCAGACTGCTGCACCAACAGCATTCAGGACACGGCAGGAGGCATGGTAGGAAGCTACCCTGTGGCTGCCGACTGCTCCTTCATTGCCTGGATCCCACTTGGGTGGTTAGGCCCGATGTTCAGAGGAACTACCTGATTAAGTACTGCTGAATATCGGTAGATGGCCTTTTCTGCCTCGTTAAACCCTTTTGAATGTTGGCTCCAAACTTCTTCTCTTAACCCATCCCAAGCTTACAACATTCTTCTCACTAGAAAATCCTTGGTGGGATCATCTCGATCAAATGACTTTAGAAAGAAGGCTTTCTCTGCCAAATGTGATGATGTTCTTGTTAACGATTTTCTTAATGCCTCCTAATTCACAGAGAATTATATGAACTTGTTTAATAGGCATCATTATAATCTATCAGTATCAAATAAAAACCTTCTGCAAACCTCAAAACGTTAAATGTACATCTTCCATGTGTCCTTTGACTTAGCAGGTCCCACAGTCTGTCAAAGACTAAACCATGTTGTAGATCCACTATGAAGAACATTTCTTGACGATCTGTCTCCTGTACTGGCCTCCTAAAAGGATACTTTTACATCAAGAAAGAGATTCAGCAATGGCATTCCTTATGCCTGGTACAGTTCTCATTGTGAATGAGAGGCTCAGGTGCAGAGAACAAAGTCGTAAAAAAGAGTAGGGTTACCGATGGGTCTTCCAGTACAAACTCCAATAGTCATGAATTGTTAACATAAGAGATATTTATTGTTGATTCACCACTGAGACTCAGACTCAACACGGAGCTGTGTTTTGGCATTACTGCCTGCTTCAGGAGTCTGCCAGTATATGGTGTCAAGCCAATCTTTCTTTTGTAATGAAATGTACTGAAGGAAAACAGTGTTGTAGGAAGCCTTGATAGAGACTACGACACCAAGTATAAGGGTCTGTCTAGCCCAGTATTCTGTTTAAAACAGGTTACAAGTACCTGGCAAAGTCCCGAAAAGAATCCGTATTCCATGCTACTTAACCCCAAGGATAACCAGCCCAAGTCTACCTTAATAACAGTTTATGGACTTTTCCTCCAGGAATTTGTCCAAAGCTTTTCTTATTAACCTGGCCACACTACCTATATATTTTCTCTTATTTGTTTTATATGTGCCACTATTGACCTAGACCAGAATTTTGTGCACCAATAAAGGCCTCGAGTAGACACCAAAACTCTTTCTGCTCAATGTGTCAAAATGTATTCAAGGTCATAGTTTGATACAACAGATGCCTGCTGCACCAACACGCTATTAAGCGCTTTTAAAAGGTACACCATATGCCCACAGCTTCTTTATCTGACCATTAACCTGACTAAAATGCTGCTTGTCTCTCGGCCTGGCTGCAGCTGACACCAATCTGCACAGACAAAGGTACCCTGCAGGGATTACACTGGATGCAACATTGATCTGCTCAATTAAAGACTGAAGGTGCCCCAGGGATACTGTCTTCAGTGGTCTGGCCCTATGTCCTTTATCTTACACAGCGTATCCTCTGGGTGACTAGAGATGTCATTTTCCTGGAGACCAGTTCTGTCCCTTGGAAGGTTATCATTTCCCGAAGGTCCCCTTCCCTTTTTTTACAAATGTTCTCTTGCTAACAGAACGAAAAATTCAGCTGCTACCCTTATTAAACAAATCTGTACAGGCTCAGGGTGTCTGCAGGGCCAACAAACAGGACATCGTCAAGTGACGTTAACATTTCCTGACACTTGTTCAGCGATGCAGTGTGCAAATGAACCCATTATTTCAAAAATGTCACAAGGCATTGGCCAGCCCAGAGAGATTCCTTTATCAAAAGGATGCTGGCTTTTAGCTAGAAGCCTGAATGCCAAAGACCATCTGAATGCATTGGCAACATTTCTGCTCCAGCCCCCATCTCCGACCAAGACACTGTTGAAGCATGTACTAATTCATATGTATAGCTGAAGCACCATTCGTTTGCAAGACATTTGACTGCTAGAGTTTGGTAACAATTATATGGACATTCTGAGAAGCTCTGAGAGAAGAGGACATTTCTCTGGGTAAGTGAACATTTTTTATACTCCGTGCTTTGGTGATTTAAAGGTTGGGGTTTAAAAGAGGTAAGGGATGTTTATTGATAAAGGCAGCTGGAATTTTAAAGAGAAAACTTTATTAACTAGACTCCCTATCCTTTTCCCCATATTTTCTAAAACTTGAACCACAGCATTAACAGGTATCCTCTAGAAGGCACAACAGGGCCTAGTTCAGTCCAGTGGAACGGGGACGATCAATCGGACAATGTGTTATCATGGTGGTACTACTACTAATAATCATTTCTATAGCGCTACTAGACGTACGCAATGTTGTACACGTTATATGCAAGTACTTTCTCTGTCCATTGAAGGCTCATAATTTATGTTTTTTTGTACCTGGGGCAATGGGATAAGGGTCCCTTTTACAAAGGCACTTAAGGGCCTACTCACGTGCAGCGCATGTCAAATCGGCATTACATCCCGGCTAGCACGTGCGCCTGGCGGTAATTCCAAGTTTGGCGAATGCCAAAAACCCGTACCAGAAAATAATTGTCCATTTTCTTCTGCGAGGGCGCTCCCAGGGGTAATCAGCAGTTGGTGCATACTGGATGGTTAATGCATGGGTAACTCATGAGCCCTTACTGCTAAGTCAGTGGGTGGCGTTAAGGGCTCAGGCTGTAAATAGACACACGCTGGTTTACTGCATGGAGAGCCTCCTGCCTGTTTAAAATGCTTGTGCCCACCCAGCCACCAATATTTAGGGCACTTAATTGGACAGTACCACTGAATATTTTATTTATTTATTTGTTACATTTGTACCCCACATTTTCCCACCTATTTGCAGGCTCAATGTGGCTTACATGGTGCCGGAGAGGTGATGGTAGGCTCCGGTGTAAACAAATAAAAATAATAGGATTAGGTTGTGGTAGGAAAAGGTTCATGTGGTAGGAACCACAGAAAGGTTCATATTGGTACTCAGTTGCCATGTCCCAAATGGGATGGCCAGAGGCAGAGCTGGGAGTTACGTGGGTGCCGGCAGTATTTATTGCCAGCACGTGCATAGTTAACTGGGCATGTAGGACCCAGTGGCGTACCAAGGGGGGGGGGGGGGCGGGGGCGGTCCGCCCCGGGTGCACGCCGCTGGGGGGGTGCCGCGCGCCTGTTGGCCGAGTCCACTCATTCCCTCCCTGCTGCTCCCTCTGCGCGGAACAGGTTACTCCTGTTCCGGGGCAGAGGAGCAGCAGGGAACGAGTGGACTCGGAGCCGTCAGGCACGCAACACCCCCCCAGCAGGTAAAAATGCACCCGGGGGGGGGGGGGGGGGGTCGCGCTGCACCTGGGGGGGGGGTGTAATTTTGCCGAGGGGGGGGCGCATCGGCAATCCGCCCCGGGTGTCAGCCAGCCTAGGAACGCCACTGGTAGGACCCCATAAATGCAGTCCTAATTTTGCCCAGGTATCCAGCACTGAATATATCAACCAGCAGCCACATAATTTCTGGGACCAACTGACACAGGGTGCAATGTTCTCTCCTCCCTCCCTCCCTTCTCCCTCTGACAGAGACCCACCCACCCCACCCTTGACAATTAAGCAACACCCATCCCTCCCATTCCCCATGACTAGTAAGCAGCCCCCTTCCTCCCCCCCTGGCAAACAACCCCCTGACAAGTAAACACCCACTAGTCAGAATAGGCCACCCTCCAGGCCTATATGAATGCCGTGGTGGTCTAGCAGGGTGCTGAGGGCAGGGACAAACCCCACTCTTTCCTGCCTCTATAGGCTCCATGTTAAAATGGTCACCACAACCTCTAGAGGTGTTAGAGAAATCGGTAATGTTTCCCAACATTGAACAATCTCCTCAATTCTATGCTTCTGTATAAACAAGAGAGGACCACAGTGAATACAACTATGCTTGGGAATTAATGCATGGCTTTTATTTGGCTCAAATTAATAGTGAGGATTAAGTAGGAAATTTTAATTATTTTGTGAATATGTAAAAATGTACAACTTCTGTGTCTCAACACAAGATGATTACAATATATTTGCTTGATAGTCCACTGTTTACTTTAAAAAATGTGCTCTTTCACTCTTCTAGACTTTTGCTAGCTATCAGACCAGTACTGTTCCAAAAAGGGTCTGTTTAAAACTGAATTTCATAAGAGTGTAAGAATAGCCATACTGGATCAGACCAATGGTCCATTTAGCCCAGTATCCTGCTTCCAACAGTGGCCAATCCAGGTCACAAGTACCTGGCAGAATCCCAAAGAGTAGCGAGGCTTCATGCTATTGATCCCAAGGGCAAGCAGTGGCTTCCCCCATGTCTGTCTCAATAGCAGACTAGACTTTTCCTCCAGGAACTTGTCCAAACGTTTTTAAAACCCAGATATGCTAACTGCTGTAACCACATCCTCTGGCAACAAGTTCCAGATCTTAACTATTTGTTGAGTGAAACAACATTTCCTCCTGTAGCAGCATTTTTGACGTTAGCTTAATTTATAGAAGTTGTTTTTTTTTTTTTGCCATGGCCCAGGGAGAGATTGTTGCCCCCCACCCCTCACACTTTGATGAAATCCATCTTTCCTGGCCCTCTGCTTCAGTTCCCCTGCAGAGATGGAACCACCTTCATGTATTCCACTTCAGCTGGCTAATGTTCAGGAAATCCCATGTTATATAGGATTTGTGTCCATAGGTATTAATGGTATTTGCTATCATTGGCTGTTGTCAGGCTAACACGGAAGAAATTGAGCTTGGCATTTCATGATTAGTCCAGCTGAATGAGGATTAAGTCATGGAAGTTGGTCCTATGAAGCAAAGGCCTAGTCAGCCATTTCAAGGGAGTCTCAACCATCCATGTGGACTGCCATATTGGCTAGGGTGTCATGCCCTTATGCTGTATCCAGGTTGCCTAGTACATCATGGTTCTTCTGTGACCCATGACCCAGAAGAAATATCCAAGCTCTATATTGCAATGTTCTCTGGTATACCACCTTGGATCAATATGCTAACAGCTTAATTCTCCTAAATAGAGTTCAGGCCTAATTTGAACAGCTGGGAAGCAAAGCCTTATTTGACCTAACTTGTAGTAGTAGTAGTGAGAGTACTGCTAGAGGGTACCCTGTTAGACCCCCATGACATTCAGGCAGGGGTGTGCTGGTAAATTTTTAACAACGGGCTCTCTCTCCGGGCATAGCCGGCCCTGAAAATTTTTTGGGGGAGGGGGAATACATGCCTCTCTCTCCCCTCCCTTGTGTGGGCACGCTAGGCATACCTTTGCCGAGCCCCACCAGCCAATAAATGAACTGCCACCATTCTCTGCTGCTTGTTTCTGGCTCTGAGCAGCATGATGGAACCTTCTTGCGCTTGCATGAAAAGTCCCAGCCTGATGCTCAGAGTCAGAAACAAGGAGCAGGGAGCAGCAGCAGTCTATTTACTTGGCTGGTGGGGCCAGCATCACTGCCAGCAAAGTAAAAGAGAATTCAGGAGGGGGCCCAAGCCCACATTTTGGGAGTCAGTTGTTAAAGTAGCCATGGGGAGGCCTACTTTAACAACCGGCTCCCAAAATTCTTAAAAACTTAACAAACGGCTCTCGCGAGCCCGTGAGAGCCCGCTCCAGCACACCACTGCATTCAGGTGAGTCAGGGGGAGCCTATTCTGACTGAGGGGCAGGGAGGGAGGTTGCTTACTTGTTGAAGGAGTGGGGTGTTGCTTACTTGTCAGAGGAGTGGGAAGGGACTTACTTGTCCATTCAGAGTGGAAAGGAGGGTACATGGATACAGCACTTATGCAGGTCCTGGCTGATATTCAGCTGGGACCTTCATAAGGGCTGGTGTCCTAACACAATCCAGTCAGCTGCCAATATTCAGTGCTACTGCCCAGACATGGCCTGGCACTGAATATGGGGCCTAATTCTGCTTAGCTAAATATTGATCAGAGAAATTCTTACCCCCGATATTCAAAACCATTAAACCATCCAGGAATGGCACCTGGCCAGTTAAATGATACTTATATGGCTATCTGGCGATATTCAGCGGAAGATAGCCAGCTATTTCCTGCTGAATATTGCCAGTTAGCATCTAACAGCTATCCCCCACTTAATATTACCGGTTAGCACCTAACAGCCGGTTATATCGCACAATATAACCGGCTAGCCACCGATTTTCCAAGGGTTGCTGGCTAAGTTTGGTGGCCATATATGGCCGCGTTAATAGGTGAAATATTTTTGACTGGTTCCAACTTAACCAGGCAGTTCTGAATATCGGCTTGGCCAGCTAAGTTGAAACTGGCCAAAATTCAACCAGATATTTAATGCTGATCACCGGTAATGGCCTTACATTTAATATCCAGGCTCAGCCTGGCTACCTCCCGCGGTCTGAATATCGGCCCCTTAGCATTTAGCTAGTGGGCTCAAAATCTAAGTTTGTACCTGAGAAAATGGAGGGTTAAGTAGCTTACCCAAAACCACAAGGTGCTGTGGAGGGGCATAATCGAACGGGGCACCCAAGTTTTCATGAGGGTGTCCTCGCAGGACGGCCCTGTAAAGGGGCGGGGCAACCTGTATGATCGAAACAAGATGAGTGTCCATCTTTCATTTTGATAATACGGTCGGGGACGCCCAAATCATGAAATTTAGGTCAGCCTTAGAGATGGTCGTCCTTAGGTCGTTTTTGATATGGTTGTCCCCGTTTTTTGGCAATAATGGAACCCGAGGACGCCCATCTCAAAAACGACCAAATATAAGCCATTTGGTCACGGGAGGAGCCAGCATTCGTAGTGCACTGGTCCCCCTGACATGCCAGGACACCAACCGGGCACCCTAGGGGGCACTGCAGTGGACTTCAGAAAAAGGTCCCAGGTGCATAGCTCCCTTACCTTGGGTGCTGAGCCCCCCAAACCCCCCAAACCCCAAAACTGTACACCACTACATAGCCCTTAGGGATGAAGGGGGGCACCTACATGTGGGTACAGCGGGTTTGTGGTGCGTTTTGGAGGGCTCACATTTACCATCACAAGTGTAACAAGTAGGGGGGATGGGCCTGGGTCCGCCTGCCTGAAGTACACTGCACCCACTACAACTGCTCCAGGTACCTGCATACTGCTGCGATGGACCTGAGTATGGCATTTGAGGCTGGTCTTGAGGCTGGCAAAAAAGTATTTTTAAAGATTTATTTTGAGGGTAGGAGGGGGTTAGTGACCACTGGGGGAGTAAAGGGAGGTGATCCTCGATTCCCTCCAGTGGTCATCTGGTCAGTTCGGGCATCTTTATGACGCTTGGTCATGAAAAAAAATGAACCAAGTAAAGTCACCCAAGTGTTCATCAGGGGCGCCCTTCTTTTAATCGGCCGAGGATGCCCATCTCCTAAGCAAGGCCCAGTCCCGCCTTCGCTACACTGCCGACACGCCCCGTGAACTTTGGTCGACCCCACGACGGAAAGCAGTTGAGGGCGCCCAAAATTGGCTATCGATTATGCAGATTTGGGCGACCTTGCGAGAAGGATGCCCATCTCCCGATTTGTGTCGGAAGATGGGCGCCCTTCTCTTTCGAAAATTCACCTGACAGTGGGATGTCCAATTTTCCAAGTTTATTGCACATTTGTTATTCTGCTTAGATAGGTGGCCTTCTAAATAGCTTACAGTCTTTGAGATAATAAGAGCATGTTATGCTATGCTATGCTATGCTTCTATATAAACGAGAGGTGACCATAGTGAGGGCAAGGGTAGAGAGGGGGGCAGGGCAAAATTTTGTGCCAAAACTGAAGGTCTGGCTACGTGACTTCTGCATTTTGATTTACCATGGGAATCAACACCTGGACTTTATGAACCTGGGCATCCCAATGGCAGATGACATTTAACGTGAGCAAGTGCAAAGCGATGCATGTGGGAAACAGGAACCCGAACTATAGCTACGTGATGCAAGGTTCCACGTTAGGAGTCACCGACCAGGAAAAGGATCTAGGTGTCATCGTTGATGATGCCTTGAAATCTTCTGCTCAGTGTGCAGCGGTAGCTAAGAAAGCAAATAGAATGTTAGGAATTATTAGGAAAGGAATAGAAAACAAAAATGAGAATGTTATAATGCCTTCGTATCTCTCCATGGTGCAGCTGCACCTCGAATACTGTGTGCAATTCTGGTCACCACATCTCAAAAACGATATAAAGGAATTAGAAAAGGTACAGAGAAGGGCAACAACAATGATAAAGGGGGTGGGACGACCTCCCTATGAGGAAAGGCTAAAGCAGCTGGGGCCCTTCAACTTGGAGAAGAGATGGCTTAGGGGAGATATGATAGAGGTCATCGTAAAATAAAACACTCCTTGGAATCACTGTGGATTGAAATTCCATGTGGAAAGGGGAAAAGGATAGTGATAGGAGTGTACTACCGTCCGCCTGGCCAGGACGAACAGACGGATGCGGAAATGTTAAAGGAAATCAGGGACGCAAACAAACTGGGCAACACAATAATAATGGGGGATTTCAATTACCCGCATATAGACTGGGTTAATGTAACATCTGTACACGCAAGGGACATAAGATTTCTTGATGAAATCAAGGACAGCTTCATGGAACAGCTAGTTCAGGAGCCGACAAGAGAAGGAAAAATACTAGACTTAGTCCTTAGTGGTGCTCATGATCTAGTGCAGGGGGTAACGATACGAGGGCCGCTTGATAACAGTGATCATAATATGATCGGTTTTGATATTGGCATTGAAGGAAGTGAAACTAGGAAATCAAGTACGCTAGCGTTTAACTATAGAAAAGGTGATTACGACAAAATGAGAAAAATGGTGAAAAAAAGACTGAAAGGAGCAGCTCGCAGAGTAAAAAACTTGCATCAGGCGTGGATGCTGTTTAAAAACACCATCCTGGAGGTTCAGGACAAATATATTCCACGTATTAGAAAAAAGGGAAAAAAGACTAAACGTCAGCCGGCGTGGCTAAACAGTAAGATAAAGGAAATCATTAGAGCCAAAAAACAATCCTTCAGAAAGTGGAGAAGAGAACCAACTGAAAGTAACAGGATAGATCATAAGGAATGCCAAGCCAAATGCAAAGCGGAGATAAGGAGGGCAAAAAAGGACTTTGAGAAGAAATTAGCGTTGGAAGCAAAAATACATAGTAAAAACTTTTTTAGATACATTAAAAGCAGGAAACCGGCCAAAGAGTCGGTTGGGCCGCTGGACGAAAATGGTGTTAAAGGGGCGATCAAGGAGGACAAAGCCGTAGCGGAGAAATTAAATGAATTCTTTGCTTCGGTCTTCACCGAGGAGGATTTGGGGGGGACACCGGTGCCGGAAAGAATATTTGAAGCGGGGGAGTCGGAGAAACTAAACAAATTCTCTGTAACCTTGGAGGATGTAATGGGTCAGTTCAGCAAGCTGAAGAGTAGTAAATCACCGGGACCTGATGGTATTCATCCCAGAGTATTAATAGAACTAAAAAATGAACTTGCGGAGCTACTGTTAGAAATATGCAATCTGTCCCTAAAATCGAGTGTAATACCGGAAGACTGGAGGGTAGCCAATGTTACTCCGATTTTTAAGAAAGGTTCCAGAGGAGATCCGGGAAATTATAGACCGGTGAGTCTGACGTCGGTGCCGGGCAAGATGGTGGAGGCTATTATTAAGAATAAAATTGCAGAGCATATACAAAAACATGGACTGATGAGACAAAGTCAGCACGGATTTAGTGAAGGGAAGTCTTGCCTCACCAATCTAATGCATTTTTTTGAGGGGGTAAGCAAACATGTGGACAATGGGGAGCCGGTTGATATTGTATATCTGGATTTTCAGAAGGCGTTTGACAAAGTGCCGCACGAAAGACTCCTGAAGAAATTGCAGAGTCATGGAATCGGAGGTAGGGTATTATTATGGATTAAGAACTGGTTGAAAGATAGGAAGCAGAGAGTAGGATTGCGTGGCCAGTATTCTCAGTGGAGGAGGGTAGTTAGTGGGGTCCCGCAGGGGTCTGTGCTGGGTCCGTTGCTTTTTAATGTATTTATAAATGACCTAGAGATGGGAATAACTAGTGAGGTAATTAAATTCGCCGATGACACAAAATTATTCAGGGTCGTCAAGTCGCAGGAGGAATGTGAACGATTACAGGAGGACCTTGCGAGACTGGGAGAATGGGCGTGCAAGTGGCAGATGAAGTTCAATGTTGACAAGTGCAAAGTGATGCATGTGGGTAAGAGGAACCCGAATTATAGCTACGTCTTGCAAGGTTCCGCGTTAGGAGTTACGGATCAAGAAAGGGATCTGGGTGTCGTCGTCGATGATACGCTGAAACCTTCTGCTCAGTGTGCTGCTGCGGCTAGGAAAGCGAATAGAATGTTGGGTGTTATTAGGAAGGGTATGGAGTCCAGGTGTGCGGATGTTATAATGCCGTTGTATCGCTCCATGGTGCGACCGCACCTGGAATATTGTGTTCAGTACTGGTCTCCGTATCTCAAAAAAGATATAGTAGAATTGGAAAAGGTACAGCGAAGGGCGACGAAAATGATAGTGGGGATGGGACGACTTTCCTATGAAGAGAGGCTGAGAAGGCTAGGGCTTTTCAGCTTGGAGAAGAGACGGCTGAGGGGAGATATGATAGAAGTGTATAAAATAATGAGTGGAATGGATCAGGTGGATGTGAAGCGACTGTTCACGCTATCCAAAAATACTAGGACTAGAGGGCATGAGTTGAAGCTACAGTGTGGTAAATTTAAAACGAATCGGAGAAAATTTTTCTTCACCCAACGTGTAATTAGACTCTGGAATTCATTGCCGGAGAACGTGGTACGGGCGGTTAGCTTGACGGAGTTTAAAAAGGGGTTAGATAGATTCCTAAAGGACAAGTCCATAGACCGCTATTAAATGGACTGGAAAAATTCCTCATTTTTAGGTATAACTTGTCTGGAATGTTTTTACGTTTGGGGAGCGTGCCAGGTGCCCTTGACCTGGATTGGCCACTGTCGGTGACAGGATGCTGGGCTAGATGGACCTTTGGTCTTTCCCAGTATGGCACTACTTATGTACTTATGTACTTATGTACTTAATGAGTGGAGTGGAACGGGTAGACGTGAATCGCTTTTTTACCCTTTCCAAAAATACTAGGTCTGGGGGGGGGGGGCACACAATAAAGCTACTAAATAGTAAATTTAAAACAAAGTGGAGAAAATATTTCTTAACTCAAGGTCAGATTCTATATATGGCGCCTAAAAAAAACCGTGCGGTAAACATTTCCGCCTAAGCATATTCTATAAGCAATGCCTAGATTTAGGCGCGGTATATAGAATACGCTTAGTGGATATCTGAGTGCTTAAAACTACACGCGTCCATTTACACCAATGAAAATGTGGCATAAATCCCTGTATGTAATTACATGCACTAGATCATATTCTATAACAACGCATGTAAATTTGGGAACACCCACGGAATGTCCAGTTTCCTGTCCATAGCCATGCCCCTGTTGAGCTGCGTGCTTTAGAATTCAAGCACAGTTCATTATAGAATCTGCTTAGCATGTTTTGCGCATAAATTCTAATTATTACCAATTAGTGTTCATTATTGCTTAAGTCCTGTTAAATATGCTGATTGGCTTGCTAAGCCAATTAAGTTACGCGCATTGTTATAGAATACTCCTGGTATTTCGGCACAGATATTTATTTATTTATTTATTGCATTTGTACCCCACATTTTCCCACCTATTTGCAGGCTCAATGTGGCTTACATAGTACCGTCAAAGGTGTTTGCCCAGTCGGTGGTTAACAAATACAAAGTTGTATAGTGATTGTATGAGGTATAAGTGGAGGGTCGGAATGGATGAAGATTGCGTGTTGTCCTGTTCGATCATAGTCATGCTGTGTTGGTAGGTGAAGAGGGTTACCTACCTGTTGGGGTGGGCCTTTTTGAAGAAGTTGGTTTTTAGTGTTTTCTTGTGGTGGTGGATTGTTTTAGGCAAGATATATAGAATCTGGTGGTCAATGTGTAATTAAACTCTGGATTTCATTGACCGAGTGTGAGGTAAAAGCAGTTAGCTTAGCAGGGTTTAAAAAAAGTTTTGCATACTTTCCTAAAAGAAAAGTCCATAAGCCATTATTAAGATAGACTTGGGAAAATCCACTGCCTATTTCTAGGATTAGCAGTATAAAATCTGTTTTACTGTTTTGGGATATTGCCAGGTTCTTGTGACCTGAGTTGGCCACTGTTGGAAACAAGCTTGATGGACCTTCAGTCTGTCCCAGTATGGCAACACTTATGTTCTTATATCCTTAAGTCATGCAAGTTGCTGTCTCCCATGGTAAGTGAATAACGCTGCTTGTGAGCCACCTCGCTAGGGATCGCTCCTACCCCATGGCCATTGGACTTCCAGGGAAACTAATAGGAGATCTTTTCATGAGGTGGGGGTCCTTTTGGGGAATTGGTGGTTTTGATGGGGTGGGGAGCAACTAAATATCACCACAGTAAGACAAGTGAAGCTGCATTAGGGCCCTTTAAGGCAGGTTAATGGGCAAATATTGCAACTTAAGACCGTAATTCATCTTGATAACTTCCTCCCTTTGAGGGATGGTTCAGTGGGTATCTGCACCCAGTTGTCCAAGGAGACGTGTGAACAGGACCTCTATTCAGGAAATCTAGACTGCCCCAACTTGACATTTCGTCCTTTAGATTGTAAGCTCCTTTGAGCAGGGACTGTCCTTCTTTGTTAAACT
The DNA here is from genome assembly GCF_901765095.1 of Microcaecilia unicolor. Lineage (NCBI taxonomy): Eukaryota > Metazoa > Chordata > Amphibia > Gymnophiona > Siphonopidae > Microcaecilia > Microcaecilia unicolor. The sequence goes on from NC_044037.1 coordinate 289,853,348, forward strand.
GTACAGCGCTGCGTAAACCTAGAAGAGACGGCTGAGGGGAGACATGATAGAGGTATATAAAATAATGAGTGGAGTGGAACAGGTGGATGTGAAGCTTCTGTTCACGCTTTCCAAAAATACTGGCACTAGGGGGCATGCGATGAAACTACAGTGTAGTAAATTTAAAACAAATCGGAGAAACTTTTTCTTCACCCAACGTGTAATTAAACTCTGGAATTCGTTGCCGGAGAAAGTGGTGAAGGCGGTTAGCTTAGCAGAGTTTAAAAAGGGGTTGGACGGTTTCCTAAAGGACAAGTCCATAAACCGCTACTAAACGGACTTGGAAAAATCCAAAATCCCAGGAATAACATGTATAGAATGTTTGTACGTTTGGGAAGCTCGCCAGGTGCCCTTGGCCTGGATTGGCCGCTGTCATGGACAGGATGCTGGGCTCGATGGACACTTGGACTTTTCCCAGTATGGCATTACTTATGTACTTATGTACTTATAAGTAGTAGTAGTAGTAGTAGTAGTAGACCATAGTGCAAATGTCTTGGGATTGCAAGAGGCAGGGATTGAGTTTTACAGTAGGAGTAAAACCAAAGCATATAACCCAGTTTACCAGCCCAATATACATGTTTATTCACATAATTTAATTGTGTGAAAAAAATTTCACACTTCATTCCTTATGCCTGTGCACTAGGTGAAAGATAATGGTAATTAGCTTCCTCCACACTAAATCCCATTCTTTCCCCCTCATTGTTGTATTTAACTCTGTTTCTCCTAATTGTTCAAGTTTTAATGGAAGAAGTACACAGCAGAGACTGTTCAAAGGAATACACAGTTTAGCAATTAAGCCTGTTAAAGGAAAACCTTTCAGTAATATCTTTTCTGCATTCAGAGATATGTCTCATGCATTTGGCTTGCTTCAAAATATGTAAATTGGGTGGATAAGTAAAAGAAAATAACAAAATCCTTCTGATATGGAATTAGGAACTAGTCCAGAGCTTCGCAAACATCTGTTGGGGACCCCCACAGACTGTCAGGTTTTCAGGATATCCACCATGAATATGTATGATATGAGGGGGCCTCTAATGCAGATTTATTTCATACATATTCATCGTAGATATTCTGAAAACCTGATTGGCTCTGGAGTCCCCAGGACAGGTTTGGGAAGCCCTGGACTGGGGACCTTATTTGAGCCCAAGATTTCATTCTGTATCTCTCACAGACTGACCACGTGACCTGATAATCCATAACAGGTCGGAGCAGGGGCAAAAGAAAAAAAAAAAATAAACGTTTTCCTTGACTCTTATGCGTCTACTACTACTTATCATTTCTATAGCGCTACTAGACGTACGCAGCGCTGTACACTTGAACATAAAGAGTTAGTCCCTGCTCAACAGAGTGGAGGAGTGGCCTAGTGGTTAGGGTGGTGGACTTTGGTCCTGGGGAACTGAGGAACTGAGTTCAATTCCCACTTCAGGCACAGGCAGCTCCTTGTGACTCTGGGCAAGTCACTTAACCCTCCATTGCCCCATGTAAGCCGCATTGAGCCTGCCATGAGTGGGAAAGCGCAGGGTACAAATGTAACAAAAATAAAATAGATACTATTGGAGATTCTACATGGAATGTTGCTATTCCACTAGCAACATTCCATGTAGAAGGCTGCGCAGAAGCAGAAGCCTGCGCGGCCACATTGGTGATCTGCAAGGGCCGACCTCTACATGGAATGTTGCTAGTGGGACTCTGGGCAAGTCACTTAACCCTCCATTGCCTCATGTAAGCTGCATTGAGCCTGTCATGAGCGGGAAAGCGCAGGGTACAAATGTAGCAAAAATAATTAGGATAGTCACAAAAGGGGACAATTTTATCAAGCACTTTCTGCATGCAAAACAGGTTTTACTCTTTGAATATGGTGCTTATAGAATTTCTTGAGTGCATACATATGCATTCTCAACCAAAGGAAAGCGAGAGATAAAACTGATGATAAAAACTTTATTAAAAGTCAACTTTATTAAAAGAAAAAAAAAAGGACAACATCTGGAAAGCCAGTTCTACTAATGTCCATAGCAGTGACGTTCCTAGGTCGGCTGTCACCCGGGGCGGATCGCCGATGCACACCCTCCCCCCCAGATGCAGCACGACACCCCCCCCCGGCTCAATGACACCCCCCTCCCAGCGCATCAGCCCCCCTCCCACCCGGGTGCATTCTTGGCTGCTGGGAGCAGCGGCCCGGCTCCGCTGGCTCCCTGCTCCCTCTGCCCCGGAACAGGAAGTAACCTGTTCCGCGGCAGAGGGAGCAGGGAAACAGTGGAACCGACAGGCGCGCAGTTGCTTTCTGCACCCCTCCAGCGGCGTGCACCCGGGGCGGACCGCCCCCACCGCCCCGCCCTTGCTACGCCGCTGGTCCATAGTATGGGAAATAAGGTTCTGGGCTTCGAGTCTGTGATGGAAGAGGTTGACTTGAATTTAGTGCTGGTCATGTAAATGTGGCTCACAGGTAGTCATGACTGGGATATAGTTATGACAAAACAGGAGAAAGACGCCCGACGCCTAATAAAGCATATTGGCATTTTGGTCCCACAGACCCGCTTCTGAGGTCTTTGTAAGTCACAAAACCTTAACATGCAGTGAACGCCATTAAAATCCAGAGGTATAATCTATTCAGAAAAGACAGGGTAGAAAGAAAGGGAGGAGTGATGTTGTATGTGTGAGTTGGATCGGGAGGGGGAGGGGCTTTGATTGAGGGGTGCCAAAAGACGTATAACACCTTAATATGTATACCCTATGGGAAAAGAGGGACAGGGGGATATGATACACATGTTTAAATATTTAAAAGATGTTAATATACAAACTAATATTTTTCATGGACGGGGAAATGGTAGATCTAGAGGTCATGAGTTCAGGTTGCAGGGTGGGAGACTTAGGAGCAATGTCAGGAAATATTTTTTTACGGAACGGATGGTGGATGCCTGGAATGCTCTCTTGCAGGAGGTTGTGAAGACAAAAACAATGACAGAATTCACGAATGCACAGGATAAACACAGAGGATCACTTTATGGAAAAAGGATGGACTCCAATTAAAGCAAAACTTAAATGACCTCATAGATGGAGTGAGCTTTGAGGATAACTTCAGAGGTTGGGAAATTAGACCAATGCCAAACAGACTTCTACAGTCTGGGTTCTGTACATGGGAAAACCAGATCAGGATCAGGGCTGAAGTGGGCTTCGATGGCAACTCCAGTAGTTGGGAAGTAGGACTGGTGCTGGACAGACTTTTACTGTCTGTGCCCCACAATTGGCAGGGGGAGACAGAAATTAAGTATATCAGTGTTTAATCATAAGAAGTGGAACCTGTGCGGAGTGCCAGATTTAACTCTGACCATCTTGTTGGGCTGACTGGATGGACCGTGCAGGTCTTTATCTGTTGACGTTTACTATGGGCTTCTTTTACTAAGATACACTAATGATTAGCATGCACTAAATGCCACGCAGTCCATTATATTCTTATGGACTTCTTAGCATTTAGCGCACGCTAATCTTTAGCACGTGTTAAATCCGTTAGCACAGCAACACGACTGCAAAGCCTATGAGGTAAAGAGGAGGCGCTGTGAGTTAAACTGGAAAGAAGGGACGGAATATCTATTTATATTGGTATAACATATAGTAACATAGTAACATAGTAGATGACGGCAGAAAAATACCTGCACGGTCCATCCAGTCTGCCCAACAAGATAAATTCATATGTGCTACTTTTTGTGTATACCTTACCTTGATTTGTACCTGTCCTGTTCAGGGCACAGACCGTATAAGTCTGCCCAGCACTATCCCCGCCTCCCAACCACCAGCCCCGCCTCCCACCACCGGCTCTGGCACCCAATCTCAGCTAAGCTCCTGAGGATCCCTTCCTTCTGAACAGGATTCCTTTATGTTTATCCCACGCATGTTTGAATTCCGTTACAGTTTTCATTTCCACCACCTCCCGTGGGAGGGCATTCCAAGCATCCACTACTCTCTCCGTGAAAAAATACTTCCTGACATTTTTCTTGAGTCTGCCCCCCTTCAATCTCATTTCATGTCCTCTCGTTCTACCGCCTTCGCATCTCCAGAAAAGGTTCGTTTGCGGATTAATACCTTTCAGATATTTGAACGTCTGTATCATATCACCCCTGTTTCTCCTTTCCTCCAGAGTATACATGTTTAGGTCAGCAAGTCTCTCTTCATACGTCTTGTAACACAAATCCCATACCATTCTCGTAGCTTTTCTTTGCACTGCTTCAATTCTTTTTACATCCTTAGCAAGATACGGCCTCCAAAACTGAACACAATACTCCAGGTGGGGCCTCACCAACGACTTATACAGGGGCATCAACACCCCCTTTCTTCTGCACGCAGAAAAAACACGCAGAAGAAACAGAGATTTAATCAAACATATTCACAGAACTGCTATGAAAGGGAAAGGCTATTGCTAGGTGATTTCAATTTGGCAGATGTTGGTTGGATCATCCCAGCTGTAGTGACATCTAGAAGCAGGGTAACAGCAGCAGGTGATCAATTAGAGAGAGATCATTACAGTTATTTTCATTGAGAGATCCTGAGAGCAAACAGAACAACACTTAGACATAGTAGGGATGTGAATTCATTAGTTCACATTCAGTTCTTTAAAGCACCTTAAGAAAAGTGCAAGCAAAATTGATTTAAAGCATGGTATCCTAAGAACATGCATACAGATGATTTATGCATGTTCAGAAGTTTGAATGTACATTAAAAGTTTCTTATTACATAAAAGTTGGAAATGAATAAAGGAAAATATAAGGAGAAACATTGACAAACTCATCAGCAATAATAATAATAATGGGGTCGATATTCAGCTGGCAACGCTCAGTGTTTTACTGACTGCCACTGGCGCTATTCCCAGATATTCAATGTGGACCCTGTCCAGGCATCGGCATTGAATTTCCGGGTTTGTGGAGCTGACTAACGCATAAATGGTTAAATCCGATATTCAGTACTTAACTGGCTACGGATTACTGCATAAAGATAGGACTGGCTTTTATGCAGTCCCATTTATGTGGTTCACCTGGCTGGTTAATCCCCGGATTCTATACAGTGTGCCTAAAAATCCACAACGAAATCCAGGCGTGTTCTGTAACAATGCACGTAACTTAATTGGCTTAACAAGCTAGGCGGAAATGTTTTCCACATGGATTTTTTAGGTGTCATGTACAGATTCTGGTCCAAAGTGCTGAATATCAGCATTTAACTGGCCAAATGCCGACTGTACCCTGTATCACCCCCAAAATAGCTGGTTTGCAGTTAGGCGCTTATGGTTATTTTCAGCGCTACTAACAGGTTAAGTGCTGCTGAAAACGACCAGTTAGCCCCCAATTCTGGCCAGTTATATTGAAAATCAACCCCAATAATAATAATAATCCCAGTTATTGGATGTCACTTTGCTATGATGCAGGGCTTGTATGATGCAATCAGGGGCGTAGCCAGCCTTCCGTGGGGGAGGGGTCCAGAGCCCGGGGGGGGGGGATGGGGCACATTTTAGCCCTCCCCCCGGCGCCGCCCCCCCCACCGCCGACATTGCCGCCCCCCCCCCTCCCGCCGCGAACCCGCCGCCGCTGCAGCCTACCTTTACTTTTGCTGGCGGGGGATCCCACTCCCCGCCAGCCGAGCCGACATCTTCTTCTCAGTCGCTTCCTGCTCTTCAATTTGTTTGCTGACGTCCTGCATGTAATTGTACGTGCAGGACGTCAGACTCAGAGAACAGAACGTTCTCTGACGTCCTGCACATACAATTACGTGCAGGACGTCAGCAAACAAATTGAAGAGCAGGAAGGACTGAGAAGACGTCGGCTGGAGGGGAGTGGGATCCCCCGCCAGCAAAAGTAAAGGTAGGCGGCGGCGGGTTCGCCGAGAGGGGGGTCCTGGGGTGAATCTGCGGGGGCCCCGGCCCCCTCAGGCCCCACGTAGCTACGCCACTGGATGCAATGATGTTGAGAGCTATGCTGCTAAGGGTCTAAATCCTAGAAGGGTCACCGAGCCAGAGAGGTCTCAACTGAGGACCCACACTATGTGCATATCACACAGGGGCGTAGCCAGACTTCGGCGGGAGGGGGGTACTGAGCCCGAGGTGACATCAGACTCACAGAAACAGAAGCCTGCCCTTGCAGATCAGCCACGCAGCCGCGCCGGAGAAGAGCAAAGGTACCTGACAGCGACGGTGGCGGCAGGGGAGGGTTGGTGGCGGGAGGGGCCAGAGCCAAATCTACGGGGACCCATGCCCCCACGTAGTTACGCCCCTGATATCACAAACCATTTATCGTAGCAAAGACTCCGAAACAATATTCCTTTCTGGATCAGCCACTGTCCGGGTCAACAAGAAGCGCATCGGATGCTATGGCTCCTGGGCATTAGGTCACAAGTAGGCTACAGGGCTCAGTTTCCTCCGCTAGGTGACTAGTGTATGGAACTGGATAACAAGCAAAAATTAAAATCAGTAAATCATAGTGAGCTAAATTCGAATCAATCAATTGCAAGATTACATTCAGCCCTCCTCTTTAACATTGCTTTTGACTTGTAACTACTCGCCTCCACCTACCCTCCTCTCTTCCTTCCCGTACACATTAATTGACTTGATTTGCTTACTTTATTTATTTTTTGTCTATTAGATTGTAAGCTCTTTGAGCAGGGACTGTCTTTCTTCTATGTTTGTGCAGCGCTGCGTATGCCTTGTAGCGCTATAGAAATGCTAAATAGTAGTAGTAGTAGTAGTAGTAAACGCAACAACCCTCAATGGCTGCAGAAGTTTGGGCATTCTCAAAACATTAGATATTTTGCACAACCTAATTAAAAAAAAAAAAGCAAAGAATATCGCAAGCTGTGACAGAACAGCGTGTTATTAAGCCTGTAAGTTGAATATTTCTCTACTTTGGCCAGCAGGTGGTGCATGTTTATGTTTAAAACTGTTACAGAGTAATGACAGTTCCTTCTTTTAGTTAACGCACCGATAAATGAAACTTGTTGTTTTGGGCTCTGATTGGCCCAGGAGCTCTTTGCAGTTGTTGCAGCCATTTTAGAAGGATGCCGCATGCAGCTAAACGAAGGTAGTGTGTCAAGCGATTCTCCCGTCAAACAAGAAAATCGCTTGACACACTACCTTCACTTGGTTGCATCATCGGCTTTTGATATTGATACCAGTGTCTGATTGTTCAGCCTAAGAGAGGTGGAAGACGCAATTGCCATAGATCTTGTTTACGGACTGTCACCGAAACATGGTCCATATCAAGTCAGATTATTCATTTGACAATTAAGGAGTGGCTTAGTGGTTAGGGTGGTGGACTTTGGTCCTGAGGAACTGAGTCCGATTCCCGGCACAGGCAGCTCCTTGTGACTCTGGGCAAGTCACTTAACCCTCCATTGCCCCATGTAAGCTGCATTGAGCCTGCCATGAGTGGGAAAGCGCAGGGTACAAATGTAACAAAAATAAAATAGATACTATTGGAGATTCTACATGAAATGTTGCTATTCCACTAGCAACATTCCATGTAGAAGCCTGCGCGGCCACATTGGTGATCTGCAAGGGCCGACTTCTACATGGAATGTTGCTAGTGGAATAGCAACATTCCATGTAGAATCTCAAATAGTAGCAACAGTGGAGGAGTGGCCCAGTGGTTAGGGTGGTGGACTTTGGTCCTGAGGAACTGAGTTTGATTCCCACTTCAGGCACAGGCAGCTCCTTGTGACTCTGGGCAAGTCACTTAACCGTCCATTGCCCCATGTAAGCCGCATTGAGCCTGCCATGAGTGGGAAAGCGCGGGGTACAAATGTAACCAAAATAAAATATATACTATTGGAGATTCTACATGGAATGTTGCTACTATTGGAGATTCTGTTGCTACTATTGGAGATTCTACATGGAATGTTGCTATTCCACTAGCAACATTTCATGTAGAAGGCTGCACAGGCTTCTGTTTCTGTGAGTCTGACGTCCTGCACGTACGTGCAGGACGTCAGACTCACAGAAGCAGAAGCCTGCGCGGCCACATTAGTGATCTGCAAGGGCCGACTTCTACATGCAATGTTGCTAGTGGGACTCTGGGCAAGTCACTTAACCCTCCATTGCCCCATGTAAGCCGCATTGAGCCTGCCATGAGTGGGAAAGCGCGGGGTACAAATGTAACAAAAATACAAAAAAAATACCCATTCTCATTGATGTCGCTGTTTTTCTTTGCCAACAGTAAAATAACCCATCTTAACAACAGCCCATGTTGATAACTTCCCCCCTTAGGTCGTACTAATCTGAATAGCTACTGATACTAGTGTGGCTTGTTGCCTGTCCATCTGACTTCCTAGATGACCTTTCAGAATGATACCCTGCCACCATCAAACTGTCACACTGTCCCAATCGGCACATGGTGCACGTGATAGTTGACTTGGTAAGAACTTTAGTTGTGAATGAGGTCTGTGGACTGGAATTTACAACTCTGGTATCCTTGGTGGTGAAAGATGCTTTTTTGCAAATCTCTCCTATTAGATACTTGTTCGACCCCCCCAAAAAATATAAACTCCTTAATCCATGTCATGATAATTTTAAGTTTAGGTTGCTGTAATGTGGTTTACATTAAGGTGGTTGGACTACAAAGATTTCAACGTGTGCAAAAAGCTGCCGTAAGACTCTCTTTTGGGATGTATAGAGTTACATTTGAAAACTTTTGTCTCACAAGGACTTTTGTTGCCTTCGGAGAAGAGGAGTAGCCTAGTGGTTAGTGCCGTGGACTTTGATCCTGGGGAACTGAGTTCAATTCCCACAGCAGCTCCTTGGGCAAGTCACTTAACCCTCCATTGCCCCTGGTACAAAATAAGTACCTGAATATATGTAAACCGCTTTGAAAATAGTTGCAAAATACCACAGAAAGGCGGTGTATCAAGTCCCATTGCCCTTTCCCTATTTGAGATTCTACATGGAATGTTGCTACTATTGGAGATTCTACATGGAATGTTGCTGTTGTTACTATTTGAGATTCTGGAATGTAGCTACTATTTGAAAATTGTACATGGAATGTTGCTATTCCACTAGCAACATTCCATGTAGAAGCCTACCCTTGCAGATCTGCAACGCGGCCGTGCAGGCTTCTGTTTCTGTGAGTCTGGCGTCCTGCACTCACAGAAACAGAAGCCTGCGCGGCCGCGTTGCTGATCTGCAAGGGCAGGCCTCTACATGGAATGTTGCTAGTGGAGGAGTAGCCTAGTGGTTAGTGCAGCGGATTTTGATTCTGGGGAACTGAGTTTGATTCCCACTGCAGCTCCTTGTGACTCTGGGCAAGTCACTTAATCCTCCATTGCCCCTGGTACAGAATAAGTACCTGAATATATGTAAACCGCTTTGAATGTAGTTGCAAAAAAACTTCAGAAAGGTGGTATATGAAGTCCCATTTCCCTTTCCCTTCTCTTTGTCTACTATGTTTACTCCATATAGGCCTGTACATGTGTTACACTCCCAACCAAGATATCTTACTATTCCCACAGTACCCCATGCTTGACTTAACTTCACAAGACATGCAGCATTCTATTTATTTGGATTTAGCTCAAACCTTTTTTAGTAGCAGCTCAGGTACACTACATATTTTCCTTGTCCCTGGAGGTCCCTGAGGTAATGGAAGGTTAAGTGACAGCCCAGAATCACAAGGAACAGCAGCAACATTTGAACTGGGCTGCCCTAGTTACCAGCCTGGCGCTCGAACCGCTAGGTTACTTCAGTACAAGCTTCACGACCCAATTCTCCGAGGCTTCAGACGTCATTCAAAAAAAATTCAATTCGGGTCTGAAAACACATTATTATGAGGTGGTAGACAGGAATTAGGCTGGCTGGGGCACAAGCGGAAAGAGGGAGCGGGGTGCAGCTTTACCATGTTGGCAATTTTTCAGTTTTATGATTGTCATTATCTGTTTCTACCGTATTTGCTATCTAGCGTTTAATTCCTGCTGTGATTGCTGTCCCCGTTTTCTTTTGTTATCTGCTCTGTTGTTGGCTCCAAGGGTTGTATTGTAAATAGTAAATAAGTGAATAATTACTGTATATTGTTAAGTCTCATTCATAGGGCTTCTTGTACCGAGCTCTATCTTTCTTTCATGACGGCCCCCAGAATGAGATACAGGGCTATAGGTCTCATCAGCCAGCGCTTGAAAAGCACAATTGCTTGTTTTTCTTCATCTAGTTATGCTTCTTCCTATGGGCCCATCCAGTATGCCTATAGAGTAATCACGGCATTCCATATTAGTGTTGTTATAGTTATAAAAAAAAAATCTTAGTGTACAAAATCTGGTGCCAGGGCATTCCATTTTGTAGGAACTGATTTCTATCTGGCCGACGTTACAATCCAATTTTCTTTATGCGTTGTCTGCTTCACTGGGGCTTTTTTTTTTATAATCAGACAGCCAAGAGAACAATGGGGCATTTTGTTTTTGCTACATAAAAGCTCCATTAGGGTTCTAAATTGCCATAATCCGACGCTTCTTTAATAGACCTTTATCTGCGTGTTTTTCTTGATGTTAATTAATTAAACCTAAGCGAGTTGCTGAGCATTTATGAACCATTATTTAGAGGAAAACACTTTTTCTTTGACGGGTCTTCTTAATGGACACAAAGCCGAAAGCTTGACAACTTTGAGGGGATGGATTTGAAGTTATTTGACAACATAGCTCTTCACCCGAAATGAGTATTTTACGACAATTTATCTTTACGGTGGCCAAAGCACTTCCCAGTGCCTTTTGCAGTTCTGCAGCAGGACAGGGAAATATTTAAAATCTTAGAGCACCGTGAAGCGCAGGCTGCTGGTGACACTATGGATATGCTGAGGGCGCTCAGGGGCTCTTTTACTAAGCCGTGTAGGCGTCTACGTGCGCCCAGTATGCGTAAATTTTGAGTTACCGCCCAGCTACCGCGTGGCCCTTGTGGTAATTTAGTTTTTGAGGTGCGTCCGATATGCACGCTGGAACCGTGCGAGACCTTACCGCTAGATCAATGGCCGGCAGTAAGGTCTCAGACCCAAAATGGACGCGCGGCAATTTTCATTTTGCCGCAAGTCCATTTTCGGGAAAACATTTAAAAAAGGCATTTTTTTGCAGTTTATTTATTTACTAGCCGTTAAGCCCTTAAAAACGGGCGAGTATTGCAACCCTCCTCTCTCCCCTGGCCTCACCCCGTCCACTGATCCTCCCCCCATATCCAGCAACCCTCCTCTTTCCTTTGGCCTCCCCCTCCACCCATGTCCAGCAACCCTCCTCTCTGCCCTGCTCTCATCCCATGTCCAGCAACCATGCCCTCTCCCCCTGCCCTCCCCCCATGTCCAGCTACCCTCCTCGCCGCCGCTCCCTCCCCCCTCCATGCTGGGCCCCCTAAGCTGACCTGACAGCGCCTCCACACGGAGGTGAGAGGCGCTGTCAGGTCAGTGCAGGGGGCCCGATACGGACGGGGGCGGGAGCGGCAGGGGGGCGGGTGGAGGTTGGTTCGCGCGATGTTCGTTTCCAGGTGGCATCCAACAGTCCGACTCCGTTTCCCTCTCTGTTCCGCCCTCTGACGTCATATCGTCTTGACGCGAGGGCAGGACAGAGAGGGAAGTCTCTACTGCGCATTTGCAGGTGAGTCAGTCACTTGCTGTTTATATGTTTGATTCATAGTATTTATATCCCACAATATTCCCACCCATGGGCAGGCTCAATGTGGCATACAACAGTCTATAAAAACATACAACAATTCCTAATATTTTTAGGGACTCTGAGATTGGCAAGACAAGCTCAGGAGTGATTAATGTTGGGGGTGTGAATTTGTTATAGGGAGAGGAGAGAATTAGACAATGAGTTTTCGCAGTATTGAGTTTGAATTTAAATGAGTTGGCCCAGTCAAGTATGGTGTGTAATCCTAGTCGTATTTCATTGGCAATTTCGCTTAGGTCTTTTTTAAAAGGGATAAAGATAGTGATGTCATCTGCATAAATAAACGGGTTGAGCCCAAGTTTGGAAAGGGCCATGGCCAAAGGGATCAACATTATGTTGAAGAGAGTTGGCGAAAGTGGGGAACCCTGCGGCACACCACAGTCTGCTTTCCAAAGAGGTGATAAGCTAGAGCTGGAGTTAACTTGGTAAGTTCTTGAGGTTAGAAAGCCTCTCAACCAGGCTAATACATTTCCACTGGCTCCAAAGTAATCAATGAGCCACAGTACGATGTTATGGTTCACCATATCAAAGGCACTAGACATGTCGAACTGTAAAAGCAAAATACTCTTTCCAACAGCTATTTCCCTCTGAAAAATGATTCTGCGCATGCCCAAAACATGGGTCTACATTACCACAGGCCATTTTTCAGCTCGCCTTTGTAAAAGGGTCCCTCAAAGACTCAGTAGCCTTTAAATGCAGGAGTCTACTACTACCAGTGGCGTGGCCAAGGCCCACCCACTCTGGGCTCAGGCCTATCCAGTAGCAGCACACCTATGATGTGTGGCTGGCAGGGATCCCAAAGCCCCACTAGCCAAAAGCTGCCAACAACTGTCCTTCCTGCATACCTTTTAAATAGCAGATCTTCACTTGATGCGAGCAGCGACTGATACATACTGCTTGCACTGACCCCACAGCCTTCCCTCTGATGTATTCCCACCTATGCGGAAACAGGAAGATGCATCAGAGGGAAGGCTGTGGGGCCAACATGAGCAGCGTGTATTAGTTGCTGCTCACTGCCAGTGAAAATCTGCTATTTAAAATGCATGCGGGGGGGGGGGGGGGATGTTTGAGAGATCATATGGCATGCAGGTGAGAGAGGGAGATACCAAATCACTTATGGGACAAGGTGAAGTTCTTCTGCCCACCCATCTTGGGCCCAGGCCCACCCAAAATTGGGTGTCTGGCTACGCCCCTGCTCCATGGATGATATTTTCAACTAGGGTACAAATCTTGAACGTGATGCGTTCTTTGAGTGGGGAGAGAGGGAGCCGTTCCCATAAGCAGAGGTGGAAAGCAGATTGAAGCAATGAGAATACATTAAAAAAAAAAAGTCTAATTTTCAAAGAAAAAAATTAACATGTTCTTTTCATTTCAAAACTGGTGAAAAGTATACTGATAAAAGTGCCCACTTACTTAACAGCTGCGGGGGTAACTTTAATCTGGCACTCAAATGGATTTTTTCCCTTCAACTGGCCCTTTCCTGAGTGCTTTTCTTCCAGCGTGCAGCCATATGCATGCAACACACGGCATTATGCTTTCTACATGAGTGTGAGCCAATAGGGTGTTTTATATTCTTCAGTCATTTATGGCAGTCTTAAGCTCCTTTTTATTACTCCAATTTTCTCAGCTGCGATGCACCTACAATCTTAATCAAGCTGTTTTATTCCAGCCATATGCTTTCAATTTTTAAATGACTGTTTTGGAGCCCCTCGACTCACTGTGTTTATCAGTTATACTATAGCTTGTTGCGTTGTAATGGTCCAATGGTTCGACTTAATAACATCTATCAGGTGATAAAAGTCATTCTGCGGAAATGAGGCCTTCACGTTGCTTGTGTACGAATGCTCTAACTCAATCCTCTCTCCTCAGCTCAGTAGTTACATGTTAAAAAGGGGGGGAAAAATCTTTTCTAGTACCATTATTGCATGTTAAGCACTAGGGCTCCAAACAGAGAGGGTGAACAGCATACATAGAAAATACACAGAGAAAAAAGCAACACCGGGCCTTCAAGACTGAGACAACAGGAGTATTTGTTGATAGGTGACCCGACACGGGCCGTGTTTCGGCGTTAAACAACGCCTGCCTCAGGGGTCAGAATGCCTTCTGAAAACAGATTTATTCAAGAAGACATACCACAAATATCCAGCTTAAATATTAAATAATAAGACTATACACGACCTAGGCACAACCGAAATCGTATCACTGACTGATTAATCTCTTGCTATTAATGAACAAGTACTACCACTTTAATCCTTATGTCGAATATAGTATCTCCTTTAGTCGATGACCTAATATATGTTACAATCCAATTTACTACACAGCAATCTTCATGTAATACCATAATATAGTCTTATACACATATACCATGATTTGTCTCAAGCATGTTATGTTCCATGTTTGCTACCATGTATGTATGCACCTTAACGCAACACCATTTGTAATTCTGTTACCCGGAAATGGCAACCGCCATTACAGCAAATGTAAGCCACATTGAGCTTGCAAATTGGTGGGAAAATGTGGGATACAAATGCTACAAATAATAATAATAATAATAATAATAATAATAATAATGTCTCCGTGAACGGATGTGTGAAATCTGCTTGCCTGTCGAAACGGACAGCTGCGGTTAAGGAACAAACTCCATACGTCACTGTGTTACAACGTCTGAATTGATGCAACTTTCATTATCGTCTTTTGGCACTTTTCCTATATAATAATTCTCACCTCCAACAGGATGTGCCTGGGACCGTGCCTGCCGGAAGTGGTCTGCTAGGCAGGCATGCACTGACGTCAGTGACAGACAATTTGGCAAAGCAAAACAATCTGAGTGCTGGCCATTAGGACACAGGGTTGATAGGAGAGTTTTAAAAGACTGAAGGAACTGAAAGTGTTAAATGGAGGGAGGGGGGGGAGTTCTGAACCACTGAAAGACATGAACATTTGGGAAAGGAAAACAATCTGAATGCTGGCCATTAGGACACAGGGTAGATAGGAGAGTTTTAAAAGACTGAAGGAAAGGAAAGAGTTAAACTGGAGAAGGGGGGGGGGGGGGAGTTGTGAAGGACTGAAAGACATGCAAATTTGGGACAGGAAAACAATCTCAATGCTGGCCATTAGCACACAGGGTACATAGCAGAGTTTTAAAAGACTGAAGGAACCAAAAGTGTTCGGGGGGGGGGGGGGGGGGGGGGGGGGAAGTTCTGAATGAATGAAAGAAATTAAAATTTACGAGAGGAACACAATCTGAATGCCGGGCATTTGGACACAGGGTAGATAGGACACTTAAAAAAAAAATGAAGGACGTGAAAGTGTTACATCTTGGGGGAGGGGTGAGGAGGAAAGTGGTGGGGTATCCGGATACTGGGCGTTAGGGCCACGGGGGTACATAGACTTTTGAAAGCCTTAAGGAACCCAAAGTGTGGGAAGGAGGAGGAAAAGGAGGGGAGGGAACGGGGTGAGGGGCATTAGGAACAGGGGAGGGGGGCCCTGTCACACACTCTCATTCTCACACACACACTGTCACACAGACAGTCTCACTCTGTCACACACCCGCACATTCGCTCTGGCTCTCTCTCTCTCAAACATACACACTCCCAGGAAAACCTTGCTAGCGCCCGTTTCATTCGTTTCAGAAACGGGCCTTTTTTACTAGTTTTGTTATAAAAGATATACAGTTTGCCACCTTGCTGTTATTATTTGCCTTGGCAAAAGACAAGTTTACAACAGCAGTTTGTTCCTTAACTGCAGCTGTCCGTTTCGACAGGCAAGCAGATTTCACACATCCGTTCACGGAGACATTGGGCACGAATATATTTCATAGAGTCCATTTCCAAATTCTGACCCCTGAGGCAGGCGTTGTTTAACGCCGAAACACGGCCCGTGTCGGGTCACCTATCAATAAATACTCCTGTTGTCTCAGTCTTGAAGGCCCAGTGTTGCTTTTTTTTCTGTGTAAGTGAGGGGCTGCAGACTGAGTGCATTTGTAGGTAAGAAGGAGAAGCTTATACCGTATACAGTTCAAGCTTCTCCTTCTTACCTACAAATGCACTCTGTCTGCAGCCCCTCACTACCTCTCTACCCTCATCTCCCCTTACGTTCCCGCCCGAAACCTCCGCTCACAGGACAAATCCCTCCTCTCAGGACCCTTCTCCACCACCGCCAATTCCAGGCTCCTCCCATTCTGCCTCGCCTCTCCCTATGCTTGGAATAAACTTCCTGAGCCCATACGCCAAGCCCCCTCCCTACCCATCTTCAAATCCTTACTCAAAGCCCACCTCTTCAATGTTGCTTTCGGCACCTAACCTTTTACCTTTCAGGAAATCTAGACTGCCCCAGTTTGACGACCCCTACTTGTCTGACTGTACATTTGTCCTTTAGATTGTAAGCTCTTTGAGCAGGCACTGTCTTTCTATGTTAAATTGTACAGCGCTGCGTAACCCTAGTAGCGCTTTAGAAATGTTAAATAGTAGTAGCAGTAGTATGCACGCTATGGATTTTGCATGCTCAGGAGGAATTATCAAGGTGCAGTACAAGCCAATCTTTTACAGCACCTTGATATACTATGGGATTCAGCAACCTGCAGTATTTCAGTCCTACACATGGCTCAGTCCTGATTACAGACCACCTTGAAAACAGAGTCGTTCCAGTGGCCTGGGATCATCCGGGCCACAACACTGTGATTCAAGTCACAGCAGCCCCCCCCCCCCCCCCGCAGCATAAACACCAATCCCAGAAGCTCCAGACCCCACTCCCAACTCCAGACTCCAAAAGGTTCAAGCCCACCCAGCTCCAGTCATCACCCCCCCCTAAAAAAAGGCCCCAGACCCCTGAAAGGAACTACAATGTTATTATTGATGGTCCAGGGTCTTTGAGCAGTAGTGATGCTCAGTTGCTCCTGCCCAATCTGGTGCCATCATCAAAATGGCCCCCCTAGCAGTATTCTTGTCCGAGTACCACTAGGGGTCATGTTTCCATGTAAGGGAGCTGGAGTTGTATTCTAAATCTGAAAGAGACTTAGAAGACAGATGGATGAAATCTACTGCCATGCCAGGAGCTTTTATCCAAGCAGTAAAAGGAATGTAAATGTAGGGACTGATCTCTTCTTAGCATTTTGAAAATCTCTTCTTTTTTTTTTTTTTTTTCCTTTTTTTTTTTTTAATTCTTTATTTATCATTTTTAAATTACAAGCTTTCATAACGCTTGAAAAGGAAAATCAGATATAAATAAAACAATTTTACAGAAAATTTTTTAAATTCCAGAAACATAATTATGCATCCTATATTAGACCACAAATTGGAGGGGAGAAGAGCCATTTTCACACGGGAGATCTATATGCAACAAAAACTAAAGAAATGCTTAACAGTTTTATCCACTTGTAATCATTCATTTCTCCATAAGGTCAATACTGCTACTATCCAACAGGCTTCATGACAATTTTTTCAATTCTATAAATTGCTTCAAATAAACAGGGTTAAAGAAAACATATTTTACACCCAAATATTTTATATTGCATTTACATGGGAAACTTAAATTAAAAGTAGCCCCCAGCGCCAAGGTAGCTTGTCTCAATGCTAGAAAATCTTTTCTCTTGATTTGTGTAGATTTAGTAACGTCTGGGAAGACCCAGATCTTTTGTCCATAAAATGGAAGTTGTAAGTTCCTTAAGGCTAGTTTCCTAACCAGTTCCAAATCCTGCTGGAATACAAATGAGACCAACAATGTTTGCCTATTTGTTATTGAAGACAAAGATGTTTCCAACAGGTCTGAAACATTGAGATCTCCTTGAGGCTGTTGAGAGATTTGTGGAGATCCACTTGGTTTTTTTTTTGGGTAGGTAATATATTTTATTAAGAGGAGGTATATTCTCAGAGGTAAATTTTAAATTTTCCATCAAGTATCTCTTGAATATATCCAAGGGGGAATACACCTCAGTACAAGGAAAATTTAACAATCGAAGATTTAATCTTCGGTTGTAGTTTTCAAAGTATTCCAACCTATTATGTATCTGTGTATTGTCCTGAATCAATTTCGATGTTACCTCTTTCATTTTGACAGTGTCAGCCTCTAAAAGATTTACTTTCTCAGTCAACTCGTTACTCATAGTTGCAAATGCAGTTTTTAAATTCTGTAAATTTTCAGATAAATTGTCAATCTTGCCTGTTGAAGTCTTCACAGAGTTGTCCAAACGCTGGAGCACGTCCCATATTGCCTCCAGCGTAACCTTTGCAGTTGGGGCCTTAGATGTTTGGGGCTTCCCTTGCAAGGGCTCAAGGCCCTTCAACTCCGTTGACGTGGGAGATCCAGGAAGTACTCCTATTTGCTGACCCAGTGGCAGATTCGTTTCCCCGACTTCCGAGGTCGACAATTCACCCGCAAATTCGAGTACTACCGGCTGCATAGGCGGGAGTTGCGTCGGGGGAGACAACGATGTGTCAATTCCCTGGATCTCGGCGCCTCCCTGCGTCGAAAGATCAGCGGGACCTCCGGACGCTGTTAAAGTGGATTGCCGCGTAAGGAACAGCTCCATGGACTGCTGGGCGGGTGTTGAAGTTAGGGAGGGCTGGGTCCTCACCCTTACGATCCCTTTTCTCTTGCTATGAGGCATAACAGCCAAAAAATTTTAAGAAGAAATTCTTTCGAAGAAATTTTAGCAAGAGAAATTCTAGATACCAGCAGCGATGGGCTACTCACTAACGCGAGCAGTTGGTGCCGCCGCCATCTTGCTCCGCCCCCCCCCCTTGAAAATCTCTTCTGTGGAGGCACACCATAGGTACATAAGTACATAAGCATCGCCATGCTGGGACAGACCAAGGGTCCATCGAGCCCAGCACCCTGTCACCGACAGCAGCCAAAAGAACAAGAAATTTGTTCCGCCCATCCTAGAAATACTGTATTATTCCCTCATCCATTCAATAACATTCTATGGCTTTTTCCTCCAGGAAGCCGTCCAAGCCTTTTTTGAAGTCCTCTAAGTTAACCGCCTTAACCACCTTTTTCGGCAGCGAATTCCAGAGTTTAACTACGCGTTGAGTGAAGAAAAATTTCCTCCGATTCGTTTTAAATTTACCACACTGCAGCTTCATCGCATGCCCCTTTGTCCTAGTATTTTTGGAAAGTGTAAACAGACGCTCCACATCGACCCGTTCCATTCCACTCATTATCTTATAGACCTCTATCATATCTCCCCTCCGTCTTGACAGGCCCTTCTAGCATCAAACATGTAACATTGTAACATAGTAGATGATGGCGGAGAAAGACCTGTATGGTCCATCTAGCCTGCCCAACAAGATAAACTCATATGTGCTACTTTGTGTATACCTGACCTTGATTTGATTTGATTCCTCATGCAATAATTGCGTATATTGTAAACATGCTATCATTACGAATGCTATAAAAATTCCAGGATCCCATAAATTTTTTTATCTCCGGTCTTTTACGAATTGTAATAGTGAACGTGTTGTCTACTGTATAATATGTCCGTGCAATAAATATTATATTGGTCATACTAGGAGGAAATTAAAGAATAGATTAGCTGAACATATTAGTAATGTTAGGAATTTGAGGGATGATGCCCCCTTGGTCACTCACTGGGCGGAATATAAACATACAATAGAAGATATTAAATGTATGGCATTGCTACAGGTCCCTTTGTCGGATCGAGGTGGTAATGTGAGTGAGATTCTATTTAATATTGAACAGCGCTTCATTTTTCAATGGAGAATTGTGACGCCCCTAGGGTTAAACCTTGAGGTGGAATGGATCTGAGGCTCTTACGTAATTAGGAGGTGTGGTCTGGTGGTACATATTAGGTATCCCGGCACTAATAGAGAAATGAGTGTCGTCATTTCCTGTCTGCTCAGACTTGGAAATTAGTCCGCTGGGTAAGTTGCTGAGTAAATTGATATTATTACTGATGGATTAAGCATGAATTGTTTATTTTTTAAAAGGGTTGTAGGAAAAGTAAATTGGTGTTATGTTAGGACTTATATGTGTTTGTTCAGGGTGGTGATTGCGGTTCTCCTGAAGAAGCCATGAGCGAAATGCGGTCTCGCATTGAGAACCGAATGAGAGAACATGCTGGAATAAGGATGAGCTGCAGGTGCTCGCAGTAGCTGGATTCCTTTATCGCCAACGGTCTTAAAACATGGAAGATCATTTTTAAAGGTGTTTTCTTTTCCTATTTTTTCCGAATAAAACATTTTATGCTCCTTGTTTTTAAGGAGGGTTATGAACAGTTGAAGCCCGGCTGATGCAGGATTTTTTGATGAAGGTAGCATAGTGACTACCACATGGACTATAAATAATCATCAAGGGTACATCTCTACACCTGTGGGTTATTGACTTTGCAATATGTAACGGTGAATGTTTCTTGGAAAAAATAGTATCAGCTTATTATAAGCTAGATATATCTTATAGCTGCGGTAAGAGGATGTATGGAAGAAAGGTTATAAATTGGGCATCTGTAATATATACTAAGTCAAAACTGTATTATCTGTCTGTGTAGATTATATTATGTATTTAATTTTGTATTTGCGGTGTTCTCCTGTGTACTAATCATGAGTTATATTGTTCTCATCTTATGTAGCTAGTTTGTGGGTTTGCTGTGCTTTCCTGTAATGATTGGAGTTCTAATGTTTGTCCAATTTGTACTTATTGTATTGCTTCTTTTTATAAATTGTAAACCGTTCTGTCTTGCAGTAGCAATAAGATACGGTATATAAATTGACGTAAATAAATAAAATAAAAAAATAAATATGTATGACCGGTATTGGGAAAGAATCTCCAGCAACGCTGGGAGCACTGTGGGTCTATATATGTTATATGTTTTATATTGATATTTGTATTTCTATTTTAAATCATTAAAATAACGTGAATTTGTAGAATTAATTGATTAACAGGGAGTACAAGTGAAATTTGCTTGATTTTTATCTGCCATTTTCAGGGCACAGACCGTAGAAGTCTGCCAGTACTAGCCCCGCCTCCCAACCATTAGCCCTGCCTCCCAACCACCGGTGCTACCACCTAATCTCCGCTAAGCTTCTGAGGCTCCATTCCTTCTGAAAAGGATTCCTTTATGTTTATCGCACGCATTTTTTAATTCTGTTACTGTTTTCATCTCCACCACCTCCCACGGGAGGGCATTCCAAGCATCCACCAGTCTCTCCGTGAAAAAATACTTCCTGACATTTTACTTGAGTCTGCCCTCCATTTTCTTGAGTCTGCCCCTCTGGGCAAAACAGAAGGAGATGCAATCTGCTGTCTGATTGGACAGTGCATGATTGGTTATGAGAATGCTAGATCTATTTGGGTCAAAAGAGTGTGACCTGATGTCTGTGCCGGGCAAAATAATGAAAACCATTATAAAGAATAAAATTACTGAACACATAGGGGCTGATATCCAGTGAGAGGGAGGCAGCCCGCATAAGTGCCGTGGCTGGCCCTGACCCCAGATATTCAATGCCGGGCCATTTCTGGCTGGTTTCATTTTTGGCCGCCAGAATAACCGGTTAAGTCAGTCGTTCCCAAACCTTGTCCTGGTGGCACCCCAGCCAGTCAGGTTTTCAGGATACCCACAATGAATATTAACGAGATAGATTTCCATGCAGTGGAGGCAGTGCATGCAAATCTCTCTCATGGATATTCATTGTGGGTACCCTGAAAACTTGACTGGCTTAGGTACCTCTAGATCCAGGTTTGGGAACCACTGGGTTAAGCTGATATTCAGTGCTAACTGGTTAAGTTCCTAGCGGTTAAAGATAGGCCTGCTCTTTATGCGGTCCTATTGAACCGCTTAACCCAATGCTGAATATCGGTGCTATCCGACTATATTGCATGATATAGCTGGATAGCCTCTATGCGCTAACTGCGAATATTCAGTGGAGATTACTGGCTATCTTCTACTGAATATTAGTGGTTAGATGGCTAAATGCTATTTATCCGGCCAGGAGCTGTTCCTGGTTGGTTAAATAGTGCTGAATATCAGTGGGGTAGACAAATATGGTTTAATGGGATAGAGTCAGCATGGTTTCAGCCACGGGAAGTCTTGCCTCACCAAATTTTGCTTCATTTCTTTGAAGGTGTAAATAAACATGAGCTGGTTGATGTAGTGTATCTAGATTTTGACTCCTGAGAAAGTTAAAAAGGCATGGGATAGGAAGCAATGTTCTGTTGTGGATTTGGAACTGATTAACGGATAGAAAGCAGAGGGTAGGGTTAAATTTCCATTGCTCTTAGTGGAGGAAGGTGAATAGTGGAGTGCCACAGGGATTTGTTCTGGACTGGTGCTATTTGACATATTTATAAATGAACTAGAAGCCCTCCCTATCTCACCAATGCAATCACTGACCGAAGGGTTTCAATTCGAAAATGGGCGACCTGACGAGGGGGGTGTGTCAAGATGGCGGCCTGAGCGTTTGTGTGGATCGAATACGGCGGATTTGTTGGTAGCCTTTTTCTTTTTTACCTTTTGCCGAAGTTATGCCCCACACTAAGAGGAAGGGGATAGTGAAAGGCCCGACGCCAATGGCCCGAACTTCCTCCCCGTTCCAACAAACGCTGGATCGATTTACCACGCCTGTTCCCGTGTTAAGGGTGAGCGAAGCCGATTTAGGGGCCATTGGAGGAGCTATGGCCCCTTCGGACTGGGAAACATCACTTTCGCCCCCAGATAATCGACCTCCGTGTCCAGCGATATCAGGGCGGAGAGAGGAGGTAGTGGCTGCAACGGAAGGCGTTCAAGCCCAAACCTCAGATGGCGCCGACTCCGTCCTAAATGCGGAAGAAACAATCTTGGAGGAAGAATCCCCCGCGGAGATAACTCTACAGGCGATATGGAAGACATTACAGGGCTTAAACCAGATGGTTTCAAAAACAGCCCGGGAAACCTCGCAACTAGTGAGTAAAATTGATTCTCTGACTAATACTTTTGAAAAATCAAAGCAGGAGACAACTTTACAAACCGAGCTACTTCAGCAGGAAGTAAAAACTTTAAAATCTGTGACTGACTCTTTGACTGCAGATAAAATACTGGTATATAGGAAAATAGAACAATTTGAGAATTTTAATAGAAGATTGAACTTAAGAATATTCAATTTTCCTTGGATTAAAGAATTGAATCCTGTTGAAGTCTTCAAGAAGTATTTACAAGAAATCTTGCTATACCCAGATTCAGCTATTCTTCCTTTAAATAAAATGTATTATTTACCAATTCCACTGCAAGCTGATCTGCGGGATAGCGATAAAAAAAGCAATTCGAGAAATCTGCCTTTGAACTCTCATGACCAGCTGGATGTATCATTAATCCTAGAAACATCTTTTTCTGAAATAGATCAACGAAGAACCTTATTGATATCATTTGTTTTTGAACAGGACTTGAATTCAGTCTTGAAGTTATACTTTAAAAATGCTATGAAAACTTTTTGTGGTCAGAGAGTATGGGTATATCCTGACGTTTGCAAAACAACCCAAGATAGGAGAAAATTTTTTGTTGTTGATTAGAGAGGCGACCCGAGCGTTGGGGGCAACATACTTACTTGCATATCCTTGCAAATGTCTGATTAAATATATGGGTGTTAAGTATACCTTTTTTTAGCCAGAACATCTCAAAGCATTTTTAGAAATGAAAAAACTGTCCATTAAACCTATAGAGTAAGTGATATCATCTGATTATGAAAGATATAAAGGGAATATATAGGCCAGGCCATATATGCAAAGTTTTTTTTGTTTCCTCTTTTGAGATCTCCTATTATCTAAATCACTCCCCCCTTTTACTGTTTAGTTGTGGTCTAAATTAATTGAATAACTTGTTTTTTCCTAGGGCTAATGTGTGAGCCCTTAATTCTTGATATTTATAGTTAATTTTGTTCTTATTTTTACAACACGGGCATTCGGCATTCACTCAGTCACCCCCTTCTATCCAAACACCACACCAGAAGCCAATTTCTTTAACAAATGTGGATTTATTTAGGCCGCAGCCAGGTCCGCAAAATTTATTTATTGTAAACCTTCACATAAACAATCATTGGTAAACATCCTTGATAAACATCTCCCTCCGAGTACACAGCCCTTCTTGCTTATATTACTACAGGCTGTGCCGTCCAAGCACCCTGTTCCTCCTCAGTGCTGTCTGCTATAGCACGCTGTCCAATCAGATGCATCCCGTACAAGGATGCATTTACCACTTTAACCAAAGCTATTGGCCCCCTGGCCGTCCAAGCCAGGAGACTAGCCGTATCCATCTTGTTCTGTAATCCTGCCCGCATGCAGGCATAACATTTTGCTGAGTATTGTAACTTGCAACAGGTCATTAACATATACATAGTAACTCAGTTTGCCATATTATCCGCTGAGGTGCTGTGTACTCGTCGCTAATGTTACCTAAGTTCCATAGCTTATGCCTTGCTGCGACAACGACCCTTTCCCTGTACCTCATGGGCGGGAGGGCGGGTCAACACTGCTCCCTCTGCTTGCTGCAATCCAAATGGCGCTGTGTTTCCCTTCACAGCCCTTCTTCACCCCTCCTCCCTACCCGCCCCTTTTCCCATCACCCTTCAATCTCTTAATCTCCCTATCCCCTCCCACTCATCCCTCCCTCTCCTCCCCACCCCAGATTCTTCCTGAGCCTTCAGCCCGGTTGTAATCGGCTCCCCTTTAAGGGTGAGCCTTTCCATCAACACGGGCATTCGGCATTCACTCAGTCACCCCCTTCTATCCAAACACCACACCAGAAGCCAATTTCTTTAACAAATGTGGATTTATTTAGGCCGCAGCCAGGTCCGCAAAATTTATTTATTGTAAACCTTCACATAAACAATCATTGGTAAACATCCTTGATAAACATCTCCCTCCGAGTACACAGCCCTTCTTGCTTATATTACTACAGGCTGTGCCGTCCAAGCACCCTGTTCCTCCTCAGTGCTGTCTGCTATAGCACGCTGTCCAATCAAATGCATCCCGTACAAGGATGCATTTACCACTTTAACCAAAGCTATTGGCCCCCTGGCCGTCCAAGCCAGGAGACTAGCCGTATCCATCTTGTTCTGTAATCCTGCCCGCATGCAGGCATAACATTTTGCTGAGTATTGTAACTTGCAAAATTTTTTGTTGTTGATTAGAGAGGCGACCCGAGCGTTGGGGGCAACATACTTACTTGCATATCCTTGCAAATGTCTGATTAAATATATGGGTGTTAAGTATACCTTTTTTTAGCCAGAACATCTCAAAGCATTTTTAGAAATGAAAAAACTGTCCATTAAACCTATAGAGTAAGTGATATCATCTGATTATGAAAGATATAAAGGGAATATATAGGCCAGGCCATATATGCAAAGTTTTTTTTGTTTCCTCTTTTGAGATCTCCTATTATCTAAATCACTCCCCCCTTTTACTGTTTAGTTGTGGTCTAAATTAATTGAATAACTTGTTTTTTCCTAGGGCTAATGTGTGAGCCCTTAATTCTTGATATTTATAGTTAATTTTGTTCTTATTTTTATTATTCAAGTTATGCAATGTATTTCAATTGCACGTTAAGCGTGTAAAATTAAATTGATGAATAAATAAAAAAAAATAAATAAATGAACTAGAAATCGGAACAACAAGTGAGGTGATAAATTTGCAGAAGACACAAAACAATTCAAAGTTGTTAAAATGAATGCAGATTATGAAAACTTTCACGAAGGCCTTAGGAAATTGGAAGACTGGGCATCCAAATGTCAAATGAAATTTAATGTAGAGGAAAGCACAGTGATGCACATTGGGAAAAATAGTACGATCATAGTTACCTGATGTTAGGGTCCATCTTAGGAGTCAACACCTACAAATCGTTCTAAGTGTCATTGTGGACAGTACGCTAAAATCTTCTGCCCAGTATATGGCGGTGGCCAAAAAAGCAAACAGAATGCTAGGAATTATTAGGAAAGGGATGGAAAATAAGATGAAGAATATTATAATTGCTTTACGGTGCAACCTCACCTTGACTATTGCATGCAGTTCTGGTTGTTGTATTGCCAAAAAGATATAGCGGAATTGGAAAAGGTTCAAAGAAGGGTGACCAAAATGATTAAGGAGATGGAATTCCTCTAACACTGACACTTAATACTGAAGTAACCACCACAAAAATGTGACATTCCTAGTCAAGGGCTTCAGTTCACAGGAGTCTAATGCCTCAAAAGGAATTTTCATCTTTAATACCACGTTGAGGTCACAAGACACAGACTGAACTCACAAAAATGAAGAAAATATTCAAGCAGTTTTTGTGTGGCATAGGAGAAAGGATCTAGGGTCTCTCTATCACACCATAAGGCAAATCTTTTCCACTTAAAATCATAAGATGTTTAATGATGGGGAGAAGAAGAGACTAGTCAGCACTTCTGTGAATGACTTGCTGTTTGGGGACCATACCAGCATTTACTTGCTAGTAGACATCAGTGTATAGGCGAGAGATACACCAGAAGTGCACCAACATGCCACCAACATGCACCAGAAGTGGCCCACAACATGTCGGTTCCCCTGCCAGTAGGTAGGAAAAAGGACTGGCCCGTGTTACTAGCAAGAATCTGTGAATTATTGCTTGGGGGATGTACCAGCATTGACTTGCCAGTGGAGGTCAGCATACAGGCAAGGAAAGGATGCCTTTGGTGATGTCATAAAAATGCACTGGAGGAAGCCCATAAAATGCTGGTTTTCCTTTGGTGCATGACTGCAGGCACACTGCAGGCACACAGCCATAGCCACATGACTGAAAGACCATGACCAAAGGGGAATGCCCCTTTGGAGCACCAGAAGAGCAGCAGAGAGGCAGTTTGAATTGTCTGGCAGCTGTGGTGAATATGAGTAAGAGGAAATAAGATCTAAGCATACTTATGTATCAACTTCCTTTATTAAGGGCCCAATGGACCAGTATATGATGGCTAGTTCAGCCCCAAGGGGTAATATACAATTGGCCTCAACTTACGATTAAGCTTCATTGAGTTCTGTGAAAAGGACCTCGCCCTCTCCAATAGGGGTCTCCTTGATTTCCCTATTTGACTTTTTAGTTGTTGTTTCAGCCTCTCAGTTGGAGAATACGGTTGAGTTAGACTCTCATCACGTGACATCAGAGTGTCTAAATGGAGGTGCCCATGTCCCCCCTGCCCCCCCTCTTGGCAGCCCTGCCTATGACCATTGTTGCAGAGTTATACTTGTTCAATAAAGTTCAGTTATTTTATTTGACTCTCCTGGCTACTGTGGGGTTCCTGCGTGTGACCCGGAAGGACCCTAAAGTGAGTAGCACACAGTCTCCCAAACCCCAAGAGTCAGCTCAAGGAATTCACCTCCTGAACGCGAACCCACTTCTGGGTGAGAGGAGCAGGTTACATTTGCCTGCTAAGATTAGTGCAGCCATTATGCAGGAACCCTTACTACCTCCTGAATAGAATGTAGTAAGTGCTCCCTGTAGTATGATATGAGTTCTATATTCTAGATTCCATACTCTAGATTGTCCTAGCACTTAGAACTTAATGTGTAGCATGATATGAGTTTAATTGTCAGAGTTATTGATATATAGTTGAGACTTCTTGGAGCAGTACCAGAAAAATGGGTCTGACCATCACCATTCCCCTAAAGACCGCTGATACCAGTGTAAGAAAGGCTGGCTGGGTGGATACTTACAAAGTCAATCACCACATCTCCTAAGAACAAAAGTCTGCATATTGACAGCAACCACAGAGACTAAAAGACAGCGAAACTCCCAGACCATCAGATAAAAGAAAGCCCATCTACTCCAGACAATGACTCTTTCAATCCTGTCAAATACCTTCTGGTGTATATCACAGCAGATGGCCAGCTAGGAACTGTTATGATGTCATTTAAACATGTGACCAGCCACCATGCAGCATCTCAAACTAGATGAAACTAGTTTTCAGCTATCCCTGAGTTTTCATTGGATCAACTATACCCCACCTGACTTCAGCCTATGGTCATTGGATCAAATACACCCCACCTGACTTCAGCCTGTGGTCCAACAAGAAATTATAAAACCCTTGAACATTCTCAGTTGGCCATGATGCTTCTTTTTCTCTCCTCTCTGGACTCTGGACCCTGCTTGCTGGATGGTGTGCACTTCTCTGGACCTTCACTGAATCTCTAGGCCTTGATGGACTTCACACACATTCAAGATAAGATTTTCTCCAGGCTCCAGCAACAACTCTGCAAAAAAAAAGAAAAAAAAAAAGACTTATTTTCCAGCAAGGACCTCCATCAAAGTGAGTTACTATTAATCCAACCTATATAATAATTCAGACTTTCTAACAATATTTATTTTGTGGCACATTTTCCTTGTGTAAAATCCCTAAAAGCTGCTTTTTAACATTATTGTTTTACCTGTACTGTGAATAAACATTTTAAAGATAAATATCTGGTCTTTATGTTCTGAGCTTTTAGCTCCTAGCCACAATTGCCCTCCCCCTTGTCCCTTCCTCCCTTCTCACCCATTACTTCCCTCACCCGTAACTGTCTCGTCTGTCTGTATTATTTAGATTGTAAGCTCTTTTGAGCAGGGACTGTCTCTTTGTATCAGGTGTTCAGCGCTGCGTGCGTCTGGTAGCGCTATACAAATGCTAATAATAATAATAATGAGCACACGTCCTGCAGGTTAATGTAATTCCCCAAATATATCCCTTCATCCTCATTCCCCCTTTTTTTACACTCTAACATCAATTATTTTTTTAAACGTGAGCACATGACCCGAAAAATAAATACTTGAACATGCCCTATTATCTGGGCACACTAGAAATGAGCCTAGCGAGCAGGAAAGTTCCACATTTGCATGCACTAAGCCTACATACTAGCGCACCTTAGTAAACAAACTCCATACTGTAAGACTGAGAATTTCTATTTGTACTGCATATTTGCATCATACTGAAAATTAAGCTTGTTTGTAGCTTTAACGGAAAGCCAATAACATGAAAGGTTTGACCTCTGTCTCATGGCATATCTAAAGCTCATTGCTGGCATCAGGTCATGGGGTGGGTCATGTTTTTATATCTGATTTTCATACAGATTTGTTGCCATCACAGGGCTTGCCATTGTATTAAATCAAGGATGCCACTGCTAAAGTTTCCTCTTGTAATTTGCAAGCTATGCTGTCAATAGGTCATTTTCAAATTGGGCCATATTGTTGCTTTTAATTTATGCGTCTACAGGTCATTTTAAAAAGTGGCTCGTTCTAGGTTTTGCATTCATTACAGCTTGATGGTATTTTTCAAACCTGTGAAGCCTCATTTTAATTTGCATTCTAATTAATATTTAAAATTAATTCACTGGCTTTTTCCCCTTTGAAACCTCCATCAGAAAGATTCTATCAAGGTCCTAAAATTAGCCGAGATCGGTCTTCAAATTGGCCATACATTTCTAAATTGCCTTTGGCTACTTTTCAGCACAGATGCTAATGAACTGTTTCTGGCAATGGATTCATAGTTATGAGTTGCTGCACATGGAAAAAAATAATAGACTGTTTCCAGATTCTCCTTCCCGACTGAGAATAATAGCAGACTGATGAATGTTCATGTAGCAAGAGAAAATACGTCAACAGAAAAACAGAGTTACAGTGGGAATTCCACAATAAACATAACCTGTTCTCTCGAGCATTTTCCCTTGTCGCATAACATTATTCGGTTTTTACAAAATGGAAACAAGAAAACTGGGTTTGAAAACAAACATTAAATGGTACACTTAGGGCCCCTTTAGCCGCGTATGCGCCTACGTGCGCCCAGTGCGCGCCAAAATGGACTTACTGTCCGACTACCGTGTGGCTCTTGCGGTAATTTCATTTTTGGCGTGCGTCCGCTACGCACATCTGAAAAGTAATTTTTTATTATCGGAGGCGCGTAGCGGATGCGTGCCAAGTGGCATCTGTCGTGCGTAGGTCCTTACCGCCCAAATTCTTTACTGCTGGGTCTATGGCTGGTGGCAAGGTCAGAGACCCAAAATGGATGTGCGGCAATTTTGATTTTGCCGCGTCCATTTTCGGGGAAAAAAAAAAGAGGCCTTTTTTACAGGTGCGTTGAAAATGGATTTTGCACGTGCCCAAAACCCGTGCCTACGCTACCGCAAGCCACTTTTCAGCTCGCCTTTGTAACAGGATCCCTTACATCTTTCTGCCAACCTTCTTTTTTGTTGGTTGGGGCCATCAGAGTCAGTATAACTTCTCGGAGTCCTGTTGATAAAGAAGGGTGAAAGGGATTTGGAGGGGTTTGGGCAGTGGTTTCCAAATCTGGTCCTGGAGGCACCCCGGCCAGTCAGGATTTCAGGATACCCGCAACGAATATTCATGAGAGAGATTTGCTTGCACTGCCTCCACTGCATGTAAATGTTTCTCGTGAATATTCATTGTAGATATCTGGAAACCCTAACTAGCTGGGGTGCTTCCCGGATCAGGTTTGGGAACCACTGAGATAGGGATTTAAATATAGCTCAAGCTTTTCTCAGTAGGTCAAAGCGAGTTACATTCAGGTTCAGTATGAATTTACCTGTCCTGGAGGACTTACAATCAAAAGGGCTCTTTTACTAAGCCACAGCCACATTTGCAGTTACTGCAGCTTAATATGGGGACTTTACGATGTGGTTACCAGGGACGTAGCCAGACTTCAACAGTAGGGGGGTCCAGAGCCGAGGTGAGGGGGGCACATTTTAGCCCCCCCCCCCCCCGCCAGCCAGCCATTGCCGACACTTCCAACAACTTTGACTCTCCCCTGCCGATGACCCTCTCGACCCCCCGCCTGTCGCCGCCTACTTTTGCTGGCGGGGGACCCCAACCCCCGCCAACCGAAGTCTTCTTCCTTCGTTTGGTTTCTGACTGAGTCTGACGTCCTGCACAACTCACAGAAACAGAACGAAGCCTTGCGATCTGCAGGGCTTCGTTCTGTTTCTGTGAGTCTGACGTCCTGCACGTTGTACGTGCAGGACGTCAGAGTCAGAAACCAAACGAAGGAAGAAGACTTCGGCTGGCGGGGGTTGGGGTCCCCCGCCAGCAAAGGTAGCAGGCGGTGGGTTGGCGGTGGGAGGGGGGATTGAGAGGGTCGCCGGCAGGGGGGTCCAGGGCCAAATATACGGGGGCCCAGGCCCCCGTGGCCCCATAGCAGCTACGCCCCTGGTGGTAACTGCAACACGTTAACCCTTTGGGGAGTTCCCAACATTTGCTGTCATAAGTGCCGCATTAAGGGCCCCTTTTACTAAGCTTCGGCAAAAGGGGGATTGCGCTGACATCAGCACGTGTTTTTGACATGCGCCGAGGCCCCTTTTTACCACAGCGGGTAAAAGGTAGGTCTTTCTTTTTCTTTAAGGAAATAGCTCTGCGGCAAATGAAGCACTTGACACAGGGCCATTTCGGGGGGAGCCCTTACTGCCACCCATTGAGGTGGTGGTAAAGGCTCCAGCGCTAACCCGGCGGAAACCAGACAGCGTGCGGCAAAGCTCGATTACCGCCGGATACAGACTGACACTACAAAAAGAAATATATTTTTGCAGCGCCGGATATGACGGTGTGCAAGGGGTGGGAACTACTGCTGTGGCAGCCCGGCAGTACTTCCTTTTTAGCAATCGGTAGGCCCACATTGGATTTACCGCCACTTTGTAAAAAGGGCCCTAAATTTACAGCTGCTGCACGGTACTGTGTTTGGAGTTAATGCAGAAGAATGTAGGGCTTCCTGTTTAGGAGCCGGTAAGTGGCCCCATGGTAACTTCAAAAGCACTGATTAGTGTGGAAACTTAAACGTGTAAAACCTTTCTTCCCGAGGGAAATCTTCCGTAACCTAATACAATCAATGGTATTAAGCCATGCTGACTATTGCAATGGAATGTATGCAGGATGTAAAGAACGACTCATAAAGAAACTCTAGACAGCCCAAAACACAGCAGCTGGGTTGATATTTGGTAAAACACGATTCCAAAGTGCCACACCCCTCCGTGAAAAACTGCACTGGCTTCCGATCAAAGAAAGTATCACCATGGTCCACAAGATCATCTACGGTGAAGTCCCAGGTTACATGACTGACTTGATTGATCTCCCAACCAGAAATCGAACCAGTTCATCTCGGACTTACCTGAATCTCCACTACCCAATTTGCAAAGGACTCAAATACAAAACAACTTCTCCTACATAAGCACACAACTATGGAACACACTTCCAAAAGCTGTGAAAACAATCTACAGCCATCTAAACTTCAGAAAATCACTAAAGACCTACCTGTTCGGAAAGGCGTACCCTACCGACCCAACATAAATGCCTCAACTCTGCAACACATCAATACCAATGATCGTATTGGACATTATCTACCCCTTCCTATCTTCAACCCCTATTGTGCCAGAATCTTACCTACCCTATTGACCCTAACATCTAATTGTATTTGTTCCTCTACCGGACTTGGCGAATGCCTTTACGTTACTATGTAAGCCTCATTCAGCCTGCAAATAAGTGGGAAAATGTGGGATACAAATGTAACACACAAATAAATAATGTAATATTATATAGCTCTTGTGTCCCGCTAACTCCCACAAAAAGTGGGTAACAATTCAAAGAGTTAGTATAACAGAATTAACCTCAACATTTCTTGAATAGATAAGTTTTCAAATTTTTACAAAAAGAAAAATAAGAACCCAAAGAACGCAAAAACTATGGAAAAAATAACCAGAAATGAGGAGCTTGATAAATAACAGACTCATCAAGATAACGCTTGTACCTAAGTCCTGAAAAAGAAGGCAAAATCAAGTGAAATGGATTCTCTAGTTCTGTTAAAGCTGTTAGCTGTAGGAAATGAAAAAAAAATTAAGAATATCAGCCAGAACAAAACCATCAAATGTTTTGAATATTATACAAGCCAGTTTAAACAGACCGTGAGCACGAAATAGCAGCCAATGAAGGGAGATAAGAGCAGTAGAAGAACTATCCGATCTTTTGAGTCTCAATACAAGTTTGGCTGCTGTATATGCAAAATTTGTAACTTTGAACGAAGTTTAGCAGTAATAGATGAATATAAAATGTTACAATAATCAAAATGAGTTAATACAATAGCTTGCACAAGAATAGTGAAATGGTAAGCCTTATTTGCAGCATATTGATCACAAAATGCCTTCCATACCTATTCTCTCTCCAGGACTTACCCTTTATTACAAAAAGCAAACGCATGGTGTACCCTAAACATCACGACCCCAAATGAAGGTTTTGTGACCTCATTTGGGGGTCCCAACCTAAAGTTTGGGAAGCTTCGTCCTACCTGATCCTTTCATGTTCAATCAGTATGTAAAGGAGATTTTCTGGTAACTGGTGTGGATATTACATCTCTTGCGCAAAAATCCACATTAGTACTGCGGATATGTTATTGAGCGAAAGTTTTGGCGAGTTCATGGTAAAATTTATGGCATGGTATATAATTCTATAAAGTTGCATGCTCAATTTTATGCTTAGGGTCTCTTTTATGTATTTATTTATTTATTTGTTACACTTGTACCCCACACTTTCCCACTCATAGCAGGTTCAATGCAGCTTACATAGTAATAGGAATACAAAGTATAGTCAAAGAAAACAGGTTAAGCTTAGCAGAGTAGTAGGGAATTGTAGATAGGTAACATAATAAGGGAGAGGGATTAGAGGAGGTAGGAAGAGGTGCTAGTTTTCGGCTAGATTGAGATAATCAAGGGAAAGGGTCAGGGTGAACATAGGGAAAAATTGGAGGAGGCGTGGTCCGAGTCATTGCCGTTGTCGCAGGATCAGGTGATGAATAGGTGGATTTATAGGGTTAGTTAATGGCGTTTAGATAAGCTTTCTTGAATAGATGGGGTTTCAGCGATTTTCTGAAGGATAGGTGGTTTTTAATATAGCGAATGGGTCTGGGTAGGGCAATCCAGAGTTGACTGCCTTTGAAGGAGAAGTTGGAATCATACGAGGATTTATACTTAAGCCCTTTGCAACTAGGGTTGAGATAATTCCAAGAGGATTCCGAAGTATTTCACAAAGGCGCGTAAGGCCCGTGTCCAGCGCATGCCAAATCAGCATTATCGCCTGGCTACCACATGCCCCAGGTGGTAATTCTGAATTTGATGCGCATCAAGAACATGTGGTAGAAAATATTACCCAGTGGTGAATGGTAGAGTGCACAAGCTGCATGCCTACCGCCTGGGTAGCGGAAAGGTCTCAGGCCAAAATTGGATGCACTTCCATTTTCTGGCCCCTTAACAAGGCTCTTTTTCCATTACGTGGCAAAAAAAGACCTGGCGCAAGCCCAAAAGATGTGCTCGAAATGCCGTAGGCCATTTTTATGCTGCGGCTAAGTAAAAGGGCCCTTTACAGCGCACAATTGCATGATCAGTGTCAGTTTTGTGACTAGATGGCAAAAGGAACTTCGGGAAGTTCTAATGGCTCCACTGTCTGACCTTTTCAATGCTTCTCTAGAGTCCAGGGTGATCCCAGAGGACTGGGGAAGGGCAGATGTGGTCCCTGTCTTCAAAAGTGGAAGAGAGATTTTCATGCATCCTACCTCCACTACATGCAAATCTCTCATGCATATTCATTGGCGGGATCCTGAAAACCTGACCTATTGGCAGCCCTTGAGGACTTGAAGTGAAGAACAAGGGTCTAATATGCTTTGTATTGGTATTTGTTTGTTTCTTTTTATGTTGTATTATGGTTTAATTGTATTTTGATTAAGTTTTGTCCAATACTATTATTGGGGACGGCAGGGGCCGTAGCCAGACTACAGATTTTGGGTGGGCCTAGGCAAGAAGTAGGTGGGCACCAAGTGCTCTCCCCCCCCCCACACACCCCAAAAAATATCTCAGCAGGTGAGAAAACGCTAATTTCTACCTTTTCAGTCTGCAACAGGCATGTGCGGAAAACTGAACATGAGCCGGTGCCGATATCGTGGACAGTGCTGTTTCGTTACCATCAAGGGGAAGTCTTCAGCTGGCTGAGCTTGGGATCCCCAACAGCTACCACCAAACATGTGCTACTGTTGGGTGGGCCTGAGCCCTAAGTGGGTGGGCCCTGGCCCACCCAGGCCCACCTGTGGCTACGCCACTGGGGGGCGGGTGGCTCAGTGTAGTAGGCCAGCTGTACTGTATATCATCTAAGTAGAAATATCGATTATTCCATAGGTTTGGAGAAATGTCAATGGAAACAATAAAAGGTTAAAAAACAGAGGCCAAATCACCTGAAAACAATCAACGAAATCATTAACTTTCGCAAATCGCTGAAAACTCACCTTTTCACCAAAGCCTATCACGAAAATCCATAACCAATTCTAACATATCATTACTCATTCTTCGCGATGACTGTCTATTATAACAGCTTTATTTATAGGATGGTACATAGACAACAGGTTTGGGCTTTATTGTAGTGTATCGCCACTCTTTGTGGCAAAATGGCTCTCTATCCACCTTATAATTGAAAGAGAAAAACGCCTAGATTTCGACCCAAATCGAGAGATAGACGTTTATCTCACAAAAATGAATAAATCGGTATAATGGAAAGCCGATTTTGGACGTTTTCAACTGCACTCCATCGCGGAAGCGTACAAAGTTGACGGGGGCGTGTTGGAGATGTGGCGAAGGTGGAACTGGGGCGTGGTTATCGGCCGAGGAGAGATGGGCGCCTTTCGCCGATAATGGAAAAAAAGTATGTGTTTGTAGCTAGAATTTAGGGCACTTTTCCTGGACCCTGTTTTTTCATGAATAAGGCCCCAAAAAGTGCCCTAAATGACCAGATTACCACCAAAGGGAATCAGGGATGACCTCCCCTGACTCCCCCAGTGGTCACTAACCCCCTCCCACCACAAAACATAATGTTTCACAACTTTTTATTTTCACCCTCAAATGTCATACCCACCTCCCTGGCAGCAATATGCAGGTCCATGGAGCAGTTGTTAGGGGGTGCAGTGGACTTCAGGCAGGTGGACCCAGGCCCATCCCCCCCTACCTGTTACAATTGTGCTGCTTAATGCTTAGTCGTCCAACCCCCCCAAACCCACTGTACCCACATGTAGGTGCCCCCCTTCACCCCTTAGGGCTATAGTAATGGTGTAGACTTGTGGGCAGTGGGTTTAGAGGGGGATTTGGGGGGCTCAACACACAAGGGAAGTGTGCTATGCACCTGGGAGCTCTTTTACCTTGTTTTTTTGTTTTTGTAAAAGTGCCCCCTAGGGTGCCCGGTTGGTGTCCTGGCATGTAAGGGGGACCAGTGCACTACGACTCCTGGCCCCTCCCACGAACAAATGCCTTGGATGTATTCGTTTTTGAGCCGGGCGCTTTCATTTTCCATTATCACTGAAAAACAAAAACGCCCAGCTCACAAATTGTCGAATAAAACATGGACGTCTATTTTTTTGCGAAAATACGGTTCGGTCCGCCCCTTCACGGACCCGTTCTCGGAGATAAACGCCCATGGAGATAGACGTTTTCGTTCGATTATGCCCCTCCACGTATACTTAAGCGATGTTCCATTGTAACAATGCCTGGAAAATAAAAATGGTCAATGCTTGATGGAATGTTAAGGGAAGGGGGGGGGGGGGGGGGGGGGGGAGAAAATATAAATGTTTGATGATGCAGTGGAAAAGACCTACTGATGTGTACGATGTGCAACCAATGCCGATGTTAGTATGAGAAATGTCACTTTTGTTTACTCTGCTGATCGTCAATAAAACTTTTTGAACTATAACAGCTTTATTAGACTACCTTACTATCCTGATATATCTTTCACATCAATTGTATTTTTTGTACCCTGATTTGGTGATTTTTGTACCCTGATTTGGTGATGCCATAACAGGTCTTTGTAAGCCACATTGAGCCTGCAAATAGTTGGGAAAATGTGGGATACAAGTGCAATAAATAAATAAAATCCCTGTGGGTCCAGTTGAGTGGATATGACTGTGACATTTTCCACCCCAAACAAATGGAACAAACGAGAATTTGGTTCAAACAGTGTACAGCGCTGTGTATGACTAGCAGCGCTATGGAAATGATAAGTAGCACTAGCAGAATCGAATCCTTACTCTCCTGTTTACAAAGCCACGCAAGTGGCTGCCACAGTTTATGTAAAGATAAATGAAACGAAAATGTCCTCATTCATCATGTTTTACCATTTGTCTGAAAATGAGTTCACATTGCTATTAGTCTGCTAAAAATGCATAAGAGTAACTCAGGGGAGGAAATTATCATCATTCATTTTGAGGCTGTGAAACCATAAATGTGTGAAGTGAAAAAATGCTGTACTTTTGATAATGTGTAGTAAGTCAAATAACATTATTTTGTGTAATCTGTTACTTTATTGCTGTATGTGTTATATTTATCTAGAGCTTGAGAATAGACAGGAGGTAATATAAATCTATGTTATAAAAATACAGTAAATATAAACATAATTTGTTCATAAATGTAGTGCTAACTGAACTGATCTTCCCTTCTCCTGGGAGAAGGTGGGTTGGGAGAAACAGAGGGGCCCTTTTACTAAAAGCCCCCACACTCTGGAATGCATTGCTTGAAAGGCTCCGCTTAACACAAGACTACCAAAATGGCAGATACAAATCAAGGTAAGGTATACACAAAAAGTAGCACATATGAGTTTATCTTCTTGGGCAGACTGAATGGACCGTGCAGGTCTTTTTCTGCCATCATGTACTATGTTACTACACGTATGTTACTTCAGGAAGCAGGTGAAAGCCTGGCTCTTCAACCAAGCCTTTAACGGAAGAAGTAACTAACTTGTTAGTCTCACTCACACTCACACACACACACACACACAAGGATTGACTCGGGCTGCACATACTTCAGCAGAACATGTTTATCCACTCCTACCCTAGCTGAGATAATATTTAACCATCTCTCTGACCTCACGTGCAACTTTCTTCAAATCAATCACCTTACTTTCTAATTCTTCCTACTTTCTTACTCATCTATATGTTACAACTTTGCCTTACCCTTCACTACCAATTATAATGTTCTAGTACATATGTTAGTGTTGCGGAGCAGGTGGGGGGAAGAGGGGGTGGTGGTTGGGAGGCGAGGATAGGGGAGGGCAGACTTATACGGTCTGTACCAGAGCCGGTGATGGGAGGCGGGACTGGTGGTTGGGAGGCGGGAAATACTGCTGGGCAGACTTATATGGTCTGTGCCCTGAAAAGGACAGGTACAAATTCAAGGTAAGGTATACACATATGAGTTTGTCTTGGGCAGACTGGATGGACCATGCAGGTCTTTTTCTGCCGTCATCTACTATGTTACTATGTTACTATGTAAGTAGTATACCATGCCATGCTTTGTATTGTTGTTCGAATATTTTTACTGCTCTAATTGCCTCCTGCTCATGTTTGATCTATTCTTACTGTACACCGCCTTGAGTGAATTACTTCAAAAAGGCGGTAAATAAATCCTAATAAATAAATAAAGGGTTGGCAGGCGCCAATGGGCTTGCGCGCCAAAAAAGAACTACCACAGGCGTAACGCAGGCACCGGCGGTAGTTCCACCCCTAGCACACGTTATTTCCTGTGCTATAGAAAATCGTCTCATTTTCTAGCACAGGGGTTATCCGGCAGTTATCGGGCAGTGCCATGTTAGCGCGGGAGACCTTACTGCCACCGCGATGGGTGGCAGTAAGTGCTCCCCCCCCAAAAAAATGGCCGCACAGCAAGTGTTAACTTACCGCACGTCCATTTCTTTTTTGGCCTTTTTTTACCCGCAGTGGTAAAAAGGGTCTCAGCACGTGGCAAAAATGGCCGCCGTCACTAGCTCAGGGCCCCCTTTTACCACAGCTTGGTAAAAGGGCCCCAGAGTAAGACAGGGTAGGGAAATGGTACTGAGTCATTTAGACTACTGTAATGGTCTTCTTGCTGGCTGTAAAGAACAAGTATAAGTGAGAGTGGGATGTTTGACCACGGAAATACAAATCCTGGAAGCAAGAATCTTAAAAAGCTTGTTTATTGATGAAAAGACTCAACACAACTGTTGTGTTTCGGCCGTCAGGCCTGCATCAGGAGTCTTGCTCAATAACGTGTCATTTACTGAATCTCAGACGCCGGAAGAACAGCTGATATGTGCAGTAGGTAGCACGTGATGTGATAATCTGTTGACTACTACTACTACTATTTAGCATTTCTATAGCGCTACAAGGCGTACGCAGCGCTGCACAAACATAGAAGAAAGACAGTCCCTGCTCAAAGAGCTTACAATCTAATAGACAAAAAATAAAGTAAGCAAATCAAATCAATTAATGTGTACAGGAAGGAGGAGAGGAGGGTAGGTGGAGGCGAGTGGTTACAAGTGGTTACGAGTCAAAAGCAATGTTAAAGAGGTGGGCTTTCAGTCTAGATTTAAAGGTGGCCAAGGATGGGGCAAGACGTAGGGGCTCAGGAAGTTTATTCCAGGCGTAGGGTGCAGCGAGACAGAAGGCGCGAAGTCTGGAGTTGGCAGTAGTGGAGAAGGGAACCGATAAGAAGGATTTATCCATGGAGCGGAGTGCACGGGAAGGGGTGTAGGGAAGGACGAGTGTGGAGAGATACTGGGGAGCAGCAGAGTGAGTACATTTATAGATTAGTAGAAGAAGTTTGAACAGGATGCGAAAACGGATAGGGAGCCAGTGAAGCGACTTGAGGAGAGGGGTAGTATGAGTAAAGCGATCCCGGCGGAAGAAAACTTTAGAAAGACCTTTGGTGATGAGCTTGCTCGTAGACAAATCGAGTGTCATAAAAAGCAAGAACAAAGCATTAGAAAACTTCAAACTGCCCAAAACACTGCAGCCAGACTTATATTTGGAAAAACAAAATACGAAAGTGCGAGGCCCCTAAGAGAAAACTTACACTGGCTTCCTCTTAAAGAACGTATAACTTTCAAAATATGCACTCTGGTGCATAAAATAATTCACGGTGGTGCTCCGACCTACATGTTAGACCTTATTGACCTACCACCCAGGAATGCTGAAAGAGCGGCACGCACATTCCTAAATCTTCACTTCCCCAGCTGTAAAGGTCTAAAATATAGACTAATGCATGCATCCAGCTTTTCATACTTGAGTTCACAAATGTGGAATGCTCACAACCTAATTAACTTCCGTAAGGCACTGAAGACACATCTCTTTAGTACGACATACCATAATGACTTATAATTGGAACTGTAATTCACCATCATTTACTTAACAATAGGATTACTCTCTTCCTATACCGTATTGTTTAATTTTAATATGCAATCCATGTTCAATATGTGAAACCATTTGGATATTTTCCCCTTTTTTATCCAACTGTTCATTTAGCATTCATGTTCTATATATATTTCCAGTTGTATATTTATTTATTGCATTTGTATCCCACATTTTCCCACCTCTTTGCAGGCTCAATGCGGCTTAAAATACAGCATGAATGGTGGAATTATATGAGAAAATAGACATTTAGTATTACAGAAGGATCTTGGTTAATATTAAAATGATAAACAAGATAGTACAATAACAAGCAGATATTATAAGACAATTCCGGATATATGTGGAAAATTGTAAGCCACATTGAGCCTGCAAATAGGTGGGAAAATGTGGAATACAAATGTAATAAATAAATAAATAATGTGGATAAAGAGAGAATCAGACAGCTGGGAAAAGAGACAATTGAGCAATGTGAAAGTGAGGAAGAAGATCGAAGATGCAAAAGGGAAGGGGAGCAAGGGGAGGAGTAAGCTTGATTTAGATAAGAATGAACCGCAAATGGGAAGATTAAGATGAGAAGATAGAGTGGAGATGAGCAGTGGCGTAGGAAGGGGGGGCCTGTGGAGCGGTGCGCCCCGAGTGCACGTCGCTGGGAGCTGCGTCGGCTCCGCTGGTTCCCTGCTCTCTCTGCCCCGGAACAGGTTACTTCCTGTTCCGGGGCAGAGAGAGCAGGGAACCAGCGGAGCCGACGCAGCTCCCAGCGACGTGCACTCGGGGGCGGATCGGCCCTCCTGCCCGTTCCTCGCTTCTCAATGCATGTAAGAAAAATGCGCTCCGGGGGGGGGGGGGGGGGGTGCGCAGCGGCGACCTGCCCTGGGTGTCAGCCGCCCTCGCTACGGCACTGGAGATGAGGGCAGTTTAAAAGTTTAGGGGAACATGAGATGTGGTGGGAGACAGAGAATATTAGAGAGTAAATTGCAACAGACAGATGAAGGAAACAATAAGGAAGAATAGAAGGATGGGAAAACAAAATTTAAAAAAATGTAAGGCACTCCACAGTTCTACAAAAGCATTAATTGAGTTAATTAGGTTTTCAGTATCTCCCTAAGACAAAGTAAACTCATGTTATTATAATATGCTGAAGGGCATGGTCTTAGTGGCAACAGGAATGGTAGCAAAACGCTATTCGTTTATTCAATCTAATATACTGCTCACAAATCCATCTACACAGGCTACGGTCTAAGGGATTTACCAATATAACATAAATGAAGCAATGAGTAAATAAAAATCACAAAACACATTAGGAAAAAAAAAGTTAATTTTTTTTTTTAAATAGAGAAGAGAAAACACAAGGAAACAAGTACAAAGCAGTTTCCAGAAAGGCCAGGTACTCCTATCCATAAACTTCAACAAAAAAAACCACCCATTTTGAGTGCCTTTTTAAACGTTGCTAAGTCTACTTATGTCGGTTCCAGTCTCAAATGGCTGCCGGGACCTCCCACGGCAGTCTTGCAAGGCTGCCTCGGGAAGTCTTGCCGGCCATTTTGACTGAGCAGCAGCACTTGGCAGAAACAAGTAGATTTCATTCCTTCCCCTGAAGAGGCCACTTGACCACTGTAGCTCACCTTAAGCTTGGCAACAGGATGATACGCACTGAGGGTCTCTTTTAAAAAGACACGCTAGTGTTTTTAACATATATTCCTATGGGCGTCTCTAGTGTTTAGATCACACTAAACATTAGCGTGTGCTAAATGTGCTTCTGTGCCTTTATAAAAGAACCTCTGAGTGCGAAATCTATAATGGCAATTGTACATAAAGGGATAGATTCTTTAAATGGTGCCTAAAAAAAATCGGCACAAAAAAACCCCGCTTAAACAGTATTCTAGAAGCCGCGCCCAAAGTTTGGCGCATTTTATAGAATAACTAGCCGTTAAGCCCGTTAAAACGGGCGAGTATTGGTCTGTTCTATTTTCACGTCTAATTCCCTCCCTCCCTCCTTCAAGGCCCCCCTCCGTCCATCCCTCCCAGCTCCGAGGCCCCCCTCCTTCCGAGGCCTCCCTCCCTCCGAGGCCCCCCTCCTTCCGAGGCCCCCTCTTTCTGAGGCCTCCCTCTGAGCTCCAGTCCCCCGCCCTCCGAATTTTAAAAGTCATCATACCTCGTCGGGTTACAGCGGCAGGCAGCAGCAGTGAAAAGCTTGCAAGCTGTGCGCTTCAGAAGCCTTCCTTTCTCTGTCTCAGCTGTGGTCCCACCCTCATTTCCTGTTTTCCGCAAGGGCGGGACCACAGCTGAGACAGGGAAGGGAAGGCTCCTAAAGCGCCGAGCAGCTTGCACGCTTTTCACTGCTGCCGCCTGCTGCCATAATCCCGACGACATAACTTAGATGACTTTTAAAATTCAGAGGGAGGGGGACTGGAACTGGACGGCCGCTCGGGGCGGAGTTCAGGCATGATGCGCGGGGCTCCCTTGAGCGCGAGACCCTATGCGGTAGCCTCACCCTAAGACCGGCCCTGCTCGCCCCACCTCTGGACTGTTGCTGTCTGAACATTCAGGCTCTACTTTGCATTTGCAGGTGAGTCGGTCACTTGTCATTTATATAGATTGATGCTTAAGCATGGCCATTTGCACCAATGAAAACATGGTGCAAATGCTTGTGCCTAAATGTATGCGCAGAGCACCATTATTCTCCGATTATGCGCATAACTCGAAGCCATGCCCATGTCCCACCCTGAAATGCCCATGACCCTCCCATTTCTGCACCTAACTCTACACACGTTGGTCTCAATTAAATCTAATTTTGTGCCAATAATTGATTGTTAAAGAGTCAATTATTGGCACTAATTGGCTTGTTCAATTAAATTGCACATGCAAATCGGGAATGCGCCTAAATTTGTGTGCACAATTTTTTGGCAACCTTTATAGGATCAATGAGAAAATAGCTAAGTCTGCATTTATGTGTCTAAATTCTATTAGCTCAATGGCTGCGTAATTGCTCGCACCTAATTTTTTTTTTTTTTTTTTGGGGGGGGGGGGGATTTTAACATAATACATCAAATTAAACAATTTGAATAGTAACATAGAAATATAGTAAATGATGGCAGATAGAGGCCTGAACGGTCCACCCAGTCTGCCCAACAAGATAAACTCATTTTACATGGTATGCGATACTTTATATGCATACCCGGGTTTGATTTCCCTTGACATTTTCAGGGCACAGACCGTAGAAGTC
This sequence comes from Microcaecilia unicolor, assembly GCF_901765095.1. NCBI lineage: Eukaryota > Metazoa > Chordata > Amphibia > Gymnophiona > Siphonopidae > Microcaecilia > Microcaecilia unicolor. The sequence continues at coordinate 289,896,419 of NC_044037.1, forward strand.
TGCCCAGCACTTTTCTTGTACTAAAAGTTCTGAAGCTAAGCTCCTTAAAATTTACACTACAACCCATCCATATCTATTCAGTTACGATCAGAGAAGTCTGCCCAGCACCGGTTTTGCTTCCCAATTACCAGCGTTGCCACCCTATCTCCGCTAAGATTCCATATATCCATTTCTTCTAAGCAGGATTCCTTTGTGTTTATCCCACGCACGTTTGAATTCCATTACCATTTTCATCTCCACCACCTCCCGCGGGAGGGCATTCCACGTATCTACCACCCTTTCCGTGAAAAAATACTTCCTGACATTACTCCTGAGTCTGCCCCCCTTCAACCTCAATTCATGTCCTCTCGTTCTACCACCTTCCCGTCTCCGGAAAAAGGTTTGTTTGCGGATTAATACCTTTTAAATATCTGAACGTCTGTATCATGTAACCCCCGTTTCTCCTTTCCTCCAATGTAACGGTAGTAATGGTAGGTATAGGTAACACATATATAAAAACCAGCAATCGACACCATCACACCTTCATATAGAACAGAAATAGTGGAGGGATCCAAGAAAAGGAAAACGAGAGAGAAATTACACGAGGCAATAAAAAAGGAAATCAGCTAAAAGGTTAAATAATTTAGCCCTTGATTATTTATTTTTTATTTATTTATTGCATTTGTATCCCACATTTTCCCACCTTTTTGCGGGTTCAGTGTGGCTTACAATATGATATAAACGATGGAAATACAATTTGTTACAACTTGTAGAGTTAAGCGAGACAGTTGAAGTAGCGTTAAGGAATATAACAATGGAACACAGACATTGAAACATTGGAAGGGGACAATGGGAGGCTTAAAGGACAATATTAAGGCATGAAGAATTATGGGAGTTATGGGAATATTGGAACAAAGAAAACTGCCTCTGCTCCATTAATTAAATCACAGGTAATAACTATTTGGTCAGCCTTGGCTCGGTTGGATTCCTCTGCTCTTAAGACTTCTGAAGAGCTTGCTGTGTTATCAAACTGGAGGAGGAGAACCTGAATATAGTAATGGAAGGGTTGAAAACGTGGAACAGGCTTTGGTACAACAAGCGGGACTACTTAATACCATTCAAGACAGAACGATTTCTCATCAAAGATCCTGAAAGGTAACTTTAAAACCATACAAGAACGTAAGACCTTTGAAGTCAGAATGATTGAATATTTTAACACCCAACAGAAGGACTTAACAAGGATCTGGGGTTCCTAGCCCATTATAAACCATAAAGCTGTATGTCTCTGTTGATCACCCCACCCCTCACCTATCCACACCCATCCTGTTAGAATATCAATGATATGCTTTGATGTCCCCATGCATACCTCCGACCCACCCCCATCCTCGCACCCTGTCAGACTGTCATAGTAATGCTTGAATGTTTTCACTTATATACACTGTCAGCTAGCACATTTGCTTATTTCCGATCTGAGGAAGAAGGGCAACCTTCGAAAGCTAATCAAGAAATGTATTAAGTTATGTCCAATAAAAAAGGTATCATCTTATTTTCTTTTCCATGTTTTATTTTGTTTGATTTCTATTGATAACATTAAGAGTGGACTAACACGGCTACCACACTCCTCATCAAAGATTGAAAGTTGTGGAGAATAAATTAAGGGGGTCTTTTACTAAGGTAAGCTAGCATTTTTAGTGTGTAGGGTGCGCTAAACGTTAGTGACGTCCATATATTCCTATGGATGTCGCCAACCTTTAGCACGCGCTAAAAATGCTAGCGCGCCTTAGTAAAAGAGTTACTAGAGATACTCTAAAGCAGTGCTTCCCAAACCTGGTCCTGGAGGCACCCCAGCCAGTCAGGTTTTCAGGATACCCACCATGAATATTCATGAGAGAGATTTGCAAGTGCTGCCTCCACATGCAAATCTCTCTCATGAATATTCATTGTGGGTATCCTGAAAATCTGCCTCCAGGGCCAGGTTTGGGAACCACTGCAAAAGCCTGTACCTAAATGTAGACAGTTAGGCGCATCACTGCTAGTCTTCTAGTACCTAGGTACTTAAGTGCTGGGCACGCCCCTGACCCTCCCATGCCCCTCCCACATCCAAACCCCCTTGCAATTGTGCTCTGCTGCAGGAGCCCGGCAGTACTTCCCACCCCTAGCGCGCTGTCATTTCTGGCAGTACAACAATTTATTTATTTTTCTAGCGCCGGAGTGTACCCGGTGGTAGTCGGGCAGTGCCGTGCGTTGCCTGGTTATTGCCGGGTTAACGCAGGAGCCCTCACCGCCACCTGAATGGCTGGCGGTAAGGGCTCCCCCCGAAATGGCCGCACGACAAGTGCTTTACTTGCCACCCTGCCATTTCCTGTAAGAAAACGAGACTTCCCTTTTACCAGCTGCGGTAAAAGGGGATCTCAGCGCGCGTGTAAAATATGTGCCGACACCGGTGCTGGCCTCGTTTTGCCGCAGCTTGGTAAAAGGGGGCCCTAAGTGTTGCCATACTGAGATAGACTGAAGGTCCATCAAGCCCAGTATCTTGTTTCTAACATCTGACAATCCAAGTCACATGTACCTGGCAAGATCCCAAAAGAGTAATACATTTTATACTGCTTATCCTAGAAATAAGCAGTGGATTTTCCCAAGTCCATCTTAATAATGGCTTATAAACTTTTCTTTTAGGAAATTATCCAAACCTTTATTAAACCCTGCTAAGCTAACTGCTTTTACCACATCCTCTGGCAATGAATTCCAGAGTTTAATTACACATTGAGGGACCTTTTTACAGAGCGACAGTAAAAGGGCCTCAAAATGAGAAAGCTATAAAAGCATATCTTTTTGTCATCACCGGAAACGCGAAGAAACGCCTGCTGCAAGACAAGTACTATTACGAAGATCTGTCTTTCTTGTGGCTCTTACTTTTTTCTCTATGTATTAACTGAGGTTAGAGATATTCAACCAGCAACAGTTTTTTTGGCCACTGTGAGGAATATGAGGGTGAGAGGGAGAATGAAGGCACCTGGAGGAATGAGGAGGCTTGAGAGGGAGGAAGACTGGGTAGAGAAAGGAAGGAGTCTTTTCCCCTGGGGGATTGGAGAAAAGGAAAAGACTACAATTCCCAGCAGCCCCTGAGTAGATCCCATGGTAGAAACAGAGACTACAATCCCCAACAGCCCCCAGAGGAGGTCAGGAGAAGGGCAAGAGAAGGGAGTTCGAAAAACCTGTCCCAGAGAGCCAGGATGAGGGAAGGAGTTCTGAACCTGCCCAATCAAGCAAATGGAGAGCAGCTGAGCAATGGGTGTGGGGAGGAACCTATGGACTGGCAAGGGGAAGAAAAGGGGGAGGAACTAGAGCAAGAGATGCCGATGGAGATTGCTGCTATGACTAAACTGGAAGGAAAGGAGGGGAAACAGGAGAGGGCTGCTCGGGAGGAGAGCCTGGTAGAAGACGGGGAAAGGAGGCTATCCCACGAGGGGAGCTGAGAGAACAGGTTTACCATAGAAGGGTCATGCGGGTGGTGGTCAGGGTATAATGCTGGCCTGGGTGGGGAGGGACCTTTGCCACTCTCCCTGAGTTGATTTCTTTTGAAAGGGAGAGAGGAGGAGTGGTGGTTTTGGGCATAACTGCTATACATGAACTGCTGGGAGTTTGAACCCTTCCTGAACTGCTGTGCTTGAGGAATTGTTCTGCCTAACTGCTGACATGAACTGCTAGGGAGGGTTTGAACCCTTTCTGGAGCTACCGTGTTTGGAGAATTACTTTGCATACCTGCTATACATGAACTGCTGGGAGTTTTAGCCCTTTTTGAGCTACTTTGTTTGACGAATTGCTTTGCAGAACTGCTTTATATGAACTGCTGAGATTTTGGAACCTTTTGGTTTTTTTGTGTTGTTTTGAATACTATGCTGTTGAACTGCTTTGCTTCTTGAGAAATGCTGTGGTGGGAACACACAAAGGGATTACAATAAAGTATAATGATTGCCCTGTGCTCTTTAGCAGTGGATTACAGCACACAGCTCAGCTAAAGGGCCGAGGGGACTCAAGAGTCTCCTGGTGGTGGAGACCTTACACCACTCAGATATTCAATGCCAGACCATGTCTGAGCACCAACATTGAATGTTAGGTTTTGTGCAGATGGCTATCCCTTATCCGGTTAAGTGCAATATTCAGCACTTAAGTGCATACGGTGAACTGGATAAAGATAGGACTGTGTTTTATGTGGCTCTAGTTACGTATGTGGTTAAGTGCTGAATATGAACTACTACTGAAAAAGGTGTGAGCAAAATCTAAATAAAATATGCATGAATTTTAGGAATGCCCCGTTCCACCCATGCCACTCCCATTTCCACACCCCCCCCCCCGTGTAAATTTTAAAGGTGGATCCAATGCCTAAATCTACGCACATAAATGGTAATTAAATCTAATTAGAGCCAATAGTTGCTTGCTAAAAAGCCAATTATTGGCGCTAATTAGCTCATTATTCAATCAAATTGTGCCTCAATTTGGCAGGCACAATTTTTGGTGACGTTTATAGAATTAGGGGTACATATTTAACACTACTACTACTACTATTTAGCATTTCTATAGCGCTACGAGGCGTACGCAGCGCTGCACAAACATAGAAGAAAGACAGTCCCTGCTCAAAGACCTTACAATCTAATAGACAAAAAATAAAGTAAGCAAATCAAATCAATTAATGTGTACAGGAAGGAGGAGAGGAGGGTAGGTGGAGGCTCAGTCCACCAATAAGAGCCAACCTCATCAGTGATGTCACAATGGCTTGATTGCCTGATACTTGGCTCACTTCTGATATTGTGATGTCATAAGGGAAAGGGAAATGGGACTTGATATACCGTCTTTCTGAGGTTTTTGCAACTACATTCAAAGCGGTTTACATATATTCAGGTACTTATTTTGTACCAGGGGCAATGGAGGGTTTAGTGACTTACCCAGAGTCACAAGGAGCTGCACTGCACTAACCAATAGGCTACTCCTCTACTACTACTACTATTTAGCATTTCTATAGCGCTACAAGGCGTACGCAGCGCTGCACAAAAATAGAAGAAAGACAGTCCCTGCTCAAAGAGCTTACAATCTAATAGACAAGAAATAAAGCAAATCAAATCAATTAATGTGTACAGGAAGGAGGAGAGGAGGGTAGGTGGAGGCGAGTGGTTACAAGTGGTTACGAGTCAAAAGCAATGTTAAAGAGGTGGGCTTTCAGACTAGATTTAAAGGTGGCCAAGGATGGGGCAAGACGTAGGGGCTCAGGAAGTTTATTCCAGGCGTAGGGTGCAGCGAGGCAGAAGGCGCGAAGTCTGGAGTTGGCAGTAGTGGAGAAGGGAACAGATAAGAAGGATTTATCCATGGAGCGGAGTGCACGGGAAGGGGTTTAGGGAAGGACGAGTTTTACTTCCACCTGCATTTTTTTTACTCTATTTCAGATCTAATAAAGTCATGAGATACACAGCACACAGTTAAAATTGTGCATTAAGGGGGGGGGGGGGAGTTAGATGCCAAGGGGGAGGGGACCCTGGGTGGCTGTGAATGAAGGCTGAGCTGGAAACCCAAGAAACTGCAGACAAAAAACCAAGAACTGCCAACACAGCAGCATTCAATTGAGAAGTGTTTTGCTTCACGGTCAATATTTCTTTCTTTCTTTTTTTTCAGCTTTGCACAGAAAAGATAACACTCTTCCTCATAACTTATTTCTTGATTCTTCTATCAGTAAGGCACAGGAAAGAAATGCAGCTGCTGAGAGAAAGCTCAGCACTGAGCAGAGAGCGATAAACTTCCAAGAACAATGCTTCCAAATGCAGTCACAGTTAATGAGCTCAAAGTCTTTTTCATTTTAATTACAAGAACCAGGAAATCATATTTTCAGTTTTGGGAATGAATAGTATCTGTAGGTGTTGCTTTAAACAAGTTATTCAAGGGAAAAAAATAAAATGTTTCAGGCATTTTGAAAGACAGAAATCATTCAGTAATGCATGACAGAACCGATCTCTAATCACCTGACTGGCTAGCCTCACTGCTTTTAATGTACAAACGTTACCACTTCTGCCCTAATGTCGAAAATGACCTTTCTATAAATGATGACCCATGTTACAATCTAATCTATTACTTAAGAATCTATTTGCAATACCTTAATGTATTCCTCTATCCAGTGGCATGGGGGGGGGGGGGGGCGGCTGCCACCCGGGGCGGATCGCCGCTGCACCCCCCCCGGGTGCAGACCAACACGACACCCCCCCACTGGCGTGGACCCCCCACCCCCACCGGCATAGCGCCACCCCGACACGGTCCCCACCTGCCTACGAGCTCCATCCATCTGCAGCGCTGCTGTAAAGAAGAAATCGCTTCGTCGGCCCTTCCCTCACTCACTGTGTCCCGCCCTTGAGGAAATAGGAAGTTACGTCAGAGGGCGGGACACAGTGAGTGAGGGAAGGGCCAACGAAGCAATTTCTTCTTTACAGCAGCGCTGCAGATGGATGGAGTTCGTAGGCAGGTGGGGACCGTGTCGGGGGGAGGCGCTGCGCTGGGGGGGTGGACGGATGTACCCCCCCCACCCATTGACACCCGGGGCGGACCGCCCCCACCGCCCCGCCCTTGCTACGCCACTGCCTCTACCATGTATGTACGCACTTGAACGAAATACCATTTGTAATTCTACTGACCGGAAATGGCAATCGCCACTACGGCAAATGTAAGCCACATTGAGCCTGCAAATTGGTGGGAAAATGTGGGATACAAATGCTACAAATAAAAAAAATAAAAATGACGTATTTAATTATTTAAATATACAATGGGGGAAAGAGTATCCTCTGCTTGTACTGCAAAATATACTCTTCTGGGTGTAAGTATACGCATGTAATAAGGAGGAAAAAGCCTCAAGAAGCACCTCTTCACTCAACAATAGTGTCAAGAGGGCTAGAACTCCCAGATTGTTATTCGAAGAGCGGACAAAGGAGATGCGGTCATTCAGGACCGCTCCTCTTATGAGACTGAAGTATGGAGGCAGCTCAATAAGATAACTGACTACTTGGAACTCGCTGAGGATCCGACCCACTAAGTTAAAAGCACAGATTTTTGAAATCACCGGAGACGCGTTTGCAAAGAGTTTAATCGCGCAAAAAGAATTTCAGTTTTTTAACAGTAATGTTCAGAAGATCCCGGGGTTCTATACTCTGCCAAAGGTACATAAGACCCTGAGCATAGGCGCCTGGTATAAGAGGCCTGGAGAGGCTAAGCCTCCCCTGCTGTGCTCTGAGGGGTTTAAATTGTTGATTTACCTCCATCCTCACAGCAGGAGCTGCAGTGAAAGCCCTCTAGCCTTGTGAATCAGTTGTAGAAATTGGTTTATGGTTTGTTTACCTTACTGCTGGGAGAGGGGGGGGGGGTTGGCTGGAGGTGTCCGGGGTTGCCAGGGAGATATTTAACTAGGATCACTTCCTGACCTGCACTGAGGACAGATAGCAGCAGAACGGATACTGGGGCAGCATGATCAGAAAAAGTCACCAGACAACAAAGGTAGAAAAGATCATTTTATTTTCATTATAGTGTTTGGAATATGTCCACTTTGAGACTCAGGTGCTCAACATTAAAAGTTTATATTTATTTACTTATTTATGGCATTTTATCCCACATTAAACATGAATTAGGGTGTTTTGTGGCTCTACGTGAGAATTGTGATGATATGATCCCTTGTTTCATATTGTTGACAGTCTGCATTTTCCGTATGGGTGGTATATTGGTGTATTAGGTCTGCCCAGTGCAATATTTATGGTACAGTAAGGTTCTGAGTGTGTTTTTGCACAAAGTTGTGCATAGTGTTTTGCAGTTGAGCGATTGTGGTTAGAATATGATTTGAGCAACCACTTTATTCTTTGACATATGATACATATCTAATATCTAAATTTAATAAAAGGTATTAATTGTGACTTTTTATTTTTATTTATTTATTTTTTCTGTGTGTTATCAGACAATTATGGATTTAAGCTCCACCCCTGGCCCCACCCCTAACCCCACCCCCTTTAGCCTCCCCAAACAGTTGGGCCACCGACCGCCTATGACCCTGAGTAACCCCCCAGGCCGACCGATGGTTTCCAGTCGGGGGTCATTACTTGAACCTCTTTCAATGTACATGGATACGTTTTTGCAGCCTTTGGTCGTGCAAGGGAGATCTTATATACGAGATTCGACACACTTCATGAATGTACTTAATGAATAGTCGGGCTCTCTTGACGAAGTGTGGTTAGTTACCCTTGATGTTGTTTTTCTTTACACTGCAATTCCTCAGATTGAAGCCCTAACAGTGATTCAAAGTTTTTTACAGCAACAACTAAGTGAGAAACAGATAGCCTTCATAGTAGAATTAGCCTCGATAGCAATGAGGAATAATTATGGGGTCTAGGTTGCTGATCCAAAGCTCTTTCAAGTACTTTAAGTGCTGAATTATATGCAATATATGTATATGCAGATATGTCCAAAGTAACCATTTTCAACACTTCTTTTCCCGTAGATTATTTTCTCAATAAGTTGCAAAACATGACTGGAATCTCATATATTTATTTTAGTTACATTTGTACCCTGCGCTTTCCTACTCAGGGCAGGCTCAATGCGGCTTACATATTGTATACAGGTACTTATTTGTACCTGGGGCAATGGAGGGTTAAGTGACTTGCCCAGAGTCACAAGGAGCTGCCTGTGCCTGAAGTGGGAATCAAACTCAGTTCCTCAGGACCAAAGTCCACCACTAGGCCACTCCTCCACTGTTGCTACTATTTGAGATTCTACATGGAATGTTGCTATTCCACTAGCAATGTTCCATGTAGAAGTCGGCCCTTGCAGATCACCAATATGGCCGCGCAGGCAGGCTTCTGCGAGTCTGACGTCAGACTCACAGTAACAGAAGCCTGCGCAGCCTTCTAAATGGAATATTGCTAGTGGAATAGCAACATTCCATGTAGAATCTCCAATAGTAGCAACATTCCATGTAGAATCTCCAATAGTATCTATCTATTTTATTTTTGTTACATTTGTACCCCGCGCTTTCCCACTCATGGCAGGCTCAATGCGGCTTACATGGGGCAATGGAGGGTTAAGTGACTTGCCTAGAGTCACAAGAAGCTGCCTGTGCCTGAAGGGAATCGAACTCAGTTCCTCAGTTCCCCGGGACCAAAGTCCACCACCCTAACCATTAGGCCACTCCTCCAGTGGTGCATTGCTAACAAATTGTTTCAAAATGTTATCCAGTGTAATCAGCAATGGTTTCAAAACAGAGCTATGAACTGACCAATTTCCACAAACTATTGAAGACTTATCTCTTTGACAAGATATACCACAAAGATCAACAGACGTAAAAATCTCCAAATACACCCAGAAACATCTTAGAGCGTCTAATGTCTTCTAATGTCTTCTGCTATACCACTATCTTGTATTTCACTACCATGTAACCCAATATCCTTCTGTAAAACCAAATGTAAATTCTCTTCTTATTTCCAGCATCCATGATGTACTGTAAGCCACATTGAGCCTGCAAAGAGGTGGGAAAACGTAGGATACAAATGCAATAAATAAATAAATAAAAACTCTTTCAAGAAAGTATTTGATCTACTTAGAGGCCTATGCAAAGGTGTGTGTATTTTAAGTACATAAGAACATGTGAACATAAGAATAGCCATACTGGGTCAGACCAGTGGTCCATCTAGCTCAGTATCCTGCTTCCAACAGTACCTGGCAGAAACCCAATTAGTCGCAACATTCTATGCTACCAATCCCAGAACAAGCAGTGGCTTCCCCCATATACATCTCAATAACATACTACTACTACTTATCACTTCTATAGCGCTACAAGGCATACACAGCGCTGTACACCATACATGAAAAGACAGTCCCTGCTCAAAGAGCTCACAATCTAAAAATGGAATGTTGCTAGTGGAATAGCAACATTCCGTGTAGAATCTCAGATAGTAGCAACAGAATCTCCAACAGTAGCAACATTCCATGTAGAATCTCAAGTAATAGCAACATTCCACAATCTCAAATAGTAACAACATCCCATGTTCCAATTCACTAACCACTAGGCTACTCCTCCACTAGCAACATTCCATCTAGAAGCCTGCCCTTGCAGATCAGCAACGCAGCCGCGCAGGCTTCTGTTTCTGTGAGTCTGACATCCTGCACGTACGTGCAGGACGTCAGACTCACAGAAACAGAAGCCTGCGCAGCCGCGTTGCTGATCTGCAAGGGCAGGCTTCTACATTACTACTACTACTTATCACTTCTATAGCACTACAAGGCATACGCAGCGCTGTAAACCATACATGAAAAGACAGTCCCTGCTCAAAGAGCTCACAATCTAAATAGGACAGACAAACAGACAGAACAACTAAGAGGTAAGGGAATTAAAGAGGTGGGGATAAAAGGGTACAGGGCAAGTGAGTAGTGGTTAGGAGTCAAAAGCAGCATTAAAGAGGTGGGCTTTTAGCCTGGATTTGAAAATGGCCAAAGACGGGGCTAGATGTACAAGCTCGGGAAGTCTATTCCAGGCGTGAGGCGCAGCGAGATAAAAGGAACAGAGTCTGGAATTAGCAGTAGAGGAGAAGGGGACAGATGAGAAATTTATCCACAGAATGGAGTACCCGAGGGGGGGGGGGCGTAGGGAGAGACAAGTCCAAAACTATGGACTTTTCCTCCAGGAACTTGTCCAAATCTTTTTTAAACCCAGATATGCTAACCGCTGTTACCACATCCTCCAGCAGTGAGTTCCAGAGCTTAACTATTCTTTGATTGAAAAAAATATTTCCTTCTATTTATAATTTCATTACTTGGCCCCCTGGTCTTTGTACTTTCTATTACTCAGGATTTTATATTCCCCTTCTGCCATTTCTTTTACGAGCTGAAGAGCCCTAACCTCTTTAGTCTTTCCTCACATGGGGAGTTCCATCCCTTGATCATGTTGGCCACTCTTCTTTGAACCTTTTCTAATGCAGTTATATTTGCTTTTTTAGATACTGAGACTAGAATTTATTTAGTTGGATTTTGCTCACACCTTTTTCAGTAGTAGCTCACAATCTAACTTCGTACCTGAAGGGATGGAGGATTAAGTGACTCGCCCAAGGTCACAAGGAGCAGCAGTGGGATTTGAACCAGCTACGTCTGGATATCTAGACTGGCACTCTAACCACTAGGCTACTCCCCCATGCCACAGATTTAAATGCAATAGTCAAGGTAAGGTCGAACCATCTATGGCTGACATTTTAGGATGAATGCCTCTTAAATATGCAGAAATGAAGGGCAAGAAAAAGGCATGCATCCTTAATGGATTAAATATATAAAGCAAGTGAAGAAATGAATTAAGTTAGTCCAATAAAATGGTATTACCTTATTTTTTTATTGACCTTTATTTCTCCACCAAAAAAAATTAAGCTAGGGAACTTGGCTAGACAACAGATTATCTAAATTAATTAGGTTGCCTTCTCCATGGATTTGCATGGCTGGCCATTTCCTTGCTAATAGCAGAGGTGAATTGAAATTACAATGAAAATTCTTTGAAAGGAGTCTAAGAACATCTCATGTTTGCTTTTCAAAGATACATATCTAGGGAGCTAGGGGCTCTTTTACCAAGCTGCGTAAGCGTCTATGCATGCCCAATGTGTGCCAAAATGGAGTTACCGCCCAGCTACTGTGTGGCTCTTGTAGTAATTATCATTTTTGGTGTGCGTCTGATACGTGCATCCGAAAATATTTTTAGATTCTGGCGCATGGGCAATAATCAGCATTTGGGTGCACGTAGACCATTACCACCCGGTTACCGTGTGAGTGTTTACCACTAAGTCAATGGCTGGCGGTAAGGTCTCATTCAAAATGGACACATGCCAGTTTTGATTTTGCCGCATGTCCATTTCTGGTGAAAATACAAAATAAAGTCGTTTTTTTTCAGCTGTGCTGAAAAACGTTTCTGCGCGCGCCTAAAACACGTGCCTACGCTACCGCAGGCATTTTTCAGGACACCTTAGTAAATGGACCCCTGAATGAGCACCTGGCCTTGTAACAATTAGAGCAGAGACAGAGGAAGACTTTGCAACAGGTTCCGCACATTAGGATTCTGTCACAGTGTTGTAGCCAGGCACAAACGTTTCATGGGCCAATGGCTGGGCATGATATATTTTCTCTCTGCCCCTATCCATTTCCCCTTATGATACCCCTACTACCTCAATTTAAAATTTACATACCTTAGATCAACAAGCCCCACCAGCTAAAGACATCCAAAGGTTCTCAGAACTCTTCTCGGCCAAGTTCAGCAATCAACTGCAGTGTTACTGAGCTATTGATGCTGGCACTGGGTGCTTGGTCAGTTCTCACACATGAACTGAGCATGTGTGAAAACTGAGCATGTGCAGAGTGCCAGCATTGTAACATAGTAACGTGTAGATGACGGCAGAGAAAGACCTGTATGGTCCATCCAGTCTGCCCAACAAAATACTACTACTACTAGTTATTTCTAAAGTGCTTCTAGACGTACGCAGCGCTGTACACTTGAACATGAAGAGACAGTCCCTGCTCGACAGAGCTTACAATCTAATTAGGGCAGACAAACAGAACAAACAAGAGATAAGGGAATATTAAAGTGAGGATGATAACAAGTGAATAAGGGTTAGGAGTCAAAAGCAGCATCAAAGACATGGGCTTTTATCTGAGATTTGAAGACGGCCAGAGATGGAGCTTGACGTACCGGCTCAGGAAGTCTATTCCAGGCATATGGTGCAGCAAGAAAAAAGGAACGGAGTCTGGAGTTAGCAGTGGAGGAGAAGGGTGCAGATAAGAGAGATATAAACTCATATGTGCTGCTTTATGTGTATACCTGACTTTGATTTGTATCTGCCATTATCTGCCATTTTCAGGGCATAGACTGTAGAAGTCTGCCCAGCACTAGCCCTGCCTCCCAACCACTAGCCCCGCATCCCACCACCGGAGTTCCATCCACTTAAACATGGTGGCCCAGGAACACTGCCAATGACTGTCGAACTTCGTTGAGGGAAGTTCTGGGCGCCTTCGGAAGATGTCTTCAGCTTGGGTATCCCCACCACCTACAGCAAGGGTACACCACTTGTGGTTAGGGCCCAAATTCACCTGGGCCCACCTGTGGCAATGCCCTGCTTTGTTAGTTTGACCAAGGTACACTTGTCAAAATGCTGATGACCCATGAAAGATCTGTTTGATAGAAAAATTGATCCTGAAGACCTTAACAGTGTTTCAATAATTCTTAATAATTTAAATTATATTATTTCTCCAGGGTGACTCATTTTAAAAGAACTATTTGAAACCATGACCAAAGAATCATATAATATATGCAAAGGTCTTCCAAATGATGGTTGTAGCTATAACCATATCCTCTGGCGATGAGTTCCAGAGCTTAACTACCCTTTGAGTGAAAAAATATTTTCTCTCGTTTGTTTTCGAAGTATTTCCGTGTAACTTCATTGAGTGTGCACTGGCCTTTGTACTTTTTGAAAGAGTAAAAACTTGATTCACTAATACACATCACTTAGGATTTTGTAGACCTCTATCATATCCCCCCTCAAGCTTGTCTTTTCCAAACTGAAGAGCTCTATCCTCTTAAGTTTTCCTCATATGAGAGGAGGTCCATCCACTTAAACATTTTGGTTGCCCTTCTTTGAACCTTTTCTAATTCTGTTATATCTTTTTTGAGAAACAGTGCCCATATTTGCATGAAATACTCAAGGTGAGGCCGCACCATGGCACGATACAGAGGCAGAACATGGGTGGGTCACAAACGTATCCTCGTAATGTATAGAATACTGTAAATTATGTAGGTTTCTGCCACACTTAGATGCTAACATACGAGCTCATTGGCTGATATAAGTGATCGCACTTTGATGTTAGGTGTGTTAATACCTTTTTACACTAGTATTCTACATAATAAAACAGGTCTCCTAGCATTTTTCCAAATAACCCCAAAACATATGTACTATTAAAAAATTATTACTATTAATGACAGGTGTTACTGCAAGATAGTGTAAAAAATGGATGATCCCTGTTCTCAAAATGACCTCAACTAGGAAGTGAACATTAAAAACCGTTTTAGCAAAATGGCGTTTCTGAAGAAGATAACATTGTGATTACATTTTTGTGGCAAAATAAGGCATATGGCGCAAAGCGTTGACCAAGAGATTTTCCTAATAAAGGTTGGACTAATGTATTTTGAAACTATGTAAGGGGTCTGGATACCATGTATAAGGGAAAGGGAAATGGGACATGATATGCTGCCTTGCCTTGCTGTGGTTTTTGTAACTACATTCAAAGTGGTTTACGTAGTATATACAGATACTTATTTGTACCTGGGGTAATTGAGGGTTGAGTGACTTGCCCAGAGGCACAAGGAGTGGCAGTGGGAATTGAACCCTGCGAGTAGATTTACGCGCACTGGGCCATATTCTATAACTACGCGCGTACATGTTGGAATGCCCATGAAACGCCCCTTTCCCCGCCCATAGCCATACCCCTTTTCAACTGCAGGCATTAGAATTTAGGCGCAGTTCATTACAGAATACGCTTAGCGAGTTGTGCGTATAAATTCTAATTATTACCAATTAGTGCTTATTATTGCTTGTTAAGTGCTGTTATCAACGCTGATTAGCTCGTTAAGTCAATTAAGTTACGCACGCTGTTATAGAATACACCTGAATTTCGGTGGGGGGGGGGGGGGGTGAATGTGCCCATAGTTAAAAGCCCCTTTCACATGGGCCTGTTAGTGAGTGAGCACTGTGCATATCATTAAAATAATGACAGAGTTGCAGTGCTCAGACTATCTTTAATACATTTAAATTCTTTGTTTATGGGTTCAAAAGTAAGGGTTTGCCCGGATTTGTCCAGGGAAACCCAAAAGAGACGTAAGTTATTTCTTGCTTTGCGTCCTAGGGTAATGGCCCTGGGAGCAAACTTTCTTTTGAAATTCCCTTGTGTGTGCAGGATTCTTCTTCACGCAAAACAATATCAATTTTTTGAACCCAAACAGTTGGATGATTTTTTAAAAGGTAAAGAGAGAATTATTGTGAAAATTTAGACCCGAATGTAACACTGTAAAGCAGCTTGGAGTAAGTCGGCAGAACATGGCGCAGTCTTGGTTTAATAGAATTGATTATAAGCTGGGTATTATTAGCTTGTTTAATATTTCCTAATTCTTGGATCACTTACTTAATTTGTGGACGATAGCAGTTTGTTCATTTCTTATTACCCTTTTCCTGATGCTTTTTTCAGTATCGTGTATTATTATTCTTGATTGAATATTATTATGTATATCAAAATGTTTATAAAGAAATACATTAAAAAAAAATAATGACAGACCTTTTAGGGTTATTTTAATATGCTCACTCACATTTTTTACTGGGTCCCTCGGTGAGTTGACTGTTTACCATCATACTCTACTTTTGAACTCCAACCAGTGAACACGTTCAATTAAAAAATAACTGTGTAATAAAGGAGAAACGAGCAGCCCTGTGAAATCCAAAAGTTTGCAGCTCAGGAGATCATCTTGTTGAGTCAACATTAACTCGAGATAATTGATCATGTCAGTTAGCTAAGTGTCTCCGAGCAAAGTCAACTGTGCATTTGATGCTGATCATCAAAGTCAATTACCGGATAATGACTACCTCCGAGGGTCCTCTGCCTCTTAATAAGTCTTCTCAAATATTGGGAAAAAAACTAATGCATATTAAAATATCACTCTCATTTTATCCTCTAAAATTTCAGACAAATTGCTGGTGCAGATTAACTGCTAATAATAGCATTCTCTCTGGAGGAAAGGTGAAAGAAGAAATTTGCTGAAACCCAGAACAGTTGTAGACTGAAACGTCTTCTAAAAAATGTATTTATTGTATTTCCAGCCTCTTCTCATCCCATATTCCTTATTGTCAGCTTTGCCCAGGCTATCCATTATGGACTCAGTGAATTAACTCAAACATATCAGCTAGAAAACTTTCCGCAAGGCTTTGGTAAATAGCAACAGTCACGTCCTATGATAAGAATAAGGAGTGACACATGAGTACCATTATTATGGATGGATTTTTTTTTTTTTAGTGCTTTTTGATGTTAACCCTACTGAAAATTATTTTACCTTATGTAACAGGGGTCTAGTTTTGTTTCCACATAGGCGTCTGCCATTATCAGGACTCAAGAGCACGAGGACTGTCCGGTACATAATAGAATTTGTTTTAGGGGCTGGGACTAGATATCTCCCCTTGGAGGACAGAAGACACTGTCGACTTACACACTGCAAGCTCCTTCCCCTCAAAAATGCAGCATAGGATGTATTCTGAACCACATAGAACCTTTACTGAAACTTATTAAAGTCACTCCAATCCAAGGAACAGTAACAACAGAGGCAGTAACGATGTAGAGGTTTCACAAATATTTATTTATTTGTTGCATTTGTATCCCACATTTTCCCACCTATTTGCAGGCTCAATGTGGCTTACAATATTCCGCCCTGGCATTGCCATAGCAGAGTAAAGATACAGTTAACAATTACATAAATATGTATTACTTTATAGATTCATACTTTCTCTCCTCTTTATATATGAGAACCTGTGAAAAGTCCTTTCACTCTCTCTTCCAATAAACGTCCTCCTTTTTCCAAACAACAATTAGCAACATTTGACTTCCATACTGGAACACACTTACAGTTCAGATGATCTCAAGAACCACAGGACAGGAGGCCGCCTGGTCCCAGACGGATTCAGGATATGGGAGGTCTGGCCTTTTTTTTTTTTCCCAGAAGGTGGCTGCCAAGATGAAGCTGTAAGTGCTTCTTTCTCTTGGCATCTGGATGGTGCTGGAGAAATCTCAAGGATGTAGATGAATTCTCAGGATGCCTGAGGTATAGCAGTTAAGAGACTCTGCTTTCCCCTTTCTCCTTAGTAGAGAGTGACATGAGAACCCTGCTCTCACAGAAGATTAGAGGCTAGACATTTCTGATTCCAAAACATGCAGTAGACAATATTTTCTATTTACTACCGCGTGGCGCTTACCTGTCTGTAATCGGCAGTTTATGTGCGCTGACCGCTTACCGCCTGGTTAGCGTGTGAGACCTTACCGCTAAGTAAATGGGTGAGCGGTAAGGTCAGTCCAAAAATGGATGCAAGCTGGTTTTAATTTTGCTGCATGTCCAACGCGGGCCACTTTTAGGCACGCCTTAGTGAAAGGGCCCCTTAGTTACCAATGATGTCATCACTTTGCTTCTGCGAAATCTCACAGATTTCCACACTTAAAGGACCACCGAGGCCATTTTAAGTAGGGTGCATACCTGAGCGATGGTCTACTGTCACCCCAGGTATGGACCCCTACCAGTGAATATTCATATAATTTATCAAACCTCTGGACAGACTGATAATAAGACTGAACTTATGAAATAAAAACCTACCTAGGGTCAATTCAAAGAATAATTGACTTTAGTTCATTTTTCATATAAAGGGAACAACAATGTGCTCATATGAGGTGGAAAAGTGTCAGGGCCAAACTCCACCCCACACACCACCAGAAATTATAATCGAAAACGACGTACGACCACCTAAACTTCCGGAAATCACTAAAAACCAACCTGTTTAAAAAGGCATACCCTACCGATCCAACTTAAACGCCTAATCTCTGCAACACAACCAAACTAAAGCACTTAATGGACATAACACAACTCTTCCGTTCTCCGATTCCCTAGTGTGGCTGTGCCACATGAACTTGATCTTACCACAACATCACCCTGTATTTGTTCACACCGGAGCTTGCAAAGGCCTCTCCGGTACTATGTAAACCACATTGAGCCTACAAATAGGTGGGAAAATGTGGGATACAAATGTAACAAATAAATAAATAAAATAAAAAAATCATTGCATTTAAAAAATAACTGCGATATTCAGCGTGAGTTAACTGACCAAGAACAGCCGCCAACCAGTTAACTTGCTTGTTGGTGGCTAACTGGTCATTTTTAGTGGCAATTAACTGGTTATTTTAGTTGAAAATGACCCGTTATGGCCGAAGTCCAAGCCACCTATGTAAGGGGTGTTCCAGGGGCTTTTCGGGGGCAGAGTCCGGTTAGCTCCCTGATTTTCAGAGCTAACTGGGCAGTGTTATTGCATAAATAAGACTGCATAAATAGAAATCCTATCTTTGGGGGGGGGGGGGGGGTCTTTTATTTATTTAATTAATTTTTTTGTTACATTTGTATCCCACATTTTCCCAACTTTTTGCAGGCTCAATGTGGCTTACATAGTACCGTAAGCGGCGTTAGCCGATTCCGGTATGAACAAATACAAGGTATGAACAGTTGCAAGGTGATATTGTGGTAGAATGAGGTACATGTATGATAAAGACCATTGGGGAGAACTTAGAGAGGGAGAGGAAGGGTTAGGATATGTCCAGTTACGGTCTTTGGTTACGTTGTGTCGCTGGTATCCATGTTTTTTTATGTTGGGTTGGTGGGGTAAGCTTTTCTGAACAGATCTGTTTTTAGTGGTTTCCGGAAATTCAGGTGGTCAAGTGTAGTTTTTACTACTTTTGGTAGTGCGTTCCATAGTTGTGCGCTTAAGTAGGAAAAGCTGGATTCATAAGTGGATTTGTATTTGAGTCCTTTGCTGCTTGGGTAGTGGAGGTTTAGGTATGATCGTTCTGATTTTCTGGTGTTTCTGGTTGGCAGGTCGATGAGGTCTGTCATGTATCCCGGTGCCTCGCCGTAAATAATTTTATGAACTGTCGTGCAGATTTTGAAAGCGATACGTTCTTTAATTGGAAGCCAGTGCAGTTTTTCTCGGAGTCACACTAGCGTTTTTAGCGTGTGCTAATGATTAGCATGTGCTAAATGCTAGAGATGCTCGTAGGAATATATGCTAATTAAGAGCCACCAAAATTCGCTTACTGATATGAAATGGAGGATCATAGATCATATAAATGTAGGATGGGAGGGTGGTGATACTGCTCAACTATTAAATTTTAAAGATCAAAGGTGGATTTTTCAGCTGGGGACGTTATATCCGGAAGGTCTTAACTCAGAAATAGATTGGGGGTCTCTGCTCTAATCTGATTCGCGGAAAGCCTGCTGCTTTGTATCCAATCACACTGCGTGCTTTTGATCAGCTGTAGCCTATTAAATGATAGTTGCCACACTGAGACACCACGGCCATTTTTTTCCTTATGCGGGGGAGTCTGTGAACTATGGTATGTTAAGATACTGCGTTGCAGATTGTTTTTGTTGTTTTTGGATTGGAATTATTCTTATCCTATATAATAAAAACCAACCTCAACGTTCTGAAGCTGACTCCGTGGCTTCAGTGAAGGGCTTGAAGCTTCTGAAGCTCAGGCTCCATCTCTGTAAGCTCCGCCCTCGAGTACTTCCGGGTTCGTCACAAGCAGAAGTGACCAACCACATGAGGTTTCTCGGCTTCAGAATGTTGGAGGTGCATTCTATTAAATAGGATTGGTCAGTTCCTTGAAGCACAGCCAGAGCTCAGCGTCCTGCACAGTAACGCTCAGGCACCAGAGAGAGGGGGGGGGGGGGAGCTGACACCAGAGAGGGGGGGGGGGGGAAGTATCTCTGTCACACACACACTCTCTCTCACAGTCAATGTCTTTCTTTTACTCTCACACACTCTATGTCTCACACTGTATCACATTCACTATGTGTCACACAGTCGCTCACACACTCTCTTGGTCTCATACACTCAGTCTCACAGAGAGTCTGTGTCTCACACACACTCTCTCTCTCGCACACACTGTATCTGTGTGAAACACACTCTCTCTCACACACACTGTGACACACAAACGAACTTGCACACATGCTCATTCTCACACACTCACTCTCTCTCACAGACACACTTGCACCCAGACTCACTCTCTCTCTCTCACACACACGCACACACTCGCGCATACACTCTCTCAAACATACACACTCCGAGGAAAACCTTGCTAGCGCCCGTTTCATTTGTGTCAGAAATGGGCCTTTTTTACTAGTATGTATATATTTTTGACTTTTAGAGAGCCTCTTCCTTGAGGAAGCTTATTGCGAAACCTCGCCACGTCGGTGGAGGTTCTCCTGCGGTTAGAAGCTGCCTCCTTATACAGATAAGTCTGTGCTAGAATGCACGTTCAGTATTCTTGAAGAATATCTACATGCTGCATAGTTAGATATACGAACAGATGTAAATTAAGAAAAGAAAAGAAAGAGATAAAACAATAGAAAATAAGGGTGATCTTGTGAAGATTTGCACCACAACCATTTGTCTTGTAAAAGAAGGAACAAAGTTGTTCATATGGTGTGTGCTGCAGTTAGATCTGATGATCCCCATAAAAAAACAAAAAATTATCTCTGTCATTGCAGGTATAAAAGAGTTTTGATGAAGTTATGGTTGTTTGGGACACCTGAATAAAGTATACTGTAAACGGGCCCGCTGCTCCAGTATGGGGGAGGAAGCTGCCTCCCATGAATAGCCAGAACTTCACAAAACTGCCACCAGGAAATACTTCAAAAACATTCCTTTATTTTCCAGATTCATAAACAAAACTTCACTCCAGAGTAGAGACTTGCTTCTCCGGCAGGGCTGTTTTGCCTTGCTTAGTACATCAACCAATTACACAAAGACTTTGCCCCCTTCCCGGAGGGGAATGCATTAGTCCTTTGGAAATCCCTGCTTTTGTGGTCTCAGTCAGTAGCAAACAAATAGTACTTGTCCCACAAGCAGGATTTCCCCTCAAGACAGTGTTAATCACCCAGCAGCCTTTACTTTCAGGAGGTTCAATACTTTTGGGACTTCCTTCCACCCAAGGTATTTCAGCCTGCTTCAGTTCTTTAGGGACCTGTCTTGCCCAAGGATTTTCAGCCTGCAACTGCTCCTCTCCTCCTGAACTGAACCCCTCTTCCCACCAGGCAGCCCTCCTTCATAAACAAGCCTTCCAACTTCAGAGGTTCTCACAATAATCAGGTTTCAAAACAGGGTAGTAATTCCCCCCACCACTCAGGGTTTCCCCAAAAGAAAACCAGGCTTCTCTACTTAAGCAGGGTTTAAACCAAAATAAATTCCCAAAACCATGTAGGTTCCAAACCTTTAGAGGCTGCCTTCCTCAGCCCTCAAGCTCCCATTCCGTTCTGCCTTCCTTCCCCTGCTCAGGCTGATTAATTCCCTCTTCCATCCAATCCTCCTCCTGCTTCTCAGCCCACTCCTCCCTATTACAGGTGGGCAGCATGATATACAGATTGCTGGTCCCGGGAACTGGCTCCTTCATTCACCCTCCCTCTTGTGGTCAGAGACGGTATATGGCCAGCTTGCCTATCCCCTGGGATCTCACTGCTAGGACTGGAAATGCATTCTGGGATATGTAGTTCATGGTTCTGCTGCTTCACTCTATACATCGGGGATGTAGCCTTGACACAATACGTAGGAATATATGGGCATCTCTAGCATTTTAGCACAAGCTTATTTTTAGCGTGCGCCTAAAACGCTAGAGCAGCTTAGTAAATGACCCCCTTTATGCGCTAACACGTAGCCCGGCATTGAATATCTGGGTTTAACGCCTGTGGCAGACATTAACAACACTGTCTGCCTCTGGTTGAATATCAGGGGCGGGGTCTGTATTTATATTTGCAATATCCATATGAAGACAATAAATCAAGATGTATTATTAACTTAGGGCCCCTTTTACCAAGCTGTGGCAAAAGGGGGCCGGCAGAGGCCCCCTTTTACCGCAGCTGGTAAAAGGGAAGTCTTGCTTTTCTACAGGAAATGGCTGGGCGGCAACCGTGTGGCCATTTCGGTGGGGGGAGCCCTTATCGCCACCCATTGAGTTGGCAGTAAGGGCTCCTGCGTTAACCCGGAAGTATCCGTGCAGCTTGCGGCACTGCCCGATTACCGGCGGGTACACTCCAGCACTACAAAAATAAATACATTTTTGTAGCGCCAGAAATGATGGCGTGCTAGGGGTTGGAAATACCGCTGGGCTGCTGCGGTAGCCCGGCAGTACTTCCTGTATAGCAAGCAGGAAGCTCACGTTGAACTTACTGCCGCTAAATAAAAGGAGCCTTAGGGCCCTATTTACTAAGGTGCGATAGCGTTTTTAGCATGCGCTAAACGCTAGAGACACCCATATATCCCTATGGGCGTCTGTAGCATTAGCGTGCACTAAAAACGCTAGCGCGCCTATAGCACGGCTTAGTAAACAGGGCTCTTAGCAATAATAAGATGAAATTCAAACAACGCTGTCAAGATTGGCAAAAGTTGCTCGCTAAAAGCTCAAATGTAACTCTTTTTCACCCACCAAGGGCTGCATCAGGGATGATCATAATTCAAGGCAGCACTCATTTTAAAAAACACTTATTCATCGGATAGTTACAAACATTATTTCAACATAGGTTACTATCCAGCTTATAATCGAAAGTGATCGCTGGCCATCTTCCAACACAAATCGGGAGATGGCCGGCGATTTCTTAAAAGTGGCAAAATCGGTATAATCGAAAGCGGCATTTTTGACAGCATTGCCGCTTTCCCATCGCTTTGCCGGCGAAAGTTCAAGGGGGCGTGTCGGTAGATTAGTGAAGGTGGGACATGGGCGGGCATGGGCGTGGCTACCAGATGGCCGGCTTTCGTCGATAATGGAAAAAAAAAGTGGCGTTAAGCAGTATTTCACCGGGTTTACTTGGTCCTTTTATTTTCATGACCAAGCCTCAAAAAGGTGCCCCAACTGACCAGATGACCACTGGAGGGAATGGGGGATGACCTCCCCATACTCCCCCAGTTGTCAACAACCCCCTTCCATACTAAAAAAATAAAACCAAAAACCTTTTTTGCCAGCCTGTATGCCAGCCTCAAATGCCGTACCCACCTCCATGACAGCAGAATGTGTTGTATCCTCCGACAGCCTTTCCCTGGTTGCGATGTAGCTCTCGGGTGAGTGTGACACCTTTTCTGTTAGGTGACCTGCAGAGTCACATTAGCAATGCATTGTGGTGGGTGTAGGGTACTGGGCTCTTCTCCCATGGTGCTTTTCCCCTCTGCTAACTGGGTTAGAGTGTGCCCTGTTTTGTTTCCTGTTGTAGTCCATGCGGTAGTGGCCATTTTTGTAAGCCAGTTTTAGTTCCCTTTCCTGTGTTACCCACGTTAGAGAACGTAGTTCTTACCTTAAATGGTGCTGAAAGAGGGCTTTGTAAACCATTGTGCCAGCTCTGACCTACTGCTAATCTTAGTACCAGGGGACTCTTTGCCAGTGGGGCACAACCTCTGATCTGCAGTTAACTGTGAGTAAACGTGGTTAGTTCAAGAAAGGACTTTTTCAGAGAGATTAGTCTTCAGGTATGAACTGGTGTGCCAAAATTATACAGCAGCAATAAGTCCTAGAGGCTCTATGCAGGTCCCTGGAGCAATTTTAGTGGGTGCAGTACATTTGTGGGTAGTGGGTTTGGGGGGCTCAGCTCCCAAAGTAAGGGAGCTATGCACGTGGGAGCTTTTCTGAAGTCTACCGCAGTGACCCCTAGGGAGCCCGGTTGGTGTCCTGGCATGTCAGGGGGGCCAGTGCACTAAAAATGCTGGCTCCTCCCATGGCCAAATGCCTTGAATTTGGCCGGGGTTTGAGATGGCCGACTTAACTTTCCATTATCGCTGAAAAACAAACCCGGCCATCTCAAACCCGGTGAACTCCACGGCATTTGGCCGGGCTAAACCGTATTATCGAAAAAAAAGATGGCCGGCCATCTTTTTCGATAATACGGTTCCGGCCAGCTGTAGCGCCGCCGGCGACATTCGATTATGCCCCTCCACATGAACAGTGCTTCATATTTATACCTCTTTCTCCCACCAAACTAGTGAGGTTGGGATCAGGGGATGATTCGTGTCAAACAATCTAAGATCAAAGTTTGGCTGGGGTTTTTATTTCTCGTGTTAGTTTCTCTTCTCTCCTTTAGGAGGCGAATGTGATTTTGTTTTCATTTATTTCCTTTGTTATTGTGGGAGATATGTAATGTTTCAAAATTGCCAATACGTTTGGCAGCCAACAAGCAATTTTCTTCCCTGGATTAAGCACCAAACGATGATCACAGAGCCAGGAAGCAATGAAAAATAAACATATTTGTAAAGGAGACAGCTGAATGTCATCAGGATCTAGGAAGTATAACAATTAAATGTCATTCACAGATACATAGAAAGGAATACCATGATCTGGTATGACCATCAGGGCCGCCGAGAGACTGGGCCGGGCCCACCCCCGCCGCCCCCCACGGTTGCCGCTGCCGCAGTCCCCAGTCTCCACCCGCCTACCTCCAGCCCCATCGACAGCCCCCCTCCGTCCGCCACCAGGCCCCCTGCATTCAAATCACAGCGCCTCACCTCCGTGTGAAAGCGCAGCGGCAGATCGCCTCCCTTCAGGCCTTCCCTCCCTGTGTCCCGCCCTTGCAGAAACAGGAAATTACATCAGACGAGGGCGGGACACAGGGAGGGAAGGCCCGAAGGGAGGCGATCTGCTGCTGCGCTTTCACACGGAGGTGAGGCACTGTGATTTGAATGCAGGGGGCCCGGTGGCAGACGGAGGGGGGCTGTCGACGGAGCCGAGGGCGGGCGGGTGAGATCGGGAAATGTGGCGCCGGGCCCTGGGAATTTTGTCCCCCCTGCCCCCCCTTTCGGAAGCTCTGATGACCATCGCTAAAGGGCTCAAAATATATATTTTGAAAAGCAAAGGGGGAAAGAATTGAGCCCTGGGGAACCCCACAATTTAGCTTCACCATAAATTCTGTGTCAGACATGATAACCTTAACACACCTGTCTCTCAAAAACAGGCTGAAACCAACTTACCACCTGGTCAGAGACACCAAGCTCTACTAAAGGTAACTGGAAGAGACTATGATCGATAAGGTCAAAGGCAGTAGAATAATCTAGGGAAACGACCAATGTAATCAGGCCAGTTTTTAGCTTTGCATATACCTCACTAAGGGGGGTAGCATTTTTAACTCATGGTAGAAATCAGCTGGCACTAAACGCCGAGACGTCCATTATATTCCTATGGGCATCTCAGTGTTTACCACCAGCTGATTTCTACCATGAGCTAAAAACACTACAGCATCTTAGTAAAAGACCCCATAAGAACCGAGGTTAAAATGCTTATTTAGATTTAGCTCCCACCTTTTTCAGTAGTAGCTCAAGGTGAGTGACATTCAGGTACTCTGGATATTTCTCTGTCCCAGGAGGGCTCACAATCTAAGTTTGTACCTGAGGCAATGGAGGGTTAAGTGACTTTCCCAAGATCAGAAGAAGCAGGAGTGGGATTTGAAGTGGCCACCTTTGGATTGCAAGACTGGTGCTCTAACCACTAGGCCACTCCTCCACTATAGCAACAGTCCATATAGAATTTCAAATAATATCAACATTCCATATAGAATAATTTATTTGGATTTTGCTCACACCTTTTTCAATAGTAGCTCAAGGTGAGTTACATTTAGGTACACTGGATATTTCTCTGTCCCAGGAGGGCTCAACATGGGCCACCAGTTCGGCTTGAACTAATTTTTCTATAGTGGGCCAGAATACTAGGGTCTAAAGAGGACTTTAGAATTGGGTGACCTTCAGCTGTTTTCCGACTCTGGGGAACCTTCCCCACTGACAAACTTAGAAAAATAAAGAAAGAGTGGAATAGTAAGTAATCCCAGGTCTGGCAAATTAAAATACCAATCAGCCAATTTAGAAAATATATATGCCATAATAAACATGAAAAAGCAGCATTAAAATCAATACTCACCCATTCAAAGTTTGCCCCAAGGAGCTCACCCAAGGAGCACTATGATGCTTACCCATGGCGCCACCATGGCATAACTGCTGCTATGAGGCACTGATTTATCATTTTATAATTTTTGAGGCAATTTTCAAAGGGATTTCCATGAGGAAATGAATATTTATGTGCTATTTAAAAATTGCTGTCCTTTATCTATGGGAAAAATGGGCAGAGCTCGGGGTGGGACCAGTGAAGTTCAGTTGACATATATGCTGGGATTTTACCTGAGCAAAGGATATGGAGTCCAGTGGCACTGGCCAGTTAGCCGATTTTGAAAAGGAAATGCCACTGTTCTACAGCTCCTCTCCCAGTTCTAAAGATTGTTCTTTGTAGTTGTGAAATCACTTTCACAGCCCATTCTCAGTAAACTGCAATCGCTCAGCTCGTGGCCTGGTTCATTCCAGTATTTGACATTTACCATCATGGTGGTGCCAGATGCTGAGAGAACACAGCTTGCATTTCAGACTTCATTTTCACTGAACAGTGGTGAAAAAGTGCTTAGAACATGGAGCAGATAACGATTTGGACACTGTGGCAATCATTACAGAAACCAAGGGGTCCTTTTAGGAAGGTGCGCTGAAAAATGGCTTGCAGCAGTGTAGGCGCGGGTTTTGGGCGCGCACTGATCCATTTTTTTAGTGCGCCTGCAAAAAAGGCCTCTTTTTAAAAAATTTGCCAAAAACGGACGTGCGGCAAAATCAAAATTGCCGCGCGTCCATTTGTTCTGAGACCTTACCGCCAGCTATAGACCTAGTGGTAAAGAATCCGGGCGGTAATGACGTACTCGCATCAGATGCTACTTGGCGCACGTCCATTACGCGCACCAGAAAATAAAAAATATTTTTCAGACGCGTGCCAAAATTGAAATTACCGCAAAGGCCATGCGCTAACTCCACTTTGGGGTGCGTTCGGCACGCCTAGGCACCTACGCGGCTTAGTAAAAGGGCCCCCAAGATTCTTAATTGTAAAAGAGTGGTTTTATCAAGGCAGACAGCGTGAGCAAGCTCACAAAATCCTTCTGACGTGTCGTCATGTTCTTTCTTTTTTTTTTTTTAAATCAAGAATGCAATCTTCACTGTTCTGGTGCTAGAGATACAAGCTATAACAAGACTTCAGTAGCAGCCTGTACCCCACCATTTCCCACATGAAACTATTGCAGGGTATAACAGGTGCTCCTTCTCATTGTATGTAATAATCTGTTTTGATGTAATCTTATGTTGACCCCTCACCATTTAATGCTTTAATTCGCAGATGTTGCGGTGGATCCATTCCAGGCACGCAGAAAGTCACACTTGAGGCCTGCAACATGCTGTATTGTAATGAAGAAACAGCGGGATATGCCTTTCATTTTATTTAAATTCGAGAAGCAGGATGCCGATTCTTAATGTGATGGGAAGAGTCAACCTCAGCCAACTCCCCGCCTGCGCCTCTCCTTTGAATTTATATTCTCTTTGTTACGTCTAATTAAAGAGTCTGGCACAATGAGATTTACTTCTGCGCTACACTTCGCTGCCTTTGACTGACGCTTCATCTTTTGTGCGAAACTCGGGTGATTGTTTGAAAGCGTCTTCTGATGACAGCCAGTCTTCTGGCTGCCCATTGTCCATTTTATTTTTAATGGGATGTTTCATTGTCTATTTGAAAGACAGCCTATTATGGGACTACAATTGCAGGAAGACATTTTCGAGTTGAAATCAAAATAGTTTTCTTTTCTTTTCACCATTTCACCTGCAGATGCTCATCTTGTGCCTCTAAATAAGCCGAATCACATTCCAAGAGACCTTTTTCAGATGCCGTATTTTCAGCACTGTTAGGAAGTATCAGGGCCCAGGGCAATGCTGTACGAAATGAGATTGCTACGTTCACTGCTGCAGCTGAAAGAAGTGGTGCCCTAGTTCTGGCTTGCATATTTTCCACCTTGAAATGTGTATGTGGAACAGAGAAGATACGGGGAGAGAAAGCTCAGGGAGCTTTCCCTTTGAAAATCTCACTGACCTGTAGCATACAGGTACGAAAGTACGGGACAACTTTGCTCCTTCATGGAAGTAAGCACAAAGCACCTGCCAGAAGGAATGACTGGAGATTTGATTATGTAATCTCCACCAGCAGTTTCCCTTTCCTAAGCTAAGTCCATCCTTTTTTGTTTATGGCAGATTAAAGTATGCACACTATCCTGCTTTTTTTTTAATTACATTTGTACCCCGCGCTTTCCCACTCATGGCAGGCTCAATGCGGCTTACATGGGGCAATGGAGGGTTAAGTGACTTGCCCAGAGTCACAAGGAGCTGCCTGTGCCTGAAGTGGGAATCAAACTCAGTTCCCCAGGACCAAAGTCCACCACCCTAACCACTAGGCCACTCCTCCACTGTTGCTACTATTTGAGATTCTACATGGAATGTTGCTATTCCACAAGCAACATTCCATGTAGAAGTCAGCCCTTGCAGACCACCAATGTGGCCGCGCAGGCTTCTGCTTCTGTGAGGCTGACGTCGTGCACGTACGTGCAGGACGTTAGACTCACAGAAACAGAAGCCTGCGCAGCCTTCTACATGGAATGTTGCTAGTGGAATAGCAACATTCCATGTAGAATCTCCAATAGTATCTATTTTATTTTTGTTACATTTGTACCCTGCGCTTTCCCACTCATGGCAGGCTCAATGCGGCTTACATGGGGCAATGGAGGGTTAAGTGACTTGCCCAGAGTCACAAGGAGCTGCCTGTGCCTGAAGTGGGAATTGAACTCAGTTCCTCAGGACCAAAGTCCACCACCCTAACCACTAGGCCACTCCTCCACTCTGAAAGAGAAGGGCGGCCATCTTCCGACACAAATCGGGAGATAGCTGCCCTTCTCCAGAAGCCAGCCAAATCGGTATAATCGAAAGCCGAGTTTGGCCGGCTTCAACTGCTTTCCGTCGCAGGGCCGGCCAAACTTCCAGGGGGCGTGTCGGCAGTGTACTGAAGGCGGGACGGGGCGTGCTTACGAGATGGCCGGCTTCAGCCGATAATGGAAAAAAGAAGGCCGGCTCTGACTAGCATTTGGCCGACTTTACTTGGTCCATTTATTTTTAGGACCAAGTCTCAAAAAGGTGCCCTAACTCACCAGATGACCACTGGAGGGAATCGGGGATCATCTGCCCGTACTCCCCCAGTGGTCACCAACCCCCTCCCACCCTAAAAAAAAAATTAAAACATTTTTTGCCAGCCTCTATTTCAGCCTGAAATGTCATACCCAGCTCCCTGACAGCAGTATGCAGGTCCCTGGAGCAGTTTTAGGGGGTATTGCAGTGTACTTCAGGCAGGTGGACCCAGGCCCATCCCCCCCTATCTGTTACACTTGTGGTGGTAAATGGGAGCCCTCCAAAAACCACCCAAAACCTACTGTACCCACATCTAGGTGCCTCCCTTCACCCCTTAGAGCTATGATAGTGGTGTACAGTTGTGGGCAGAAGGGTTTTGGGGGGGATTTGGGGGGGCTCAGCAACCAAGAGAAGGGAGGTATGGACTTGGGAGCAATTTAGAAAGTCCACTGCAGTGCCCCCTAGGGTGCCCAGTTGGTGTCCTGGCATGTCAGGGGAGGCAGTGCACTACAAATGTTGGCCCCTCCCACGACCAAATGCTTTGGATTTGGCCAGGATTGAGATGGCCGGCTTCGGTTTCCATTATCGCCGAAAACCGATGCTGGACATCTCAAACCTGGCCAAATCCAAGGCATTTGGCCGGCCCCAACCGTATTATCGAAATGAAAGATGGCCGCCTATCTTTTTCGATAATACAGTTCGGGACCGCTGTTTATGGCGCCGGCCAAATAGATGGCCGCCCATATAGATGGCCGGCGCCGTTCAATTATGCCCCTCTATGAGTGCATAGAAGGAAGGGTCCGTAATCAAACCATTTTTTTTTTACCTGCATTCATCCAGCTATTGTCACCACAGAGTAACTGTAAAAGATACGCAACATGACAGACACAACTTTTCAAAGCCAGGTAAAGTATGCGACTGTGTCAAGACACATAAACGGAACGGAGGCCCTGCATACATAGTAACATAGTAACATAGTAGATGACGGCAGAAAAAGACCTGCATGGTCCATTCAGTCTGCCCAAGACAAACTCATATGTGTATACATTACCTTGAATTTGTACCTGTCCTTTTCAGGGCACAGACCATATAAGTCTGCCCAGCAGTATTACCCGCCTCCCAACCACCAGTCCCGCCTCCCATCACCGGCTCTGGTACAGACCGTATAAGTCTGCCCTCCCCTATCCTCGCCTCCCAACCACCCCCCTCTTCCCCCCAACTGCTCCACCACCCAATTGCAGCTAAGCTTCTGAGGATCCATTCCTTCTGCACAGGATTCCTCTATGCATATCCCACGCATGTTTGAACTCCGTTACCGTTTTCATCTCCACCACCTCCCGCGGGAGGGCATTCCAAGCGTCCACCACCCTCTCCGTGAAAAAATACTTCCTGACATCTTTCCTGAGTCTGCCCCCCTTCAATCTCATTTCATGTCCTCTCGTTCTACCGCCTTCCCATCTCCGGAAAAGATTCGTTTGCGGATTAATACCTTTCAAATATTTGAACGTCTGTATCATATCACCCCTGTTCCTCCTTTCCTCCAGGGTGTACATGTTCAGGTCGGCAAGCCTCTCTTCATAAGTCTTGGAACGTAAATCCCACACCATCCTCGTAGCTTTCCTTTGCACCGCTTCCATTTTTTTAACATCCTTCGCAAGATACGGCCTCCAAAACTGAACACAATACTCCAGGTGGGGCCTCACCAACGTCTTATACAGGGGCATTAAAACCTCCTTTCTTCTGCTGATCACTCCTCTCTCTATACAGCCTAGCAATCTTCTAGCTACTGCCACCGCCTTGTCGCACTGTTTCGTCGCCTTCAAGTCCTCAGATACTATCACCCCAAGATCCCTCTCCCCGTCCGTGCCTATCAGACTCTCTCCGCCTAACACATACGTCTCCCTTGGATTTCTACTCCCTAAGTGCATCACTTTGCATTTCTTTGCATTGAGAATCAGCAGCAAAGGTTAGGACATCGAGGGCCTCTTTTACTAAGCCGCGTAAGCGCCTACGTGCACCCAACGTGCGCCAAACTAGAGTTACCGCCCAACTACCGCATGGCTCCTGCGGTAATTTCATTTTTGGCGCGTGCCCGACACACGCGTATGAACAATATTTTTTATTTTCTAGCGTGTGTAGCGGACGCACGCCAAGTAGCATTTGACACATGTAGATCCTTACCGCCCAAATTCTTTACTGCTAGGTCTATGGTGGGTGGTAAGGTATCAGACCCAAAACGGATGCTCGGCAATTCGTGCTGAAAAATGATTCTGCGCATGCCCAAAACACATGCCTACACTACCGAAGGCCATTTTTCAGTGCGCCTTTGTAAAAGGACCCCTAAATCAGGCATGGACGTTGTTTAAAAATAGACAGCAGAAAAAGCACAAAGGAGCCGAAAGCCATCGTTGTGTTTGGCTGCCTTTTATATAACCTGCTGCCTAATTTTGATGTGTTTTTAGGACAATTGCTTTGGACTTTAATTTTTATCAAAGAGTATACTATCTTGACCCCTGAGGCAGGTGCTTTTCTGTGCCAAAACACATGTGTAGGTGAGAGCATGCAGTTATAGAGTTGCCTTTATAGGGGGAAATAGGAGCCGGGATGATGCATGTCACGGTTGGTCACGCTGGTCCTGGTGACGAACAACAGTAGTGAGCCCTTGTGCAGTACCAGGAGCAGACAAGAAGCCTGTGGATCCTATTCCTGGAATAGTGGTCGGAAAGCCCAGAGCTTCACCTGCGATGGCCACTGTTCCCCAGCGGTTGAG